>NC_140972.1:36068371-36135871 GCF_056783735.1 Eptatretus burgeri | reverse complement strand
CACACTCGCTTTTAAGCTTTCAAGTCTGGGTTCACTTACTTACACGACTATATAAACTGTCAGATTGGTGTTTTACAGGCAGGGAATTGCATCACACAGTGTGCTGTCCATCGGATAGGAAACTAAGCTGGGTGTCCCGTCTGCTAGCATTAGTAGGTGGATGTAAAATATCCTCCCGTGTGTTTTGCAAAGAGTTGGCTAGTTATCATCAGCATTTCTGTCCAAACTGATTGAAGTCAAGGCGTCTTGTCTTCTCAGATATCCCTCAACACCAGGTTGCACCGCTTGCTGCTTCAGGCTGAGGTTCTTGAGCGAGCAGCAGCTCAGCTCCCGCACAGAAAATTAATTCACCTGCCCAGGTGGTCGCATGTCATGTGTGCACAGCCATCTTCGGGTATGAAAGGCAACCATAACTATAGGACATGTTAGTTGTTACAGAAGATGAGGATCAAATTAAGGAGAGGAAGAGCACAACCTATTGTTTTTACCAGACTCAGTGGCACAATGGATAGATCATCCAGTCTGAGTCTCCACAATGAGTCTGGGAGGTTTGCGGTTCAAACCCAAACCCGGCCGAGTCCTACTAAAGACTAGATAAACAACCATTGGTTGGCAACAATTTCCAGGCTTCATAGGCTTAATGGCTTCCTCATGCACTGGAGTTCCTTGCAAGGGAATAGTTTCATTACCCTCACCAGAGGAGGAGGATATTGCATTTGGGTCTGTTTGTCTGTTCGTTTGTCTGCACAGAACATGAGTACGGTTTTTCACTGCATCCGCTTGGCAGATGGACACAAAATTTTCACCAAAGGAGCGACTACTCATGTGTAATGTTTGAATGATAATTATGACGTCAGAGGTCACGTGGTGTGGCAGCCATGCTGGAAAAAAAAGGAAAAACTTTGGACTTCCGTATCTCCAAAACCGCACCAAGGAAAAAATTGATACTTGGCACATGGCAAGTACATCTTATGGGGAATGTGTGATTTTTTTGATGATGATGTCTCGATGCCTTCATTATGACGTCATAATTGCATACGTAGTATGCTACATCGATCAGTATGAAAATTTTTGAGGCTCATCTCAGGATAAATTGGTCCACAGAAAAATATTAATGATGTAATCGGGCATTTCTTTGTTTTTTTTTAAACGTTCAAAAATCTTCTCTGAAATGGCTGAACAGATTGAGGTGAAACTTAAAAAGTATGATCGCCTATCCATGAGGAACAAAACGTTCACGCCTATGACATCATGGGTCACATGGTTTGGTAGCCATATTGGATTTACATTAAAACTTATAAAATCTTCTTCTTGAGAATAGCTGGATAGATTGAGGTAAACTTCACAAACATGTTCCCCAAGCCTTGGGGATACCAGGTTGTTTCCAAATAATTGATTGGTCACATGGTCTGGCAGCCATGTTGGATCAAACGAAAATTAAAAAAAATTAAATTTCTCTTGAAGCACTTCATCGATAAACATGAGACTTCACAATTATGATCTAGTGGTGATGGGAAATACAAATTGTAAATTTCAACTTAAACAGATACATGGTCAGGCAGCCATAATTATTTAATTTTTTTGATCTGGGTTTTTTATTTTTTAATACATAAGTCTCATTGGCTGTATCTGGATGGTTTCGACGGTAGAGGAGCAGCAGCTGAAATGTGAATCCTATCCATGTTCCTCCTGATGGCTTCATCTTTGCTTGTTTGGGTTCCTCCTGATTACTCCAATGCAGGAATGTACCTATTTGGTCTTCCATTTGATTGAGTTGAATTTTTTTTTTAATCCCATTCTAAATTCCATTGAATAATAAAAAAATTAAAAAAAACGTTATGGGTCAGGGTCAGGTGTCCAATCAAAGCAAGGTTGCATCAAAGTGGGACATCTTGGTACCCGGTCATCACTGCCAGCAGTTATAAAGTGGCAGTTCTAATTATGTCTCTGATGCATTACGTAATACAACAATACACAAACGCCACACAAAACAAGTCCTGGCAAGGGTCTGTAATCTCTGATTTCTCTTTCTTGGGGTTTGTTTTGGTTTATGATAGGAATCAGGATGATAATAGAATTGTAAAAGTTGTAATAATGAACAGAAAAGCCTGAAAAATGGTGGTAAATGCTCCTTTTCATTTCAAATTGGTTACATAATCTCATGTGATATTCATCGTAAACAGATCATCAAAGTGGCATTATATATGGTTCAGCTATGAGAGCAATCTCTTTTGGATTTCCAGAAAAATAAAAAAAAATTCCAAGTTAAGGTTCATTTAGTGGTGGAAAGGGATCATTACTGTGGACGGAATGCTAAGCTGGCCATCTTGTTTGCTTCCATCTGATTGCGAATATATTCAAGGTACTGTATGAAACAATTTTAGTTGTTTACTAAAATTAGTTACTGAGCACTATAGAGGAGACATGGAGAATATTCCTATCATCTAATTAACTCTGAATTAATATCTTAAGAACCTCTCCACTGTTTCACTGCTCTGGTAATTGCCTCCACCTCCCTCAGAAACACACCTCCAACCACCCCACTCAGGGATTTGCGGTCACGGTAAGTGTGGCCATCTCTCAATTACCGTGATGCAATATTGCATTTTTGGTGCAGGATTTTTTTCAGAGCGATCCTCCTATGGAAATAGTCATTTGAGGCAGCTGCCCAAACTGCCGGCAAGGCATGCTGCCAATCCCACATTGTTGACCATCTTGCACATTTTTAGGTAATGTGCGGGGGCAAATTGGGCAGTCTGGATGTCGGGAGATTTCCCGTGAGCCAGTGGGTCTGTTATGGAATGTAATGATCCCAATATCGAGGAGGGGGTTGAGGTGGGAAAACATCTGGGGACAAGTGATTCCAAAGTAGTAAGTGCAACTCTTTTGTTGATATGTGAAGTCCAGTATAGTGATCTGAGACTTGGATTTTAGGAGAGCAAACGTTGAGATTATGAAAAGGGATTCGGGAACTTTCGATTGGGTAAACTTAATGAATGGATAGTCTGCATCGGAGAAATGGGCAAACTTCAAGGAACTAATGTGGAGGGTGCAGAGCAGGTATATTCCAGTTACGTGTAAAGGTGGAGACAGAAATACGCCAGGGTGGTTGAGCAGGGACGTATGCAGTGTAATTAAGCATTAGCATAAGGCATTCATTATTGTTTAGTACAAAACAACAGGACAAGTCTGACTAACATCAATATAGGAGGAAACAGAGACGAGTTAATAACATAACTCAGCAGGCCATCAGAGAACATGAAAGGACATAGCCAAGAATATTAAACATAACAACAAGGCATTGTTCAGGTATACAACGGGTAAGGAAAGGGTTAAGAGCAGGGTGGGCCGATTGTGGAATACCAGGGGAGAATTGGTGGATGATGAGGGTGAGATGGCAGGCTTATTAAATCGTTTTACATTTACACAAGAACAGTCAGGGGAACTTCAAAAAGCTGAGAGCATCCATCTCGGGGGTGAGTAAGGGCTTTTATAACAGATCGAAGTAAGAGTAGAGGAAGTGAAGGAACTGCTCGGAAAAAAAACTAGGGGATGATAAAGTTCCAGGGACAGATAATATGCATCTAAGAGTATTGAGGGAGGTGTCAGAGCAGCTAAGCGTGGTGTTAGCAGATATGTTAAACAGCTCGTTGGAGTCAGGACAGGTACCAGAGGATGACGGAGTAGGAAATGTAACACCATGATGAAAGTTTCTAGAGAATAATTGGGGAACTACAGACCTGTTAGTTTGACTTCAGAGTGGGGAAGATGTTGGAGATGTCAATTCAGGAAGGGATAAGGAACAATGTGAATCATTTAAAACCAATTAAATGTAATCACCATGGATTTACTGAAGGTACTGTAAGTCATGTTTAACAAATTTGTTGGAATTCTATGAAGCACTTTCTGACTGGGTGGATGAGGAAAGAACAGTGGACATTGTATATCTGGACTTTAAGAAGACATTTGATGAGGTACCACATCGGAGGTTGTTCGTCAAAGTGAGTGCTTGTGGAGTGGTTGATCAGGTAGCTAATTGGATTACAAACTGGCTTAGTGATAGGAAGCAAAGAGTGGCTGTGAGTGGGAGGATGTCTTGCTGGGAGGATGTAACTAGTTCGGTACCTCAGGGATCAGTATTAGGGCCATCATTATTCATCATTTACATCAATGATTTGGAGATTGGGGTTAAGAGTTGGCTTTCTAAATTTGGAGATGACGCAAAGCTTGGAGGTAACGTAGATAGCAAAGAAGGGGGGAGGGGGGCAGTGATCAGATTCAGGAACACCTTGATATTTTCATCGATTTGGCAGAATATTGTTACATGTAATTTAACACAAGGAAATGTAAGGTGCTGCGGTTGGGTAGAATAATGAAACAGGGATTACCTCATGCAAGGGGAAGTCTTGGAGCGTGTCACACAGGAGAAGGATCTGGGGGTGGTAATATATATGGGAGGTTAGCAGGCAGCACAGTGCCAGGCAGCTATCGGCAAAGGTAACAGGGTTTTAAAATATTTTCGTAGGTGGATAAATTATAAATTAAAAGAGGAAGTGTTAACACTGTGTGGGAATTTAGTGAGGCCTCATCTGGAATATTGTGTATAGTTTTGGTCACCACATCTGGAGGACATAGCTGCCATAGAGAGGATTCAGTACGAGCTACGAGATTGACTCCGAGCCTAATTCGACTAACCGATGAAGAGCGGCTAAAGAATAGAGGGCTTTACACATTAGAAAGGAGGTGATTACGAGAAGGGATGTGATTGTGATGTTTAAGATCGTGAAAGGTATTGACAAGATAAGTGCAGAGGTTTTTTCAGTAGAATAGACAGTGATAGGACCAGGGACCACAGCTTGAGAGTCAAGAAGAGGAGAGGGGGGGACATTAATAAGGCAAGGGTCTTTCATTCAGAGAGCAGTTAATGCATGGAATGATCTCCCAAGAAAGGTATTGGCAGCAGAAAGAGTAGATAGGTCGAAATTGGTATTCCATAGGTACCTCAATACATTGAAGAGAGAGGGATGTTGGTAGGACTCCAGTCTTGCTCTACAGATATGAGACTTGGACTCTGACCAGGGATCTGAGACGGAGACTTAATCTCTTTGGAACCAGGTCTCTTCGGAGAATCCTTGGCTATCGCTGGTCGGACTTTGTCTCCAACGAGCGGTTGCTGAGAAAGACTCAAATGAGATTTGTTACCTGCATGGTCCGTGAGCGTCAGCTGCAGCTGTATGGACATGTGGCTCGTTTTCCTGATGCTGATCCTGCTCACCAGATTCTCTCAGTGAAGGAGCCTCGTGCATGGAAGAGGCCAATGGGCCGACCACGTGCCTCGTGGTTGCTGCAGGTTGATTGGCATCTCAAGGAAATGGGGATGGGCCAGGCATCTGCCTGGGGGATGGCGAGATGGAGTCTCTGTGGGATGGCGGAAAGTGGACGCAGTGACACGCTTCTCTGGTGCATGCTCCCACACCTGACCTGACCTTGTAAGTGGATTGTGTGTGGACGGGTGATGGAATCTGCTGTTGGTGTAGCACATGCACGATGGTCCAAATGGCACCTTCATGTACTATAGATCCTCATATATCCTTGTTAGTTTTCATTGAAATACTTCAACAGTAGTGCAATCATACAGGGTGGAAGCCAGCTTGGTGTCAATTCCTTTGGGGAAAATTGTTCTCCATATTGATGAAGACCGCATTGTCTGCTGAACGGCATCATTGGAAGGAGTAGCCGTACAAGCACCCGATGGCAAATTATCAGTGTGTACATGTTGCACACATTGTAAACCTCTTGGTAGAGTCATGTACATGAAACTGCAATCAGGTAAATAGAAAAATCAAGTGCACCCTCACGTGTCCACAAAACTTCATCACCATGACAACATCCTTCATGGAGAATGTGGGGCATCATGAAGCGATGTGAATGCAATGGTTATTCACAGAAGTAAAAAACAAAGGAGTGCTCATCATGTATGGTGGTCGTACACCTCTTCATTTTGTCGAATGTCCTTCGTCAAGTTCGATTTGTGATTTCCATTAATCATTGCATCACTTGTTTTGGCTCCTTCATGGTGCAACGGGTGTCTCCAGGTGTTGGAATACAAGGTCACGAATGGGGACGTTTTCACAGTACGAGTGAGTACACGAGCGAAGTTTAAAATACCAACCTTGTGCACTTATACAATGGAGTGACCAAGTACAATTCTCAAGGGTGAGACAGACGAATACAGGTGCAACACACCCAAGCAGGATTGCATGATCTTTTTCACCCTCCATCGTACATCGGACATCGTTCGCACCGCACAGCACACGCACAGCACGACATCACACAACATCGAGACACCCTCGTACATCACACAACGATGACGCACAGCACGATAGCAGAACGGTGCTGAGCATGGGGAGATGCTCAAGCTAGGTAAGTAATGCAACGTATCACAGGTGTGTACAAACACAATGACATTCAGTGAACACACTCATGGTGTACCTTGATAAAATGGAACAGGAACAACGGCAGACACAGAGGATATACACACGGATCGACAAGGACATAAAAATGAACATGCACAAGTGCCACACGTTCTACAGTTATGCCTGCTACATTAATTCACTTGCATGCGCGCACACACACACACACACACACACACACACACACACACACACACACACACACACTACACACGTACTACACACACACAGACACACGGACCGCCCCCAGACACACACACACACACACACACACACACACACACACATACACACATACACTGCACACACACTACACACGTAGTGCACACACACACACACACACTACACACGTAGTGCACACACACACACACACACACACTACACACGTAGTGCACACACACACACACACACACACACACACACCTCAAGCACAAAGTGCTTGTGTACATGGACTGTGTTTACACACGCCAGTACTCGTTCTCGTAGTTTACTCAGCACGTATCCACATCTCATTGAAATGTAAGAACGCGAACATTTCCACACCGCGTGCATCACATCCACATCCACAATGGATTTCATGACCATTTTCAAACAACTCGGTACGACCGACTACACTGAGTGTTTGGGTGCGCACACACATGGTGTGTACATTACACACTGGAGTCAGACCATCAAGTCCATCATTAAACACTAAATATTTAACAACCCATAGAACAGCATCACGAGCACCTCACGAGGGAGGGAGGGAGGGGAGGAGGGGAGGAGGGGTGAAGGAAACACAGGTTTACCTTTGAGCGCCTCCTCGACACAGCTGAAGGATTGTCCCTGAAAGCCTTTTCAGGTGTGCGGGACGCAGGGAATGAGAACAGGAAGAGAGAATAAGAGGGAGGAGAGAGGAGGCGGAGTTTGCGGGCAGTGAGAGGGGGTAAGGAGGAGGATCATGATATACAGACGAATGGAAGGATTAGGAGAGACGAGGGGTACGGGCATCGGAAAAGAGGAAGAGGGTAGAGGGTGAGGGGTGACCCATGGATGCGGATAGTCTTAGTTGGTGTTTTTATGGGATCGAAGGGAAGCACACAAGTTCAGTGAACCGGAGTTCGTATTGAAAGGGGACACCATTCGATAGAGTCGTGACTGGGGTCAACTAATGGAAAACACTCTCCCAGGGCTCTTTAAAAACAAAAAATCAACCTTTTACGAGCAAATCACAATGCACTCCAGCCAATCAGAGTCAGATATATATATATATATATATATATATAGAAATATATATATATTGTTGCGGTCTTCGCGCCCGCCGGCGTGCGACGGCCACGTAACTCGAATCGCGGCACGTCGCCCACCGGACGGACAATCCAGTCGTGACCCTCTCGGACTAACGCCGGGAACCAGTCACGGGTGGACCTTTCGGTCTCACCGCGATCGAGCCAATCAGCCCCCGCGTGGGATAGGGTTGCTCGCCAAATTCGAACTACCTAAGTACCCACGCGGAGGGTAGACCGGGCGATCGCACCTCGCCGCAGGTCGACTTCGGACACGGGCCACTTAAGCGACCCGTTCCGTACTATCAGAATAACCGAGCGGTGTTATCGTCGACCTCGACGGTTCGATTAATTATCGGGCGTATTCAGCCCACTACCAACCCTTTACGTGAAGCAAGATGGGGATTCAATGGGGGAAAAAGACGAAGCGAAGCGGGAAACAGTTCAACAATAAAGCACATTTATTCTCGGCACACGGGAAGCACACAAATACAATTCCACCAAATGCACACAAAAAAAAGAAAACACAATTCCATTTACACAAAAAGCAAACATAAAAGTGAAAACACAGTGCAGAGCTAATACCGACTACCGAGCACACGGCAACACTTATACAATTCTACTTCACAGACGGCGCCGACAACACATACCCAAAACCAAGGAAAAGAAATACCTCAAGAATGAGGTAGGCCTGGGGCCGAGACCGGGTCGGGCCTACCCGTTTGGTGATGAGACGCGGAGCGGCGATGGCCCCGCAACCCGCGGGCCTCGTGGACAGTGCCTGGCAGGGGGTGGGAACGGGGCCCCCTTGGTCGCACTATCTCAGCGCGGGGGGAAACAGGAGGGGGTTGCTGATGCTCGGGGTATAGAGGATCTTTATTATATGCGACGAGCGCCTCCACCTCGGCCAGGTCGCGCTGTCGGCCTCCCTCGGGTGCAGCTTCCTGCACGACGCGAGCACCCCCTCGTCTGGTGTCGCCGCCTTTCCACAGCTCCGTCCCCTCCGTTCCGACTCCAACGCACACGACGAGCAGCTCCACCGCCCGCGAAGTCTTGACCCTCTGCTTCCGACTCTCCTGCTTCCGACTCTCCTACTCTCCGCCTCTGGACTCTCCGACTCTCCACCCTCCGACTCTCTCGTTCCCTCTTGCGACTCTCCGACCCCTCGTTCTCGTTCTGCTGACTCTTTCGCTCCGACTTTTACTACTCCTTTGACTGACGAACACCGTCCTTTTATCCCCCCCGTAACTTCGCCTTTGACCTTTCACCTCGCTCCCCATTGGCCCGAGAAAAAGTGGGCGTGAAGGCTTTTTGATCCACAAATTTGCATATATCGATCGCCCTGGGGGCGGGGCCAATTCGCCCCTCGCTCACCGATTGGACGGCAAAAAGTGGGCGTGTGTCGTTTTCGATCCGTTTTTGAAGCAGAAAATCCGTGGTTTTGTACACGCTGTTCAACGCGCGTCCTACACGAGTCCAGCATCGGTGCCCATGAGTGGCGCGAGATGACGGTGATGCGATGGTGGCGAGTTGTGACGGTAAAGGTCATGGCGGTTGTGGTGAAGCGGCGTTGTGGTTGGTGGTTGTTGTTGTGGTTGTGATGGTGGCGATTGGTCCAAAATAAAGATAGTAAAAGAAAAACGGCTATCCTGAAGAGTCGCAGCACGTATAAATGACATGTATTCCCACTAGACAACGGGTTTGGGCCTAACTACACATGCACTTACCGAGATACCTCACCTAAGGGACCTGAATGGTGGTTTGCGAATCTGGTAACCACAACACTACCCCCTTCCCTTTTTACAGACTCGTCCCGAGTCGTCAAATTTTCGTGTGCCATCATGTGTAGTTTTCCCCTAGTACACTTTACCTACGGATCCCTGAGTGCGACATTCATGGTATTCGTGTCCCCAAAATAAATAACCTGAGGGCTGCGTAACTATCTAAACAAACTCACTCACACGGACGACTTAAATAAAATTGCCGGCGCTAAGACATACATGCCGGGGGCGCACTCATATTTACAGTACATCTTAACCTTAACTTACAAATCTTACACTAAACCATGGCCCAGGATCATTGAACTCTGCAAAAGAAAGCAGTTAGCAGGGAGCCAGGCTGCCCGCATGCAGTCTCTGGCTCAAAACAATGCAGGTGACAGGGAACGTGGCTGGCTGCTCACACGCAGTCCAAGGCCTTCCCTTTTGAACTGAACTCAGTGAACCACAACGGTGCTTGGGCTGCGCAACGCAGTCTCCGTGCCAGCTCAAGTGGCACACGCAATGAACACAACGAATGGATGCATGAACGGTTTGAACTGAATGCAGTGAACCACAACGGTGCATGGGCTGCACAACGCAGTCCCCGTGCCAGCTCAAGTGGCACACGCAATGAGCACAACGAATGGATGCATGAACACAAACACGGTGCACGGGCCGCCACTGCAGGCCCGTGTTGTAGCTGCCAACAGGGCAGTTCTCGCAGCTTGCAAACTGTTGCCTTGCGGATCCTGGCGCACATGGAAATGAACAGGGGGGGGCAAAGCAAAAATTGAACGGGGCTGGTGAACGTGGGCAGTGGGCATGGCATGGCAAAGGTGAGCAGGCAAACACAGCCCGCAGAAGAAGGCCGCTGCAGGCAAACATAGCGGGCAGATGAACTGGCTGGCACAGGCCTTGAAGTACAGCAGCTGCAGACGAGGTGGCCGGCACAAGCCTTGAAGCAAAACACGGCCAGCCGATGGCACAGGCCTTGCAGCAAAACAACAGCTGCCGATGAAGTTGGCCGGCCTCCGCCTTGAAGACAAACACGGCCAGCCGATGAAGTTGGCCAGCCTTTGCCGTTCAGTGGAGGTTGGTGGAGGGAGTGCGGTGGTGCTGGCCACTTGGAAGGCGGGCTCGGACCTACTTACCTGTCTCCCTCCCAACCTATCGCCTTTGCCTGTCACTGTACATACCCACTCCCTTAATTTGTGAAAAACCAATTTAGCCCCCACTTATTTTTTTTGTTGTTTTTATTTTTACTTCCCCACTATAAATCGTCCCCTAACCCCCTTTATCGTCCTTGTTCGGCTAACCTATCCTGTCACCTAGCCTACTCCCAACCCCTACGTTCCCTTCCCGGAGGGGAACAAGGGAGAGCTAACGTCCTGTGTCGAGGCCCAACGAAGCCTCAGAATGGCCTCCCCAGAGTTCGGCGATCTTAACACCAAGTGGGTCCAGCGGCCCACAACGACAGCGAGGGGATGGATGGTGCGGAGGGGTACATCTCCTAATCTACCCTAACCATTTAACTGTTAAACTACCCCGGGGCTTTCAACAAGCGCCTCTCGCTTAAACTATTGGTTCTAACAACCCAGATTCCCGTCGCCTGTGTTGGTGTCCTTACAATTTCGGGCCTCGCCCCCCAATTTTCTCTCCGTGCCCTCACACGGTCTCCTGGCTGGGACACGTGGCTCCCTTTGGCAGGCACGACCCTCTGCCGAATCTCCCGCTATGGCACCCCCGGGCACTACACTGCCTCCGAGCCTACCAGCTCCCTAACACCGGGGAGTGCCCCCCATGGCACCTCCCCTGAAACGCACACGTGGCAGGCCGGCCTCCCGGGCCCCTTTCCGAGGGTCACCCGTGCCCACAACACTGCCCACGCGGCTAATGGCGCCCCGGGCCCCCGCACCAAGCAGGCGCACCCGTGCCCACTACTCTATCCCGGCCCCCCATGGGCCCATGGCCTACCACGGCCGACTAGCCTGGTGCCCGGGGTACCCACTCAGCGATACTCACCTTTCGCAGCCACGCTCCCAAGCCCGTCAACAGGGCTCCTGCACCCCTCCAAATGGGTCTCGAGCCTACATTCCCATCAACAACAAAACGACCTCCATTTTTCAATTTGACTAACCCAGCTAACTCAATCTACACTGACCCCGGGGTCCCTTGGGCGGGAGTCACTCCTCCCCCCAATCACTCATCGCACCATGCATTCCCCATTCACTCCATACACACAGACCCGCTGGCCTCACTCACTCAACAAGCACATGCTTCCACTTCACTTACCAACAACTCTTCAACACACTCACCGCTGAACTCTGCCATTCTTCTATCTACATCCCCTAACTAACTCGTGCTCCCACGTCGTCCCTTAAACTATAGCACGTTCCATTTAACACTACGTAGCTAAACTACGTCCCCTCTACACATTCACAAGTCTGTCACTGTCCTCGAATAATTCATTTTATTTCCCAACCTAAATCTGGCTACAATCCCTCTAACTAATCCATTCCACGGACTCCATGAGGACTTACCCCAGCCCCATGAAGTCGGTCTAACTAAGCTAACCCTTCCCCCTAACTAGTTTTCATCCTGTGCCCAGGTAAGGGGGTCTTTCACCCCTTGCCCAGGAATCCTGTACACCCGAAAGTGAGGCTTGCTCCTTTTTTTTTTTTTCCATGCGCAGCACCTGCGCAGCAACTCAGAGCTCGCGCACTTTGCACCTGCCCGTGACGTCATGCAGCTGCACGTGTTCCTCGTCCCTCCTTGGACGGGACCATCCGGCAGAGATACCCCTCCTGCCGGATTCCAACCCCACGTGCAGCCATGACGTCACCGTGCGCAAAAAAAAATACAAGCCCCACGTCTCGAGGGGTTTCCCACGCGAACACGTGTGCTTTGCCCGTTGGAGCTCAACACACACGATCGCGTGGAGAACCCGTCCGGTCCAAATCCATTTACCTGCCTAAACTTTGTCCGTCCGCGGGATCGGCAAATCCACCGCGTGCGTTTCCGGACCGGGACTTCACTCTCGCAAGCGAGCACGTGGCGGTCTCGTGCGTTGCACAGCACGAACCGCGTGCTCACTGCTGGGCGAACCCGGCACGGTCCTCGAAACAACCACAGCCGCTACCCGGCTTTCGCTCCTCTGTCGCCGTCTCCGTCTCCATTCGACCCACGCATACCTGCGTGTTACGACGCACACAGTCCACACCATCACATTCACACCGGGAGACGCGGCTGCGTGCTCCCGCATGCCAACCGACATCTCCCTCTCATACCGCTCTCTCACACACACGGTCTCCCTGGCACACAGCGACCTTGCACACGGCCGTTCACTCACGCACGGTGCCTCACCACTCACACAAACCATACTACTTACACACGCGGGGGCACTCACCCGCGGTGCCTCATCCACACACCGTGCCTCACTCATACACGCGGGGGCACTTAACCGCGGTGCCTCATCCACACACGCGGGGGCACTCAACCGCGGTGTCTCATCCATACTCCGTCCCTCACTCACACACGCGGGGGCACTCACCCGCGGTGCCTCACTCGCACTCCGTGCCTCATCCACACTGGCCGTTTCATCCACACACGCGGGGGCACTAACCCGCGGTGCCTCACTCACACTGGCCGTTTTGGGAAGCACGCACCCTGGCACAATCGCCACCTCACCATTCACACACGGGGTCGCTTCCACACACGGGGACGCACTCACACCTTGCACCACACACACAGGGACAACCACACTGGGGATTTGTGTCCCCACAAGGGTCTCCGGGGCCTCTACACCCCCCAAGCTCTCCGTGCACCCGTCCACAGCACTCGTCCCCTCAACCTCGCAAAACACGACCGAACTCACCTGGTCGTGACTCGCCTCAAGGGGGCATACTCCCTCCCCTCGTTCCTGGAGGAGGCCATCCCGCTGCTCGCACCGGGTCCCTACACGCTCCGCGAGCTCACCCCCGTTGTCCTCCACTACCTCCGTGTGTGTGTGTGCGTCACTTACCCCGTCTTCATCGTGTAGTCTTCCCTCTATCTTTTCTGTCTCCCGTGTCTCTGCCAACTCTTCACCCTTTACCTCCCTTGTCTCAACTATTATTCCTGTTGTCGTCACCTCGTGTCTCGTCTCACACGTTTTGGTCTCCCCATTTAATTTTTCCCTTTCGGTCATCGTCACGACCCTCGCCCAACACGTTCCACGAATTATTTTTTCACCCGCCTCCACCGCGGGCCTGTCAGCCGTTGCACCCCCACCCAGCTCGTTTGCTCCCACACGTGGAGTCGCCATTTTTATCTCCCCGGTCACGGCCTTCATGCCCGCCTGCAGGCTTCGGCCCATGTTCTGCGTCTCACCCCGCAGCTTTTTCATTTCTTCCTTCATGTTTGCTTCCATTCCGTTTATTTGCTTGTTCATTTCTTTCATTTCGTTTGTATTTGCATCCATCTTTTCGATCATTTTCGCATTCATCTTTGCTGTCGTTTCCGCATACATTTTTGCCAGCATGGTGAATAGCTGGGTCATGTCGGGTGCGCTTGGGTGAGCCGTTTCGGCAGGGGTCGGGGAAGGGTTTTGGTGGAGAGGGGGAGGGGAGGTGTCATACACTGCGGCCGCTGCCGCACCCACCTCAGGTTCTGGGTTCAGTTGGGCGAGTCCGTGTTCCTGCACAATCAACATTTCCTGCTCGGGGATTCCATCCTGGACCATGGACTCTACATTATTACACATATACATTTCTAATACCCCCGGCTCCCGCTCGCCTTGAGACGCCATCTTGCTTCTCGTGAAGGGTTAATTTGCTCGCTCGTAATTTGGAGGGAATCGGGGGTCGCTTCTCTCACCCCTGGACCGATTCCCGTAAATTTAGCCGGAGACAGGAGAGCCCGTTTTCCTGTTCTCCGATACCAGTGCCGCGAGGAGGGCGATGAATTTGTATCCCACTCCTGACACCAGTGTTGCGGTCTTCGCGCCCGCCGGCGTGCGACGGCCACGTAACTCGAATCGCGGCACGTCGCCCACCGGACGGACAATCCAGTCGTGACCCTCTCGGACTAACGCCGGGAACCAGTCACGGGTGGACCTTTCGGTCTCACCGCGATCGAGCCAATCAGCCCCCGCGTGGGATAGGGTTGCTCGCCAAATTCGAACTACCTAAGTACCCACGCGGAGGGTAGACCGGGCGATCGCACCTCGCCGCAGGTCGACTTCGGACACGGGCCACTTAAGCGACCCGTTCCGTACTATCAGAATAACCGAGCGGTGTTATCGTCGACCTCGACGGTTCGATTAATTATCGGGCGTATTCAGCCCACTACCAACCCTTTACGTGAAGCAAGATGGGGATTCAATGGGGGAAAAAGACGAAGCGAAGCGGGAAACAGTTCAACAATAAAGCACATTTATTCTCGGCACACGGGAAGCACACAAATACAATTCCACCAAATGCACACAAAAAAAAGAAAACACAATTCCATTTACACAAAAAGCAAACATAAAAGTGAAAACACAGTGCAGAGCTAATACCGACTACCGAGCACACGGCAACACTTATGCAATTCTACTTCACAGACGGCGCCGACAACACATACCCAAAACCAAGGAAAAGAAATACCTCAAGAATGAGGTAGGCCTGGGGCCGAGACCGGGTCGGGCCTACCCGTTTGGTGATGAGACGCGGAGCGGCGATGGCCCCGCAACCCGCGGGCCTCGTGGACAGTGCCTGGCAGGGGGTGGGAACGGGGCCCCCTTGGTCGCACTATCTCAGCGCGGGGAAGAAGGAGGGGGTTGCTGATGCTCGGGGTATAGAGGATCTTTATTATATGCGACGAGCGCCTCCACCTCGGCCAGGTCGCGCTGTCGGCCTCCCTCGGGTGCAGCTTCCTGCACGACGCGAGCACCCCCTCGTCTGGTGTCGCCGCCTTTCCACAGCTCCGTCCCCTCCGTTCCGACTCCAACGCACACGACGAGCAGCTCCACCGCCCGCGAAGTCTTGACCCTCTGCTTCCGACTCTCCTGCTTCCGACTCTCCTACTCTCCGCCTCTGGACTCTCCGACTCTCCACCCTCCGACTCTCTCGTTCCCTCTTGCGACTCTCCGACCCCTCGTTCTCGTTCTGCTGACTCTTTCGCTCCGACTTTTACTACTACTTTGACTGACGAACACCGTCCTTTTATCCCCCCCGTAACTTCGCCTTTGACCCCCTCCCTTTGACCTTTCACCTCGCTCCCCATTGGCCCGAGAAAAAGTGGGCGTGAAGGCTTTTTGATCCACAAATTTGCATATATCGATCGCCCTGGGGGCGGGGCCAATTCGCCCCTCGCTCACCGATTGGACGGCAAAAAGTGGGCGTGTGTCGTTTTCGATCCGTTTTTGAAGCAGAAAATCCGTGGTTTTGTACACGCTGTTCAACGCGCGTCCTACACGAGTCCAGCATCGGTGCCCATGAGTGGCGCGAGATGACGGTGATGCGATGGTGGCGAGTTGTGACGGTAAAGGTCATGGCGGTTGTGGTGAAGCGGCGTTGTGGTTGGTGGTTGTTGTTGTGGTTGTGATGGTGGCGATTGGTCCAAAATAAAGATAGTAAAAGAAAAACGGCTATCCTGAAGAGTCGCAGCACGTATAAATGACATGTATTCCCACTAGACAACGGGTTTGGGCCTAACTACACATGCACTTTCCGAGATACCTCACCTAAGGGACCTGAATGGTAGTTTGCGAATCTGGTAACCACAACACTATATATATATAGAAATATATATATATATATAGAAATATATATATATATATAGAAATATATATATATATATAGAAATATATATATATATATATAGAAATATATATATATATATATAGAAATATATATATATATATATACACACACAAGAAGAACATATATATCGTCACAGAAATGGCCCTTATTGGACTACTAAATATAAGATTAGCTCAGGTCCCCCATTAAATGGATATTTAGCTAGGGTTGTGTGGTAAAATGGGCGTTACATGTGTGTCAGGAGATGTAAGAGGCTGTAATATTGTTTGTGCGGTGGTGGTGGTGGTGGTGGAACGAGAGCTCCCCCTTCTTCTTCCCCATCCCGGACGAGGCCCCACCCAGTCGGCTGAGAGGGTGTGGCCAAAAAGAGGAAGTGAAGCTAAGGGGAGGAGTTTGTCAGCTTTGCCGACAGAGGGGTGTGTTGAAGGGGCGAACAAAAGAGAAACGATAGAGAAAAGGAGTTCTCAGTTTGAAAAACGGTCGGGTGGCTTCAAAGCAAGCGAACAAAGGAGGCACAGTGTTGGATCTGCCGGGAGAGATGCTGAACCTACCTGCACATCGAGGATTCTGCCATGAGAGAGATGGCAGCCGGCTTTGAGAGGCGAGCGTGGAAAAGGAAAGAAAAGGTGATTCGACAGAGAGAGAAACTGAGAGGACGGAGTTGGGAAGTCAGGCTTCAAGGCAGGAAGGCAGGATAGGAGACGACGGAGCCTCTGACGGTCCCTGCTCACACCAATGGCTCAACACGTTTGCCGATCCGCTTTACAGAGCCCGGCACCTCGATTTGGGCCTTGCCTGTAGAACAGGCCAGGCCTGGATTTGTACGCTGGACCTTGAGAGAAATCAGCTGGGCCCATCATCGACCTTAGCGGGGTCAGAGCGCGCGGAGACTGCGTGCAGTGCGGAAAGGAAAGAGTGCAGCGCTGCCATCTTGCCACGCGGTGCGTTCAAGCTGGGGCCCGAATCCGTGGACATCCGCCTGTTGCGAGCGACATTCGTGCTTTTGACACTGTCCTCTCGTCCATGAGACATCACCAAGTACTCTGTCTTGCATGCATGCTGTCTGTCTTTGTCTGCACGTGTTGTATAAGGCATATCTCGGTAGGGACCCCCTCAAAACCTGTAGTCCGTGGTTCTCTAGTTAAGAACGGGTTGAGGATTGTTAATAAAAACATTGTCGTGAATGTTTTGCTTGTGTCGTACTCCCCGATGTTCCCCAATAAATCTGGTTGATTCGGATGAAGTTGCCGCTTTGAGTTAATTTGTGTCGCGTCGAGGAACGATCCGTTCGATTGGCATATAAAACCAAAATGGTTACAGACTGGCAGAAAACGCTCAGCATCTGACACAACCAGTCTGTAACCGGGGTTCTATTTCCCCAACTGGTAAGGTACAAGGATTACGTTGGTATCGCGATTGAAGACACGTGACCCGAGGCCTGTGCTGAGCTGGCTGGCATTATAAACCCTGGAAACGGTGGTGGTGAGCGTGGCACCAAGGATCGAGTGAGAATCCTGCCACCCCGGATCCACAACAATATATATGCCAGGGGTCAGTGGGACCTACCTTGCGCACCCCCCTCCCCCCCGGCGACAATTTTTCACTGATATATATATATATATATATATATATATATATATATATATATATATATATATATATATCTGTGTTCATATATATCCCAAGTATCAGATAAAAGATGTTCCCAGAAAAATAACTCATTTGCACTATGCTTTATTAAGCTGTTTCCATTTTTGCATGTAATTAAGCTATCCAAACATTATTCTACATCTCTGACAACAAAGGAAATATGTTCACATTACTCCTTAACCCTCCAAACATATGTGTAGATTTCTCATTTACAAATTTCCATGTACCAGAAGTTGAGATATTTACGAAAATGAGAATTTCCATAATGGTGGATCCTGCTGTTTGGATTTGCATAATGGATCCTGCATAATGGATTCAATGCATTTAAAATTATTTCCGCTACTTTTACTCAAACAGAAAATAGTTACGTTTCCGTTAAACACCAACAGACATCATAAGTCGCAGTTATGTGTAATATCAGGCCAAAGTAATTAATTCTCTTGATTAATCTGATTTCGCATTATTTTCGAACGATTCATTGTGCTTTGTATTTTATGCTTATTAGCCTACTTTAAAAAAATTCAAAAATTTTAATATATTTTTTGCCAACCTGGCTTGTATCTGGCAACACTTAAGTAATGTTTTTTTGACAAAAAACTGACATGTGTGGTAAATACAAGGAAAGAAAAATGGAAATTCTTGCATTTTTGTGGGAATTATTGTCTTCAATTCAAATTTAATTAATATGCAAATGAGCAAATTAGCATAAACAAAATATATTTTAATACGTAAATGTACAAGCTTTAATTTGACACCAATTTTGTGATTTTATGTTTATATTTGACAGAGATATTGACATTTTGCCGATCTTTGTGAGATTCGTCTATTTTTGATTGGTTGCCATGGAAACAGCTTAATAAAGCATAGTGCAAATGAGTTATTTTTCTGATACTTGGGATATATATGAATAATGTGGTATCAGTGAAAAATTGTGGCAGTGGGGGTGCAAGGTAGGTCCCACTGGCCCCCGACCTATAATATATTGTTATGGCTGTGGAAATTCGCAGAACACCATAAAGGTCCTTAGTTCAGTTAGATCGATAAGTCTGTGTTCAGTTAGATTTCCCCACCATTGTTTAATGGATTTTATTCGTGTCACAGGGCTGTGATCCTTTGAGATAGTGTTTTTCTTTTCCTATCGTTATTTTGGACCAACCACATCTCAACCACCATTACAACAACCAACATCACTCCCAAATAACCACAACGCCAACCACGCTACCATCACCACAACCACGATGGCTTCCACCACCAATCACAACCAAATCACCACCACCAACGTCGCTCTTGACCACCGCTTCGCGGCGGCCTCCACCGCCACCAACATCGCTCCCACACAACAACAATTACGCCAGCCACCTAACCACCTTCCCTGCTACGCCAACTGTCGATCCCCTTCTCCACAAACCACATCACAACCCTCTCCGCTCATGTAAACCGTCTCTACGAAGCGAAAGAAACCAGAGGAGTTCTGATGGTGCGCAGATTTTCCCGCATGATTCTCCCGCCTTGTTATTCCCGCGCTTTGGTGTGGGGGAAGGGCGATGCGGGTCAAAGGTCAAAGGTCATGTGAAGGAGGGGCCTCATTTTGGGGGAATGAATCTCCCTGGACCTGTGCCAAGAATGATTCTCTCGGCCCCCGCGAGGCATGCGGGGAGGGGGGCGAGAGGGCACGCCCCTTTTCTGAAAGCTTCCTGCAGGAGCTGGAAGGGGGGCGGAGCGATAAACGGGGAGGAGCGAGGCGTTGGAACTGAGGAATATAAGGGCGCGCAGGACGCCAAGTAAAGGGTTGTTGGTGTCTTCTTCGTGGTGGTTTCGTCTTGGTCTTCGGAGAGTCTTGGGTTCAGTGGTTCGGGTCGAGTTGTCGGAGCTCACAGTCGGTGGGGAGTCCGGGCGTGGCATGAGGGACACGGATGGGAGGCACCGCTTTGCAGCTCTGCCGCGCAGCCTGCGCACCCGGGAGAAGAGCGCCGGAGAGAGCTCGCCCACCATCGCATCACGAGGGTGCAGTTAACCTGCAATGGTCTCGTGGGGTCCATTTGGTCAACCAGGCTCCACGCCATAAAAGTCTACGGACCCTGTCTGGCGCCCTCGTCTTTGAGGGTGGCCTTTTCCTTTCTTTTGAATGAATGTTGGTGGCGCTGGTGGAATGTATGTTGGTGGTGGAATGTTGGTCCTGTAAGTAAAAACTTTTAAGTGACTAGATAATTGCTGATAGACGGTCGTAGTGCTTTCACCTTGCTCGTGTCATTGTCCCCGTCCCATGCATGATTGTTTGCCTGTCATACGTGTTCTTGAATACCTGCATTGATTGCATGGCTGTACATGTGCCTGTGTGAAAATAATAAATGTGCTTGTATGAATGTTACCTGTTCGTCGTGTCTTTTTCCCCCATTGGAACGCCATATTGCATCTCAGAATATCAGTTGGGTTTTAAATACCCGTTTAATAGAATCGGATCCAGCGAGGTCGGGCAATAATACCCGCTCGGTTATTACTGCAGAACGGAACGGACCGCTTCGTGTCCAAGCCGACCTGCGCTGAGGTACGGTCTCCCGGAAGGCTACCCGCGCAGGTACTTAGGTATATCGATATTCGGCGATTGACCCTATTTTGCGCGGGTAGAAAATTGGCCCCGCCATGGTGGGGTTGAAGACCCACCCGTGACAGGGTTCCGGCATTGTTCCGGAAGGTCACGACTGAATTGTCCGTCCGGTGGGCGAGCGGCTACTATTAGTGAAAAGCGGTCTTTCGCATGCCGGTGGGCGTGAATTCGTCATAATATGTGTATATATATATATACATATATATATATATATATACATATATATACACATATATATACATATATATACATATATATACATATATATACATATATATACATATATATACATATATATATACACATATACACATATATATATATATATATATATATATATATATATATATATACATATACATATACAAGAAGAACATGTGTGTGTATATTATATATATATATATATATATATATATATATATATATATATATATATATATATATATATATATTAGGGTGGTCCAAAAAAATGAAAGTTCGAATTTCTCTTGGGCATGTTTGCCAAATCGTTCCTGACGTTGAAAAACGCAAAGAAACAAAAAATTAGCAGATTTGGAGGTGGTTTAGGGGTCCATCAAAGTCTCTCAACGGATTCATTATAATGTCACAATACTAAAAGGAAAAATGAAAGGAAAGAGCATAAAATGTTCTCAGTGGGCAGTGGGCAACTGGCAGTCGGTGAATTTCTCCAATGCTTGGTCCAAGAGGAACAGTTCCGTGCAGAACACGCCATACTCACTCAATCTGGGAATCAAAAAGAAGAAGAAAAAAATTAGAGATAAAAAAAGAAAAATAAAAGAGTACTTTTAACACCGACCGACAGCGAACCGACAGTGAACCGAAAGCTCAACTGACGTCTCCCTCTCTCCCACTGACGTCTTCTTCTCTCCCACCGGATGTAGCAAGGAATATAAGGGCGCGCAGGACGCCAAGTAAAGGGTTGTTGGTGTCTTCTTCGTGGTCTTCGGAGAGTCTTGGGTTCAGTGGTTCGGGTCGAGTTGTCGGAGCTCACAGTCGGTGGGGAGTCCGGGCGTGGCATGAGGGACACGGATGGGAGGCACCGCTTTGCAGCTCTGACCCACCCGTGACAGGGTCAGATGTAACATCTGTAACAAGATGTAACAACCCCCACCGGATGTAACAACTTCCTTCCTCTTGATGGACCCCTAAATATTTTTGGAACTGTGGCAAATTTGGCCATGAGTATTTTCTAGTCAGGTGGAACAAAATAATCAACATGCCTCAAGAATATTCAAATTTTGAATTTTTCCCTGATGATTTTGGACCACTCTATTATATATATATATATATATATATATATATATATATATATATATATATATATATATATATATATATATATATATATATCTCAATTATAATACCAAGCTTGCACTCTAAAAACTCGGCTCGCCGTCACACGATCCCTATGAAATTGCTGTGGCACTTAGGGGACATGCCGACAATGTTTGGGAAGTCTTGGCATTCCATAGTACCACTTGCATTTTGCACAATGCGTATTTTTGTCATTCCCCGTGTACAGTCTGTCGTCTGCTACCAGCTATGTTGTACTGCTATCCCGTGCATGTGCACGGGTAACGCTAGTATATATATATATATATATATATATATATATATATATATATATATATATATATATATATATATATATATATTGTTGTGGATTCGGGGTGGCGGGATTCTCACCCGACTCTTGGCGCCACCCTCACCACCGCCGTCTCCGGGGTTTATAACGCCAGCCGGCTCGGCACAGGCCTCGGGTCACGCATCTTCAATCGCGATACTAACGTAATCCTTATACCTTACCAGTTGGGGAAATAGAACCCCGGTTACAGACTGGTTTTGTCAGATGCCGAGCATTTTCTGCCAGGCTGTAACCATTTTTGGTTTTATATGCCAATCGAACGGATCATTCCTCGACGCGACGCAAATTAATCCATAGCGGCAACTTCATACGAAACAACCAGATTTATTGGGGAACATCGGGGAGGACGACACAAGCAAAACATTCACGACAATGTTTTTATGAACAATCTTTAACCCGTTCTTAACTCGGGAACTACGGACTACAGGTTTGAGGGGTTCCCTACCGAGATATGCCCTATACAACACATGCAAAGACAGACAGACAGACAGACAGCATGCATGCAAGACACGACAGAGTACTTGGTGATGTTTCATGGATGAGAGGACAGTGTCAAAAGCACAAATGTCGCTCGCAACAGGCGGATGTCCACGGATTCGAGCCCCAGCTCGAACGTGCCGCGTGGCAAGATGGCGGCACCGCACTCTTTCCTTTCCGCACGCGGTCTCCACGCGCTCTGACCCTGCGTAAGGTCGACGATGGGCCTCAGCTAATTTCTCTTTAGGTCCAGCATACAAATCCAGACCTGGCCTGTTCACCAGACAAGGCCCAAATCGAGGCGCCGGGCTCCGGCAAGCGGATTGGCAAACGTGTCGAGCCGTTGGTGTGTGCAGGGACCGTCAGAGGCTCCGCCGTCTCCTCTCCTGCCTTCCCGCCTCGAAGCCCAACTTCTCAACTCCGTCCTCTCAGTTTCTCTCTCTGTCGAATCACCTTTTCTTTCCTTTTCCATGCTCGCCTCTCAAAGCCGGCTGCCGTCTCTCTCACGGCAGAATCACCTCCTCATAAGAGTCGATCGCCGATTCAACTTGCAGGCCGCCTCTCCCACTGCCCCAAAAATGCAGACTCGATGTGCAGGCAGGTTCAGCGTCTCTCCCGGCAGATCCAACACTGTTCCTCCTTTGTTCGCTCGCTTCAAAAACACGAGTGCCTCAAGAGCGACTGTTTCCACACAATGAACTTTTTACGAAGCCTTCGTTCGCTCGCTTCGAAGCCATCCCGAGCACGCCTCGAAAACCCGACTGTTTTCCACAAACTCAACCTTTTTACGAAGCCTTCGTTTCTCTCTCTTCGCTCCTTCGACACACGAGCACCCTCTCAACCGACTGCAGTTTTGTACTTCTGCCAAACTGAACCTTTTCACGAGGTCTTCGTTCGCTCACTGCGAGCCACTGGCTCCTCCCCCTTTATAAAGCCGACAAAACTCCTCCCCTTAGCTTCACTTCCTCTTTTTGGACACACCCTCTCAGCCGACTGGGCGGGCCTATCGTCCAGAGAGGGGAGGAAGAAGAGGGAGCCCTTGGCACACCACCACTGTACGAACAATAAAAACATGCATCCTACATCTCCCGACACACATGTAACGTCCATTTTACCACACAACCTAGCTAAACATGCATTTAATGGGGGATCTGTGCTAATCCTATATTTAGTCGTCCAATAAGGGCCATTTCCGTAACAATACATATATATATATATACATATATATACATATATATACATATATATACATATATATACATATATATATATATATATATATATATATTACAAGCCGGGAGGCGACGATGGTTCAGGAGCGGTATTTGCCGATGTAGATTGTTTCAGAAATCAAGGATGAGACAATGTGATAATTGTGGACCAAGTTATAAAAATGATCAACATGATGTGGTACGGATGACAGGTTATTAGCTGCAAAATGTCGAAAACCCGGTTTTGTTGAACAACTTTCATAATTTGACCTTTGCATAACCTTTAAAGGTCACAAAACAATGTTGTGGACATTAAAATAAGGAAACAGGATACGTGCTATAGCTTATTGGAGTTAGTTCGTCGAAGAAGTTCGAAAACCCGGTTCGATTCCCACAATTTTGAAAATGTGACCTTTGTGGCCTTTAAAGGTCAAAGGTCAAGGATTATGATCTTTGGTGCAACACTTCCTCTGAAACATTCCAGGAACAATACAACGTCATATAGGCTATATGGCATTTCGCACTCCTCGGATTTTCCATACTTTGATGAAATCAGCGTAAAAACAAACTTGAAGGGGGCGCCATGGGAAGGTGTTCGAGATAGAGCAAAATGGTTTCAAGACTTTAGGTGGGGAATGACCTCAAGATTATGCATAAAAAATATTGTCATCCTAGCTCTCAAAGTTTGAGCGGTCGTATGATTTTTCTATGTCAAAATTCGCAATTTTCTATGTTTTTGACCTTGTGACCTTGACCTTGGGATGAAATGAAAAATCGGACAACGACAAGTTTTAGATAATTCATTTTGCTATTCAAATACCGAAGAACCCATTCCATTCAGTAAATTCCCAAGGAGAAGATAGATTTTAATCCGACTACCCCCTACAAATGTCTATTTTTGGGGTGTGGCTCTGCCCACAATGGGCGTAGCACGCCTTTATCCAGGAAAACACAACAAGACATTGATGTCGAACACATAACCAAGTTTCATCAAGATCAGATCAAAGTGCATGGAGTTATGCTCTGGACAGACAGACACACAGACACACAGACATAACGAATATAGTGGTCACTCTGGCTGGCGCTCGTGAACGAAAAAACAAAAATTACAAGTGGGCTTGGCTCCGCCCACAATGGGCAATCTAAGCTGCAACCCTACTATGTCACCGCCCATTTCTTCAAAACCTATCTTGTCCCTCAAAATTGACCGAATCAAACTGAATTTTTTTTATATGTTGTACATATGGCCAATGCACACAATTTCTTGAGTGGGAATTACCATAAAAAAAAAAGACAAAAAATATGAAAAAAATTTAAAGTGGGCGTGGCTCTGCCCACAATGGGCGTGGGACGTCCATCACCAGGAAGACAAAACAAGGCATCGATATCAACATCATATTCAAGTTTCATCCAAATCTGATCACATCCCACGAAGTTGTGCTCTGGACAGACAGACAGACAGACATACAAGCCGGTAGGCGGAAATGGGTAGCCGCCTACCCAATAGAACCTGACGCGATGGGCCCGTTCGATGGGGAATGACCGGAGGATTAAGCACAAGAAAATTCATGATTCTAGCTTCAAGGGTTAATGCTGCAGATTGTTTTTTTGTTAAAATACCCACACATTTAGAGGTTTTTCGGCCATTGCTAGGCAACGGAGCAGTTCATAGCAATGGTTCTTTCTCACACATAATGAGGACATACCATGAACCTACCATACCAGTTTCATGTATATCTGACTCGGTCACTGAGATATAACGAACTTCGTTTTTTTATTGTTTTCAACCAGGGTTCATTCTTTTTTTTTTTTGTATACCTTGGTCGAGGCTCGTATGAGAGCTAACACACAACTCACAGCAAGGAGGCATGAGACAAGAGGGGCGGGAGTGGAAGGGCCAAAACAGTGGGGAACAGACACATTAGGTGAACTGTGGAAGGGAGAGGGATGGGGATGGACGGGGAACATGGCGAAGAGAAGATGGACATTACAGGGACTTTCAGGAAGGAAAGCAGGGGAATTGAAGGAAGTGGGCTTGGGTGGATTATCGGGGGTAGAAAAGATTGAGGATTTGGATGGGGGAAGATAAGAGGTGGTGGTGAACAGCTGTTTTGAAAGCCTGGAGGGAAGAATGGGAAAGAATAGAGTGAGGAAGTTTATTCCAAAGGCGGGAAAAGAGAGGAATGAAAGAGTGAAGATGAGCAGTGATTCGTGATTTTGGTAGTTTTACCAGAAGGGGGTTGTTGGCGGACCTTGAGCGCCCTGTGGAAATGTGGTGGGGACAAATCGCAGAGAGAGCAGGGGGGGGGCAAGGCTGGAAAGGAGTCGGTAGAAGACAGAAAGACCACCGACCAACCTGCGGTGATTGAGTGAGAGGCCCAAAGACTCAGCTTCATTGCGGGATATGCCGATGATCTTAAATGCCCTGGTTTCGACAGCGTGAAGCCGAGAAACGTGGGAGGCAGGAGCACCAGCCCAGAGGGAGAGCAGTACTCCATCAGGCTACGGACAAAAGCTTTGTAAGTGGTCAGGAACTCAAGAGGGCCGAGGAAGGACTTTGCACGACGGAGGATTCCCAGTCGGCGACTGGCTTTTGAGGCGAGGTTGGAAATGTGACTTTCCCAGGAAAGGTCATTGCAGATAGTGAGACCTAGAAGCTTGAAAGAAAAGACTTCTTCCAGAGGATTGTTGCGAAAGTGGATGGGGGGGGTTTCTAAACAGTCCTTTCGAAGAGACATAGTGAGAGTGTGAGATTTGTCTGGATTGAAAGACATGTTCCACGTGTTGGACCAGTTTGTGATTTTATCCAGATCTGCAGTGAGTGAAGAAGCTGCTGCTTGCCTGTCTGAGGGATGACAGATGGTACGGCAGAGGGTGGAGTCGTCGGCAAAGAGAAATAGAGGATTTTCCAGAGAGTCCGAGAGATCATTGATGAAAACCAGAAAAAAGAACAGGGCCCAGAACGCTACCTTGAGGAACTCCAGCCTGCACAGGAAGAGGGGATGAAAGAACTCCATTTAGGGCCACACGTTGACTGCGACAGGAGAGGAAGTCTGCGAGCCATGAGTGGAGATGGCCTTGAATACCATGGGAAGAGAGTTTGGTGAGTAGTGCAGGGTGCCAGACTGTGTCAAAAGCACGTGATATGTCCAGGGATACGGCTCGGATTTCCTGTCTGGCATTGAGGACCTCCATCCATTGATGGGAGAGCAGATGCAGCATATCCAGGGTAGAGTGACCTTGTCTGAAACCAAATTGATGATTGGAAATCAAGCCATTGGAGAAGAGGAAGGATTTCATGTCTGAAGCGATGATGGATTCCATAACCTTGCTGATGATTGGGAGAAGGCTGATTGGTCTGTAGTTACAGGGATCTGTTTTTGCACCTTTTTTATGCAGGGCAGTGATGTTAGCAGATTTCCAAGCAGATGGCAGATGACCTTGGGCAAATGAGAGGGTGAATAGAACAGAGAGAGGGTGAGCAAGAGCAGAAGAGCAGGCTTTGAGGACACGTGGGCTGATGCCGTCTGGACCGGTTGCAGAATCTTACTCGAGGTTTGAAAGCAAGCTCTCCACCTTGTCAGGAGAAAAGGATACAGAGTCCAGGGACAGTTGGGTGCGACTGGGTAAAGTGGGTAGAGATAGTGATGGGTTTAGGACACAAGATTTAGCTGCAAACACCGAGTTTAGACATTCAGCTTTATCACGTGTGGAATCAGCAGTGCGGCCATTTGAGGTAAGGGAGGGGATAGAGGGGGAACATACACCAGAAACAGATTTGATTAAACGCCACCAGGATTTTGAGGAGGGAGAGAGGTTTGAGAGTTCAGACTTGAGATGAGAAAGATGTTGTTTTCTGGCTCTCCTGAGGGTAGATACACACTTGTTCCGAGCTTTGTGGAAGGAACTGAGATTGCCCTCAGTTGGGTTTGCTTTCCATGAGGCAAAGGCAAGTTGTTTCAGGACAACTGCCTCGCCACAAGCTTCAGTAAACCAAGGGCGGGAGGAAGGGTAGGACAACTGAACACGAGAGGGGATAAATCTGTGCATGAGGGAGAGCAAGTTTCTTTGAAAGAATTCCCAGGATGAGTTGATGTTTGAGAAAGTAGTGATAGGAGACCAGTCTGTAAGTTTGATGGCTGCTCGGAGACCATACCAGTCGGCTTGAGTGAAATGCCAGACTCGACGGCGGTGAGGTGGTTCTCTGATAACAGCCAGAGAGATGTCCACTTTGACAAGGACGTGGTCAGAAGAACCAATTGGAGCGAAGGAAGAGCAGCAGATATTGTCACGGAAATTTGTCAAAATCAGATCCAGAAGAGATGGAGTACCATTGGTTGAGATCCGGGTCGGGAAGTTGACCGATTGAGTCAGTCCCAATGAGTCACAGAAAGCTTTTGCTGAGGTGTCATGGCAGGTGAGAGAGGTACCCACACCTAGCCAACTGGCGTGATGACAATTGAAGTCACCACATAAGAGGAAGAGAGAGTTTGGATGAGAAGATAGAAGATGGTCCATGTTTTCGGATAGTGAGGTGTAGATGGAGTCATCACTGTTCGGTGGACGGTACAGTACACATATAAACATGAGGTGGGAGTGGAGGGGAAGCCGAAGCCAGAGGTATTCCTGGGGGTGTGGGGGAGTGAGAGCAGTGCATGGAGAATGAGCAATAGAGTCTTTGATGAAGAGAGCAACACCTCCTCCAGGACGAGGCTCAGGTCTGTCATACCGTAAGAGGGAGTAACCGGGGGAGAGATACTTGGGAGTAAGACACGTCTTGGGAGAGGAAAGTTTCTGTTAGGCAGATAATGTCTGGTTTGTCAGTGGACCTTCTATCTATTCAAAGTCTATCTTCTCCGACCGTTTTCATAGGATCCGGCTGGACATTTTTGAAAATATGGCTGAATGTACTGCCCACAGTCGGTCGTGGCCCGATTTTTGAAAAAAATAATTTTTTATGATTTTTCAAAAATTTCAAAGTCCCGTTGCTAGGCAACGGTGGTGTCCATAGCAACGGTTCTCATTTGCACACAACTAGGTCATGGTATGAACCTACCAACCAAGTTTCATCGAAATCGCCATTGTATTAACTGAAATCGCCATTTTAAATACTGATAATAAGGGTAGAACAAATGTCAATCAAAAAAATTTTGAATTTTTTTTTTTTGACAAGATTGACGACCCAACAGACAGACAAACATATCGACGGAAAAACTGATAATAAGGGTAGAACAAATTTCAAAAAAAAATTTTTGACTGGATCGACTACCCAACAGACAAGCCGGTAGGCGGACATGGGTAGTCGACTCCCCAATAGAACCTGACGCCATGGGCCCGTTTGATTGGGATATACCTGAGGATTAAGCACAAGAAAATTCATGATTCTAGCTTCAAGGGTTAATGCTGCAGATTGTTTTTTCGTTAAAATACCCCCACATTTAGAGGCTTTTTGGCCATTGCTAGGCAACGGAGGGGTCCATATAAACGGTTCTTTCTCACACATAACTAGGACATACCATGAACCTACCATACCAGTTTCATGTATATCTGACTCATTGTCTCTGAGATATAATGAACTTCGTTTTTTTATTGTTTTCGACCAGGGTTCATTCAAAGTCTATCTTCTCCGACAGTTTTCATAGGATCCGGCTGGAAATTTTTGACAATATGGCTAAATGTACTGCCCACAGTCGGTCGTGGCTCGATTTTTGAAAAAACAAATTTTTTCTGATTTTTCAAAAATTTCAAAGTCCCGTTGCTCGGCAACGGTGGTGTCCATAGCAACGGTTCTCATTTGCACACAACTAGGTCATGGTATGAACCTACTAACCAAGTTTCATCAAAATCGCCATTGTATTAACGGAGCACTGGACCGAACAGAGGGACAGACAGACAGACAGACAAGACTGCAGGCGGACATGGGTAGTCGACTACCCAATAGAACCTGACGCCATGGGACCGTTCGATGGGGAATGACCTGAGGATTAAGCACAAGAAAATTCATGATTCTAGCTTCAAGGGTTAATGCTGCAGATTGTTTTTTAGTTAAAATACCCCCACATTTAGAGGTTTTTCGGCCGTTGCTGGGCAACGGAGGGGTCCATGGCAACGATTCTTTCTCACACGTAACTAGGACATACCATGAACTGACCATACCAGTTTCATGTACATCTGACTCATCGTCTCTGAGATATAACGAACTTCGTTTTTTTTTATTGTTTTCGACCAGGGTTCATTCAAAGTCTATCTTCTAAGACAGTTTTCATAGGATCTGGCTGGAAATTTTTGACAATATGGCTGAATTTACTGCTCACAGTCGCTCGTGGCCCAATTTTTGATTTTAGATAAAAATTAATTTTTTATCATTTTTCAAAAATATCAAAGTCCCGTTGCTAGGCAATGGTGGTGTCCATAGCAACAGTTCTCATTTGCACACAACTAGGTCATGGTATGAACCTACCAACCAAGTTTCATAGAAATCGCCATTGTATTAACTGAAATCGCCATTTTAAATTCTGATAATAAGGGTAGAACAAATGTCAATAAAAAATTGGAATTTTTATCTTGCCAAAACGAACTTTTTGCACGATATGTTAGTCAGCTTGTATGTTTTTTTTGTTTGTTTGTTTCTTTGTTTGTCTGTAATCACGTATAAAAAAATTCTGCAGAGCACAGTTATCATTGGAAATTTTTGTAACTTCGCATATCAGAGGCCTATAGAGGTCCCTTTCAGCGCACAAAATTTTGAAAGTCAAGGTCAAAGGTCAAGGTCACTGTCGCAAATCAGGGGAGTCGACGAAACCCTTATTTTTTGAGTAATTTGATCGGATCGTCTTCAAACTTCATGGGAATATAGTTCATCGTCTGGCGCTCAGCTGATTAATTTTTGGTGGGGATTGGCCTTGACCTTCATATGGTTTTTTTTGTCTGTAATCATGTATAAATCACTCTGCAGAGCACAGTTATCATTGGAAATTTTTGTAACTTCGCATATCAGAGGCCTATAGAGGTCCCTTTCAGTGCATAAAATTTTGAAGGTCAAGGTCAAAGGTCAAGGTCACTTTGTCGCAAATCAGGGGAGTCAACGAAACCCTTATTTTTTGAGTAATTTCAATCGAATCGTCTCCAAACTTTATGGGAATGTAGTATATGGTCTGGCGCTCAGCTGATTAGTTTTTGGTGGCGATTGGCCTTGACCTTAATGGTTAACGCCTGAGGTCAAACATATTTGACCCCAAGGTCAAATTTTCAAGTTTTAGGAACCATATCTTGTAGTACCTCAAATTGAACACCCCGATGAGTGCTTTCTAGATATGTCAAGCTTGAGACATTATGACGTCATTTGGTGACGTTATGAGGCAAACATATTTTTCATGGTTACTCTGTAGAACGATTCTCATCGGAATCTCTCGTTGGCAGATATTCTTCAAGGAGTCGTCCTGGTGGATAGCAGCTCTGTTCACCTCAGTGTGACCTTAAAGAAGTCACACGTGGTCACCTTTTGGCAAGATACACCCTGCGGGTGACATTGGTTTTATTTTTTTTGACTAGATCGACGACCCAACAGACAGACAAACATATCGACGGAAAAACTGACAATAAGGGTAGAACGAATTTCAAAAAAAAAAATTTTTTTTGACTGAATCGACTACTCAACAGACAAGCCGGTAGGCGGACATGGGTAGTCGACTACCCAATAGAACCTGACGCCATGGGACCGTTCGATGGGGAATGACCTGAGGATTAAGCACAAGAAAATTTATGATTCTCGCTTCAAGGGTTAATGCTGCAGATTGTTTTTTCGTTAAAATACCCCCACATTTAGAGGTTTTTCGGCTGTTGCTAGGCAACGGAGGGGTCCATATAAACGGTTCTTTCTCACACATAACTAGGACATACCATGAACCTACCATACCAGTTTCATGTACATCTGACTCATTGTCTCTGAGATATAACGAACTTCGTTTTTTTATTGTTTTCGACCAGGGTTCATTCAAAATCTATCTTCTCCAATAGTTTTCATAGGATCCGGCTGGAAATTTTTGACAATATGGCGAAATGTACTGCCCACAGTTGGTCGTGGCCCAATTTTTGAAAAAAAAAATTTTTTTTCTGATTTTTCAAAAATTTCAAAGTCCCGTTGCTCAGCAACGGTGGTGTCCATAGCAACGGTTCTCATTTGCACACAACTAGGTCATGGTATGAACCTACTAACCAAGTTTCATCAAAATCGCCATTGTATTAACGGAGCACTGGATCGAACAGAGGGACAGACAAACATATCGACGGAAAAAGTGATAAGGATAGAACAAATTTTTTTGAAAAAAGTTTTTTTTCGACTAGATCGACTACTCAACATATTGACGGAAATACTGATAAGGGTAGATCAAAAAAAAAAAATTCCGAAATTTTTTTTTTTCCGACTCGATCAACTACCCAACATACAGACACACAGACACAACAAATATAGAGGTCACTCTGGCTGGCGCTCGCAAACCAATATGTGTATATATATATATATATATATATATATATATATATATATATATATATATATATATATATATATATATATATATATATATATATATATATATATATGTATTTCCATGGGAAAAGTTACCTGGTGGCTATTTTTTGAAAGTACATCTTTCATTAAACCTAATATACCGTATGACAGATCATGAATTGGAATAATTGAATTTTTGCAATATTAGCTTCATCAAGCAGGGTCTGTATACATTGTGGTAGCATTTCCGCACGTTTATTAATTAACGTCCAGAGATGTTATGTCCGTTACGCTCAGTTGTTACATCCGTTACATTACATTTGCCATGGTACTGCCTAATCGGTATCATTAATTCCTCAAATAAATACTGGGAATACAATGACGTACCTATACCAAGATGCTATACCAGATTTAGTCTTCTGTCGTAGAACACTTCACAGAAATTTGTGAGCAAAACGATCATCATGCTAAAGGGGGTATTTTGACAGTTACGTCCGTTACGAAGATTCATCATACCGTAGTACTCAGGCAAAAATTCTTAATCTCATATAATTACCATTTCCTGGCACCTTTGTGTTCACTGCACAAAATAAATTAATACATTTGGTACGATAACCTTGTTCTTCATGAAATATTTTTGAGAACTGCCAATAAGTTCTGTCTGAATGTTACGTCTGTTACGGTGGAATTTACATATGTATATATATATATATATATATATATATATATATATATATATATATATATATATATATATATATATATATATATATCGCTTGTGCGTTGTACAAGGCAACAGTCTCAGTAGTGCATCAGCTGGAGGGGTCCTCCTGTGCAAAAAAAAAATGTACCCTAGGTTACCCACTGGAATTTTGAAGTTGACCACTTCCCTCAACAGAAAAACTTGGTTACCATTTCCATAACCCGGCAATAAGTGCGAAAATGCTGCCTCTTTTGGGGGTTCCGACGGAAATTGTCGGGCCAATTATTAGGGGTAGTGGAAATGAAAACGACTGTTACTTTGTAGTCTTACACCCCAGAAATACAAACTATGCCTCAAAATGTCGGTCTTGAGACCCTCTTTCATGTGATATGCAAATTATCTTCATTGGTTAAAGAATCAGGTCACTCGAAGGCAAAAGGTCACAAAAATTTGGGTCAAGTGAAAATCTGACATCACTGATATAACTACCTGACCCATATATATATTGTTGCGGATTCGCGCCCGCCGGCGTGCGAGCGGCCACGTAACTCGAATCGCGGCACGTCGCCCACCGGATGGACAATCCCGTCGCGACCCTCTCGGACTAACGCCGGGAACTAGTCACGGGTGGGCCTTTCAGCCTCACCACAATCGTGCCAATCGGCCCCCCGCGTGGGATAGGGTTGCTCGCCAAATTCGACCTACCTAAGTACCCACACGGAGGGTAGACCGGGCGATCGCACCTCGCCGCAGGTCGACTTCGGACACGGGCCACTTTAAGCGACCCGCTCCGTACTATCGGGATAACTGAGCGGTGTTATCGTCAACCTCGACGGTTCGATTAATTATTGGGCGTATTTAGCCCACGACCAACCCTTTACGTGAAGTAAGATGGAGATTCAATAAAAGAAAAGACGAAGCGAAACGGGAAAAACAGTTCAACATAAAGCACATTTATTCCGCGGCAAACGGAAAGCACACATATACAATTATACACCAAAAGCAAATGTAAAAGTAGAAGAAACACAACAATTCTGCACAAAAAGCAAATGCAACAATGCAGATCTACTACCGACTACACGGCAACACTTATACAGTTTTACTTCACAGACGGCGCCGACAACACATATACTCAAAGCAAAAGAAAAAGGGACCACCCTCAACTACAAGGGGGCAGACGGGCCTGGGGCCGAGACCGCGTCGAGCCTACCCGTATGGTGATGAGCCGCAAAATGGCGGCGGCGCCCCGACTCCACGGGCCTCGCTGGCACTGCCTGGAATGGGGTGGGAACGGGGCCCCCTTCTCACACTATCTCAGCGCGGGGGGAAACAGGAGGGGGTTGTTGATGCTCGGGGGAATGAGGATATCTCGCTGGCTTGAGTCCCGCGACGAGCGACTCCACCGCGACCTCGGTCGCGTTACCGGCCTCCCCTCTCCGCAGCTCCCCGACTCTGACATGAGCGCAGACCTCCACAAAGATCCTTGGCTTCTCCAGCCTCCCCGGACCCCGACAGACACTCTCTCGACTGCCTTCGCCGCCGCCACAACTCTCCAACTCTCCACTCTTCTCAACTCCGTCCAACTGCTAACTCTTCCCAACTGCCTCCAACTGCTCAACTCCGTCCAACTGCTTCGATTTGCTCCGCGCTCGGCGCTTTATAGTGCGACAGGAGAAATCATATGCAGATTTTTGGATCAGGATTCGCTCGGGGGCGGAGCCACGCTCCCCATTGGACAGAGGAAAAGTGGGCGTGAATGATTCTTGATCCGCGAATCTGCATATAGCGATTATACTCCGACGCACCTGGAGGCGGGGCCAAATCGCCCCACGCTCGCTGATAGGACGGAACAGAAGTGGGCGTGAATCGTTCTTGATCCGATTTCTCGGAAAGGCTGGTGTTTTTGCACCCGCTGCTCGGTGCGCGCCCTGTACGAGTCCAGGATCGGTGCCCACAAGCGGCGCGGGAATGGCGGTGATGCGATGGTTGCGAGAGCGAGATGTGACGGGAAGGGTCGTGGCTGTTGTTGTGAAGCGGCGTTGCGGTTGGTGGTTGTTGTGTGATGGCTGTTGAGACGTGGTTGGTGGTGATTGTGGTGGTAGTAATGGCGGCTGGTCCAAAATAAAGATAGTAAAAGAAAAACGGCTATCTAAAAGGGTCGCAGCCCGAATGAATGACATTTATTCCCTCTAAACAACGGGTTTGGGCTAACTACACATATACTTAGAGATATCTCACCTACGGGACCTGAATGGTGGTTTGCGAATTTCGTCAACCACAACAATATATATATATATATATATATATATATATATATATATATATATATATATACATATACACACACACATATACACGTCGGGTCTATGGAGACCGTCGACGCAGTGTCGGAGGTGCGGAAGACGAGATCGTCGGCGATGCGTATATATATATATATATATATATATATATATATATATATATATATATATATTGTTGTGGTTGACGAAATTCGCAAACCACCATTCAGGTCCCGTAGGTGAGATATCTCTGTAAGTATATGTGTAGTTAGGCCCAAACCCGTTGTTTAGAGGGAATAAATGTCATTCATTCGGGCTGCGACCCTTTAAGATAGCCGTTTTTCTTTTACTATCTTTATTTTGGACCAGCCGCCATTACTACCACCACAACCACCACCAACCACGTCTCAACAGCCATCACACAACCACCAACCGCAACGCCGCTTCACAACAACAGCCACGACCCTTGCCGTCACATCTCGCTCTCGCAACCATCGCATCACCGCCATTCCCACGCCGCTTGTGGGCACCGATCCTGGACTCGTACAGGGCACACACCGAGCAGCGGGTGCAAAAACACCAGCCTTTCCGAGAAATCGGATCAAGAACGATTCACGCCCACTTCTGTTCCGTCCTATCAGCGAGCGTGGGGCGATTTGGCCCCGCCTCCAGGTGCGTCGGAGTATAATCGCTATATGCAGATTCGCGGATCAAGAATCATTCACGCCCACTTTTCCTCTCTCCAATGGGGAGCGTGGCTCCGCCCCCGAGCGATTCCTGATCCAAAAATCTGCATATGATTTCTCCTGTCGGACTATAAAGCACCGAGCGCGGAGCGAATCGAGGCAGTTGTTGAGGGAGTTTCTGAATCGGGAGAGAAAAAGTTTCTGAATCGCAGTTGGACGGAGTTGAGAAGAGTGGAGTTTGGGAGAGTTGGAGAGTTGTGGCGGCGGCGAAGGCAGTCGAGAGAGTGTCTGTCGGGGTCTGGAGAGACTGGAGAAGCCAAGAATCTTTGTGGAGGTCGGCGCTCGTGTCAGTCGGGGAGCTGCGGAGAGGGGAGTCCGGTAACGCGACCGAGGTCGCGGTGGAGACGCTCGTCGCGGGACCCAAGCCAGCGAGATATCCTCATTCCCCCGAGCATCAACAACCCCCTCCTGTTTCCCCCCCGCGCTGAGATAGTGTGAGAAGGGGGCCCCGTTCCCACCCCATTTCCAGGCAGTGCCAGCGAGGCCCGCGGAGTCGGGGCGCCACCGCCATTTTGCGGCTCATCACCAGACGGGTAGGCTCGACGTGGTCTCGGCCCCAGGCCCGTCTGCCCCCCTCATCGTTGAGGGTGGTCCCTTTTTCTTTTGCTTTGAGTATATGTGTTGTCGGCGCAGTCTGTGAAGTAAAACTGTATAAGTGTTGTCGTGTGCTCGGTAGTCGGTAGTAGATCTGCATTGTGTTTCTCTTTTACATTTGCTTTTTGTGCATTATTGTGGTGTTTCTTCTACTTTTACATTTGCTTTTGGTGTACAATTGTATATGTGTGCTTTCCGTTTGCGGCGGAATAAATGTGCTTTATGTTGAACTGTTTTTCCTGTTTCACTTCGTCTTTTCTTTAATTGAATCTCCATCTTACATCACGTAAAGGGTTGGTCGTGGGCTAAATACGCCCAATAATTAATCGAACCGTCGAGGTTGACGATAACACCGCTCGGTTATCCCGATAGTATGGAACGGGTCGCTTAAAGTGGCCCGTGTCCGAAGTCGACCTGTGGCGAGGTGCGATCGCCCAGTCTACCCTCCGTGTGGGTACTTAGGTAGGTCGGATTTGGCGAGCAACCCTATCCCACGCGGGGGGGCGATTGGCACGATTGTGGTGAGGCCGAAAGGCCCACCCGTGACTAGTTCCCGGCGTTAGTCCGAGAGGGTCACGACGGGATTGTCCGTCCGGTGGGCGACGTGCCGCGATTCGAGTTACGTGGCCGCTCGCACGCCGGCGGGCGCGAATCGGCAACAATATATACACTAGCATGACCCGCGATCTGCGCGACAAGTTGGGGTGGGTGTGTTTGAGAAAGGAACTGATGCAGAGTATCAGTAGTAATTTTACTTTAATGCAGTAAGTGGAATACGATTTCACTGTTTCAGAACCATTTTATTTACTTTTTTTTGTACCATGCACCTCATATGGTCTTTGAGATAATATAAGCCGAATATCACGTTACTCGAGCGCAGAACAAAGCCGAAGATAGCGTGACACGAAACCACGAACTCGGAAATAATATACAAGATATATATATATATATATATATATATATATATATATATATATATACACACACCGCTTGTGCGTTGTATAAGGCAACAGTCTCAGTAGTGCATCAGCTAGAGGGGTCCTCCTGTGCAAAAAATGTACCCTAAGTTACCCTTAGGTCACGCCTAAAGGCCCTGTCACACCTTGACGATTTAGCCAGCGTATGCCGACGTATGAAAAATTTGTCTAAAACGCTGGCACACGTTGAATACGTATAGGTAAGGTTTGTATACGTTAAGAGCACGCTGGCATACGTCGTAGTACGCTGGCATACGTCGTTGTACGCCGAGTTTAGACAAATTTTCCATGCTTGAAATTTTTCGACGTATGCCAGCGTATGACTCACACGTTCCGCATAACGCTGGCCATAAGTTGTAGGCACGTTACGCGATCGTTGACACACGTCGACACACTTTACTTTTAAGTTACTCATAAGTCGAAACACGTCGAGGTAATCTTTAGCGTACCCGATACTTATTTCTTACCTGAGTAACGTGTTGTAGGCACCTTACGCGATCGTTGACACACGTTACTTGTAAGTTACTCATAAGTTGAAACACGTCGAGGTAATGGTTAGCGTCAGTGCTCCAGACTCCCTGGTTTTTTTTTTTCTTCGGTATGACGGTGATGTTGACACTTCGATTTGTAGTGAGGATATAATATAATATAATTAATAGGCTGCCGCTCAACAATTTGAATCATAACCGCATTAGAAATCGAAGTGTCAACATCACCGTCATACCGAAGAAAAAAAAAAAAACAGGGAGTCTGTAACACTAACGCTAACCATTACCTCGACGTGTTTCGACTTATGAGTAACTTACAAGTAACGTGTGTCAACGATCGCGTAACGTGCCTACAACTTATGGTCAGCGTATGCGGAACATGTGTCATACGCCAAGTACGTCGAAAAATTTTCAACATGCTGAAAATTTGTCGACGTACTATGACGTATGTCAGCGTGCTATTAACGTGTACAAAAAAAAAACTTACCCATAACGTATTCGGCAAACTTTTCATACGTCGGCATACGCTGGCTAAAACGTCAAGGTGTGACAGCGGCTTGACACTTTGATGTCGAGTGTGGTTATGATTTGAATTGTCAAGCCGCAGTCTATTAATAGCCTACGCCACGTGATCGTCGGTGATACGCTGCCGCGCTATGCATAAGTTAGACTACCGTTGGGCATAGGTTGTGAACGCCGACAACACGCTCAGCATTCGTTGATATGTTATCTATATGTTATCGAAACGTTCTGTGTACGTTACTAAAACGTTATGCATACGTCCAACTCGTTATGAATACATCCAAAACTGGAAAAAAAAAAAAACATCAATAGTTCAGCGTACACCAGCGTTTTACATACATTTTGATACCTTGCCATACACTGGCTAAAACGTCAAGGTGTGACAGGGCCCTAAGTCACAGTCACAGGCCTAAAGCCGAAGTCACATTTGCTCGAAGGCTAGGATACGGCGGCCGTACCCCCCCCCCCACCCTGAATTGACAAACGTGCGGCGGCCGCAGAGTTTCTGAGGTGGCCTCAGGGTGGCCCTACGCCACATGGCTGTCTTTTACAGGCCGTAGGGGTCGCCGTGGAATTATAGCACGGAGTTATAACTTTTTTAATTTCTACGTTGGCCGTAGCAATTCAACAAGCCGTAAAAAAAAGAACTGGTATATATACACACTCGTTACCGTCCATCTGGCCGCACGTTCGCCTTTCGGGCACCTTGAGGCTACCTTGCGTCTGCCTTGAAAATTATATGGCCGCTGCAGGGATGCCCTAAGGTCACCGTGCGACATCAAATCATAGACCGTACGGCACCCCCACATTTTCAGTCTCCACAATTTCTAAATACCCCGTGCGGCTACCCAAAAAATAAAAACATATGTGACTGCTACATTGTGTGAACGTGGAAATACTGCGGCCGCCCTATAATTGCTAGTGGCCGTAGATTTTGTAAACCCTACAGCCGCCGTGCCAAATGTGACTTAGTCCTAAGTGAACATACCCTTGCAGGACTATACATGTACAGGGAGGCAGTGATATCATTGTAGAGTGGTGAATGCATGGTAGATATTTTGCCTCCTGGGAAGGAAATATCACATGACAAGCATATATCAATTAACGTCTTAGCTGATGAAGGCTACTCTATGTCACAGATTGCATCCTGACTTCATATTTCTGCACCAACAGCTGCACGTAAGACTGAGGAGGACACGCGGTACTTGTACTGTTGGCAACACAAGCGGTCAAGGGAGAAATTCAAACTCTCCAAATGTGCAGTCGGCCTACCTCATGGTATGTTCTCTTCTTGGGAGACCATGATTCGGTAGAGATCTTGCGAATGACCTGAAAGTTTATGTAAACGCTCATCACAAACAGTAAAATGCTGCACATCAGCACAAAATGATTTCAATCGGTGTGGTAGCTGTGTAGCTGCCTGGAAACGTTTGTTGACGAGAGACAAAGAGAAAGTGAATGTGTGTTTTATTGGGACTAGTGGTGGTAAGAGATGATGAGAGGAAAGAATGACAAGTTGGGATGAATGATTAAGGTGTTAAATGGGTCAGGCCTAAAATGTTGAAGTGGGGCACACAAGATCATAATAACCAAACAGTTGATGCTAATTCAGAACGAAGGCCATTCTGAACCAGAGCTAACTAGAATGGCACTCGGTGGAGCACATACCTCCACCAGGCTGAACATTTTAAATTTTGTATCCCAATGATTGGCCCGATCTGCATCCGGACCTGAACTAATATCTCATGGGTTTGTTCTTGTCACCAAAGCGACTCATCCACCAAGTTTTCTCATAACTCATCCACAAATTTTTGAGATGTCATGTTATAAATAGTTTTTGGCCCCATCTCTCAATTGTGAAGAATCACTGAAAAAATTGTTGGATCCGGATCTGGATTTTCACCAAAATTGAAACAATTTGTCCGTGTCACACACCCAACCTGTCCACCAGGTTTCGTCCGAATCCGTCCACAACATTTTGAGATATCGTGCTCACAGACAGACAGACAGACAAGCCGGTAGGCGGCAATGCGTCACCGAGCATGGAAACCATAAGATATAGAGCAAAATGGATGTCATATAGCGGATAGGGAATCACCTTAAGATTATGCATATCAAATCTCATCCAGTTCCATCTGCTGATAACTACTCGGTATAAATTTGAATGAAAAGTACCGAAAATGCAGTTTGAAATCGGAAATCCCCAAAGTTTGAGGGGGTGCTGTGGGTGAACAAAGATCAAAATCGAAAATCCGGCTCAATCATTTGTGCACAATGTATTCCAGACGATTAGTGTGAATTTTCATGACCATCCGACCATAACCCTAGGAGGAGTAGCATTTGGTGCGAAGGCACCTCCAGCTCTCGCATATTATCGATTTTTGCACTAATTGACCTTTGACCCCTGACCTAAGCGAAATTAAATCGGTCAATATGTCCTGAGGCAAAGTTGTAGTACTAATTTGAGTACCATGAACGTGCAAAGTTTCATTCGTATCGATGCACTCACCTGGTCGCCAGGGGGCCTTCAATTTTCGCGCATACCCTAATTGTAAGGGGCGCTGCGGGTAAAGTATTCCATATATCACAAAAACCGGAATATATTTGATAGAGCATCACCTGTAGATCATTCGTGCCAAATTTCATAACCCTACGTGGGATAATGACTTTCGGAATTGATCTCGTGTGAACAGTACCGATTTTGAAGGTTTTTCGGTTGTTGCTGGGGAACCAAATCATCCCTCGCAACCATCACAATTTCCAAAGCACTAGGTCATAAGATGTACCTACCACCCGAGTTTGGTCAAAATCGGCCAACGTTTACTACCAATTATGCTGATGACAAACGAACAAACATCCAAACAGACCGAATTACTGACAATAAGGGTCACCAATTTCGGCGACCCAACAGAGGTGAAAAAATAACCTCCGTCCACCTTCCATGGCGGAGGTAAAAAGCAGCAATCTACGTCACAGTGCTGGATCACGCAGTAATTCCAAGATATGGTGCTTTGTTTACTGTCTCCTTGCAAATATACCAGTTTTGATCGATGACGTCATTGCAGCCTTGTCATTGGAAACATGGTGTCTCCATGAAAGCGGACTCATTTGGATTTATGACTTCAGTCTCTCCACGGAGAATCATTCCTGCCTGTTATGGTGTCACCAGCGTGATGAATGGCCTGATGTGAGCACAACATGGAATGCTCTGGAAAGCAGAGTCTGTCCCACTGAGGCTGGAGCTCCGATGAACGCCAAGCTTCAGAGATGGCCCTTATCCACCCGAGCACGACTTGATGCGATGCAATTCCACGAACGTCTCTCCCGTTAATATGCTTCCTCTGCCCATCCATGTCCCCCCTCTTTCTTCAGGTCTGATTCATGCATTCTGTAAGCTGTGTGTCCCAGTTCTCAACAGCCAATGATACAGCTGCCCATGTCTCTGGTACCACAACTTGTTTGGGCATAGTTACACCTGCATGGGCAAATACCTGCGCTGCCACTCATCTATGGTATTGTCCAACAATGAAGACAGCTTCTGATCCATTGTGAGTTGTTAAGTACATGTTATTTTTGCTTTGATTACCAACCGAAATCACATTTCTCTAATCTTTCCTTAACTCACATTGGAAATACCAAATTATTTGATGATGAAAGAATGATAATCCTGCACACACTACATTCCAAGTCCCAAAACAATCAGAAGACATAATAAACATTCCACTCGATCAAAGAAAAACAACCCAATAAAACACAGGAATTATTATTGTCGCAATATATATATATATATATATATATATATATATATATATATATATATATATATATATATATATATATATATATATATATATATATATATATATATATATATATATATATATATATATATATATATATCTGGTGTTGGCGCAGTGGTTAGGGCAGCGGCTTGGGATCCAAAAGGTCCTGAGTTCAAGCCCCGTTGGGCCACTGAAATAATACACCAGGGGGTTGACTCAGCCTGTCATCCTTCCTAGGTCGGCAAAATGAGTACCAGTGTACTGGGCCGGTGTATACCCCGGTTAAAATAGGTGTACCATATCCCTGTGTCGTAAGAGGCGACCAGGGTTGCGTCAGGAAGGGCATCCGGCATAAAACATGTGCCAAATCACTATGCGGATGATCCGCTGTGGCGACCCCGAACGGGAGCAGCCGAAAGAAGAAGATAGATATATATATATATATATATATATATATATATATATATATATATATATATATATATATATATATATTGTTGGGAATTCGCGCCCGCCGGCGTGCGAGCGGCCACGTAACTCGAATCGCGGAACGTCGCCCACCGGACGGACAATTCCGTCGTGACCCTCTCGGACTAACGCCGGGAACTAGTCACGGGTGGGCCTTTCGACCTCACCACGATCGTGCCAATCGGCCCCCCGCGTGGGATAGGGTTGTTCGCCAAATTCGACCTACCTAAGTACCCACACGGAGGGTAGACCGAGCGATCGCACCTCGCCGCAGGTCGACTTCGGACACGGGCCACTTTAAGCGACCCGTTCCGTACTATCGGGATAACCGAGCGGTGTTATCGTCAACCTCGACAGTTCCAATTAATTATCGGGCGTATTTAGCCCACTACCAACCCTTTTCGTGAAGTAAGATGGAGATTCAATTAAAGAAAAGACGAAGCGAAACGGGAAAAACAGTTCAACATAAGGCACATTTATTCCGTGGCAAACGGAAAGCACACATATACAATTACAACAATTATGCACCAAAAGCAATTGCAACAAAAGAAACACAATGCAGATCTACTACGGACTACGCGAGCACACGGCAACACTTACACAGTTTTACTTTACAGACGGCGCCGACAACACATATACTCCAAAGCAAAAGAAAAAGGGCCACCCTCTACGACAAGGGGGCAGACGTGGGCTGTGGGCGCGAGACCGCGTAGAGCCTACCCGTCTTGTGATGAGCCGCAAAAGGGCGGCGGTGCCCCGACTCCGCACTCCTCCGCGGGCCTCGCTGGCACTGCCTGGAATGGGGTGGGAACGGGCCCCCTTTTCGCACTATCTCAGCGCAGGGGGAAACAGGGGGGGGGGGTTGTTGATGCTCTGGGGAAAGAGGATAGCTGGCTTGCTTGGGTCCCGCGACGAGCGACTCCACTGCGCCCTCGACCGCGTTCCCAGCTTCTCTCTGCAGCTCCCCGACAGACCGCCTCTCCTCCAGACCCGTCTTGACTGCTGCTGCCACACTTCGCCGCCACCGCCGCCACGACTCGCCCGAGCCCGAAACAGAAACTCTTCTCCAACTCGAGCCCGAAACAGAAACTCTTCTCTCTGCCGCTGCCGCTGCCACACCTCTCCAACTCGCCCGAGCCCGAAACAGAAAACTCCCTGAATTCGCCCCGCGCTCGGCGCTTTATAGTGCGACAGGAGAACCCATATGCAGATTTCCGGATCAGGATCGGCTCGGGGGCGGAGCCATGCTCGCCCATTGGACGGAGGAAAAGTGGGCGTGAATCATTCCTGATCCGCGAATCTGCATATATCAATTCTACTCCGCTGCGCCTGGAGGCGGGGCCAAATCGCCCCGCGCTTAATGATTGGACGGATCAGAAGTGGGCGTGAATCATTCCTGATCCGACTTCCCCGGAAAGGCCGCTTTTTGCACCCGCTGCTCGGCGCGCGCCCTGTACGAGTCCAGGATCGGTGCCCACAAGCGGCGCGGGAATGGCGGCAGAAGGAGGAGAGGTGAAGGTGGTGGAGGGTTTATTGTGGCGATGATGGCCATGGCGACGCTTGGAATGGCGGTGATGCGATGGTTGCGAGAGCGAGTTGTGACGGTAAAGGTCATGGCTGTTGGCGTTGTTGTTGTTGTTGTTGTTGTGAAGCGGCGTTGCGGTGGTGGTTGTTGTGTGATGGCGGTTGAGGCGTGGTTGGTTCAAAATAAAGGTAGAACAGAAAAACGGCTATCTTGAAGGGTCGCTGCCCGAATGAATCACATTTATTCCCTCTAAACAACGGGTTTGGGCTAACTACACATGTACTGAGAGATATCTCACCTACGGGACCTGAATGGTGGTTTGCGAATTTCCTCAACCACAACAATATATATTTTGTTGCAGTTCTGGAAAACGCAAGCCGCTAAGGCAATGGCATCCAACATAGTGATCCCCAAACAGTTATTTCATTAATATACAAGCTGTTGGACTTTTCCCTCATGCCGAATGGGTAAACGGGGCGAAGCGCGTTGTGTGGGTCTCATAGTTAGGTCTGCTTACATCTCTTTCTTCCTTTCCGCCATCAGTGAGGCCGCCGCGCATGGTACGTATGAATGTCTCGTGGAGGCCAGAATAAGCATCAACCACACGATGGAAAAACCCTCCGCTGCATGTATACTGTCTGGGGGAATAGTAAAATCACACATTAAATCCCAACACTATACAGGACGCACGTGGCACGTGCTCGATTCAACCTAAATCTGCATCTAATAATTACATCCAATCCTGTCCTTCAACCCATGAAACGGATCTGGGCCAGCACCGCGCTCAGGCAGCCACCTGTGAGGATCACCACTGTGATAAATAACCACATGCACGATTGCGGACCCGCACAGCCCGTGATAATCACCATCACACTGTATGGGAAGCGCATGGCCCACATATTTGGCCGGATCTGCAAGCTGGTTCACAACGGTGTTTCACCATCGATCTTCGCTTGCCACCGTGGCCACCAATATCTCCCGCGGACGGCAGAGATCTTCTCGCACCTACGCCTCGATGCAGCCGCCACCAAGCAGAGGCATGCTGCACAGCCCGGATCGCTCAGGCCGCATGGCATAAGGACAAAGCAAGCGCATTGATCAGCGCCAACCACAGCATGCCGGGGGTGCCCGAGCAGGCATGCAGGGCCGACACGGCTCTCGGCCAGTCACCGGAGCATGGCCCATCCTGGTTAAATATTGTGACGTCCACGGGACTTGAACAGTCCCGTCAACGTAGAATGAGCCGAAACGATGGAGGCGGTGTATTTATTTATTACCCAAACATGGCGGTTCTAATCGCTCTACCGCAAACGGGACGAGGAAGGTGGCACGAGTCGCTTTTCACTGAGTTGATGATGTTTATTTGTTTTTATTATTAACCAGAAATAACAAGACTCGGCAAGAAGAGGGATCCGGGGCGATTCGACGGGATGGTGTGGGATCGGGCGTGGGGAAAAACACAGACAATTCCAATGAATATACAGTTCTCAATCCCTCTAAGGCGCCAAGAACACACCACACACCACACACCACACACCACACACCACACACACACACACACACACACACACACACACACACACACACACACAAACACACACACACAAAACGTAGCTATTTCTGGTGGTCAGGCTGGACCGTGGTGTGGACGCAACTGTCCCTGGATCGGCGTCGGACGAGCTGGCCTTGCTCTCGTCAGGGGGGCAGGAGAAACCGTGGTGCTGTCGACCTCCTGGTCTTGGCCCAAGTCCGCTCACAGCCGCCAGGGAACCAGTTCTGGCGCCAAGTTGCGAGCAGGAGAGGGAGGCAGGTCCGCCCGCCGTTCGACCCCGTACTCCGAGTCAGTAGAACCCCAGAGCCAACCAAGGTGAGGCACGAGGCTCAGCAAGGCTCCAAGACACGATGAAGAACACGATCGAATCAGCACAACAAGGATGCTTCCCGCGCAACAGCCTCCACACCAAAAAACCACGATCGTTTTTGTCCCGATCTTCTTCCTTTTAGACCTCGAACAAAACCTTTTTATCCTCCTGTCCTCGTCACTTCCAATCGAGCCGTTTTATTGGCCCACCGCCGTCGCCTTCTGCCAATCGTGATCACGGGGCGGAGCCATCCACTACACTGTCCTGTGACGTCACGGCCAGTCTCCAGAGAATACCAAAAGGGGTTTACGCATACACACTTACCCTATCCCGTGTCCCTATCTAATTAGGTGACAATTATCATTTCCCCCTTGAAGAAATGAACATTTACTAGACAACTTATCACCACTGAATTGTTACTTATTACATCGAGATCCTGGTAAACTCGAACAGCATGGAATACCTAATTAAACATCCTAATTACCCTTTGAATGCATACCCCCCCCTCAAACGTAACACTGCCCCCTCCTCTGGTACCGCAGTTCCTGCAAGGTATATCACAGGCACTACCGTACCAGCCTTAACACTTACTGACTCGCACCTAATTAACCTAACGAAATAAAGTAGGAGGGGCAATGGGCAGCGAGTCGCAGCTGACTTACCTATCCTGCTTAATGTACTACCCCCTTATGGCCTTATCCTCACCTAAACAATCATTCGTTTTTTTTTTTTGTTTTTTTTTTTATCACATGAGAGCACTGAGCGAAGTTGCACTCCATCCTCTGGATCATCGCTCTTGCCCAGCACTCTTCCAGTGATCTGGGGAGGGGAAACAAAAGGTTCCACAAAAACACAACACTTATACTTTAAATTCCTACTCTAAGCCTTAACGACACTATTCACAGGATATTTATACTTGATCGCCTCCCCCAGTGGATGCTAATAGACCCAGCGTTACCTGGGGAGCCAATTTTCAAATTTGCTTGCCCCAAAATTATGCGGACATCATGCCCTTGCTGCACATGTCAAGTTGTGCGGGATCGAGTGGGACTCATACATCTTCACAACACTCACACCATGGTCATCATCACATTTCTAGGTCATGGTCCTCATTTTAATCATGCAGGCTTAATCCCGTCATGGCCGTGGGGTGGGTTACCACAAGATGATGGGGGCATCTCAGGTGCAACCATGCCCACAGGTAAGCTTTAGTCCAACCCAGACGTTTCTCCGCCCCGCTCACTTTGATTCCCACCCCCCTGGTAGCCATCAGCTCTCATCCCGTACAACACACTGGAAGGGGTCTCACTGGCTCCTCTGGCCTTCCTGGGTCGCCAAGGTCCTACCCGCCTTGGTCGCCCAACCAGACCCTCTCCCAGTTGGCTCCAGACACTGTCACCATTAGCCACCAGGGGTGAATCTCCTTGAAGGGGGTCGCAATTCCCGCTCACCATGAGCTTCAGCAATCCCTGTGGACAAGCACATCATCCCCACCCACAAAACCCACATGACTCCCCCACCCCATCGGCCTTACATGTGACACCTGCATTTCTAACACTTCACCGACCATGACCTTCCCTGTTACCACACCATGCCCAATAAAAAAACAATGTGTGCACCATACATTTCACTTCTTCACTTAAAACAACTCACACAGCACTTCTCACCCGATCCACGCACCAGCCATTGGACAGCCACTCATGCCCGCTTTGTTTCCAATAACCCACTGTCCCGATTGTCTCTCTAAAACCCAACAGAACTTACAAACCCATGCCAATTTTCCCACAATTCATTTTTTTCCACCAAAGGAGGGCACTTCGCCACAATCTCAGCAGCCGAGCATGGCCGTATATGCTCAGCCCAATCTAGTCTCCCCGACCCCCGACAGTGATCTCCGGACACGACCTATGAAAGGGCATCTCGGATAGACCTGGCGGTTCAGCAGGAGGATTCACCCTCTCCGAGTCTAAAAGTCTATTGGAGGGTCCCTCCATCGCCAGGTACCGGCAATATCGTTGCATGTGTCCTCTTTGCCCGCACCGGAAACAACTCCCCATAAAAGGCCCCCGTGGGTATCGGTGTAATGTCTCTTCCGGTTCCGGACCCCCTCGGCCATAATCGAATTGCTCTATTGGCTGGGCTGGACCCCGCCGCTTTGGCACACCAACTACCGGATTACCCTTTATCAAACTTGACAGTTTCTGGCAAATTTCCTGAAACATTTGGGTAATGCCAATTTCTCCCAGACCCCCTCCCTGATCCTGGATCTCCGCCTGTCGGATCGTCACCGATGGCCCCTCTGGAACCCGACCCGGCCGACTCCACGAGGCCAGCCTGGCCGCGCACTCGGCCGCTCGGTGAACGGTGGGTGGATCCTGTAACTCCACTAGCGCTCGGACCTCAGGGTCAGGAAGAGCAGCTAAAAATTTCTCTAATACCAGTCTGTCCCATGCCTCCACTGTAAGGTCCCGATACGCGATCCTGACTGATTGGTAAATGTTCTGTGCCAGCTCCTGCACTGTCTCACCCGGCTTTAATCTGCGGTGCTGGAGCTGGGCCCGCACCAGATCACAGTTTGCCGCGAACCCAAACCGACGGCTCAACGCCTCGCAAATGTGGGAGCTGGTCAACATCCCCTCCGCGATCACGTTTAACACATCTGCGGCTGGTCCCCACAACGTTGCCACCAAATTCCCTGTACGTTCCCGCTCATTCCACCCGTTTAGTTCGGAAATGCACTCAAATTGCGTCAGAAAAGCTTCAAGGCTCCCTGACCCGTCGAAATTTACCAGGGGGATCACTTTTACGGTGGCCCGCTTCTCAGTTTCTCCCTTGTCCGAATCCAGCCCAGGGATCAAACACCCTTGTGGCTGCGTATCCAATTTCGGAGCCCACTGTGGCCAAAGATGTTTTGTGGTGAGGGTCTCATGGGTCAATTTTGCCTCCTGTTCCAAACGTTGAATGGACCGATTCACCTCTTCCCACAGGATCTTCTGGGCCCGCACAACCTCCTCCAAGGCTCCGTCGCGAGTTTGTAGCTGCTCCTCAACCAACCCGGACACTCTACTTACAAAAGACGGCTCTACCAGGCCTTTATCCAAGACTTCATCTTGGCTCATAATTTTATCTTGTTCGTCCAAACGAGCCTCCAATCCTTTTACCTCCTCCGCCAAATTCATCCCTTGCTTCCTCAGCTCTCCCCACTCTTCAACTTGCAGCTGCATACGAGCATCCACACAGGCACAATGACGTTCCAGGCTTTCATCCACTTTATCAACCCGAATGTTCGTTGCATCAATTTTATCTACCAATTTTTTTCGTATATTTTTCCCCTCTAATGTAATTTCTACCTTTGTTTCCTTCAATCTATCCTCGAATTTGCTTTGTATTTCTCCCAATTGAACATCCACACACTCCTGCATCTCAGTTTTCATTTTCTCCATCTTTTCCCCCAATTCATCCCTCATTAAATCAATCCGTGCACCCAACTATTCCCCCATTACCCCCAATTGATCTGTCATTTCTGCCCCCTGTGCCGTCATTTTTGCCATTTGTGCCGTCATTTCTGCCCTCTGTGCCGTCATTTCTGCCCTCTGTGCCGTCATTTCTGCCCTCTGTGCCGTCATTTCTGCCCTCTGTGCCGTCATTTCTGCCCTCTGTGTCACGAATTGATTTTCCATTTGTGCCGTCATTTCTGCCCTCTGTGTCACGAATTGATTTGCCATTTGTACCGTCATGTCCGCTATTAAACGTTCCAACAGCGTCTGGATCGTCATCGCACCGGTTTCCGGCGCTGCCGGCCCCGTTACGGGCAATGAAGCACGGTCCACGCTCGGAATGGGGGAGGTTCCAACCCTACCCCCGTCTCTCCCTTCTTCCCCTGACTCGCTGCCAGACACGTGGCCTTCCTCCTCAAACATCTGCACATCCGCCATGGTGCAGAAGTCCCGTTTGCCGCCAATTAATTTAAATTTGAAAAATCCCGCCAAAATTTTCCCACGCTCACGCGCTTTTCTGTAATAATTTTATATTCCAATTCGTGGCGAGATTTTAATCTTGGTATATTCTCCCGATACCAAATATAATTTAGAGGGGTTCGAACATCCAACACCCTGACACCAATGTGACGTCCACGGGACTTGAACAGTCCCGTCAACGTGGAATGAGCCGAAACGATGGAGGCGGTGTATTTATTTATTACCCAAACATGGCGGTTCTAATCGCTCTACCGCAAACGGGACGAGGAAGGTGGCACGAGTCGCTTTTCACTGAGTTGATGATGTTTATTCATTTTTACCATTAACCAGAAATAACAAGATCGGCAAGAAGAGGGATCCGGGGAGATTCGACGGGATGGTGTGGGATCGGGCGTGGGGAAAAACACAGACAATTCCAATGAATATACAGTTCTCAATCCCTCTAAGGCGCCAAGAACACACCACACACCACACACCACACACACACACACACACACACACACACACACACACACACACACACACACACACACACACACACACACACACACACACACACACACACACACACACACACACACACACACAGTAGCTATTTCTGGTGGTCAGGCTGGACCGTGGTGTGGACGCAACTGTCCCTGGATCGGCGTCGGACGAGCTGGCCTTGCTCTCGTCAGGGGGGCAGGAGAAACCATGGTGCTGTCGACCTCCTGGTCTTGGCCCAAGTCCGCTCACAGCCGCCAGGGAACCAGTTCTGGCGCCAAGTTGCGAGCAGGAGAGGGAGGCAGGTCCGCCCGCCGTTCGACCCCGTACTCCGAGTCAGCAGAACCCCAGAGCCAACCAAGGTGAGGCACCAGGCTCAGCAAGGCTCCAAGACACGATGAAGAACACGATCGAATCAGCACAACAACAAGGATGCTTCCCGCGCAACAGCCTCCACACCAAAAAACCACGATCGTTTTTGTCCCGATCTTCTTCCTCTTCCTTTTCGACCCCGAACAAAACCTTTTTATCCTCCTGTCCTCGTCACTTCCAATCGAGCCGTTGATTGGCCCACCGCCGTCGCCTTCTGCCAATCGTGATCACGGGGCGGAGCCATCCACTACACTGTCCTGTGACGTCACGGCCAGTCTCCAGAGAATACCAAAAGGGGTTTACGCAGACACACTTACCCTATCCCGTGTCCCTATCTAATTACGTGACAATTATCATTTCCCCCTTGAAGAAATGAACATTTAGACAACTTATCACCACTGAATTGCTACTTATTACATCGAGATCCTGGTAAACTCGAACAGCATGGCATACCTAATTAAACATCCTAATTACCCTTTGAATGCATACCCCCCCCCCCCTCAAATGTAACAATATTTATCGGTATACCATCCTGATGAGGGCAAATAAGCCCGAAATCCTGATTGGTGGTTCCGTTTGATGTTCAACTGATAATGACCATATAATCTTTGTCTCTTTGACAGTCACTGGGCTGAAGCCTCTGTGTTGGAGGCAATGCTTTGGTGTGGGTTGTTGTCCAATGGAGATCAGTGGAGTGCTCGTCACACTCATGTTTTCATTTTCCCACTGGTCACATCACGTGCCTTCTGGGTGAATGGCTTGGATTAGCAGGAACAATTGTCTGGGTGGCAGACGGATGGTTGTTCTGTCCGGATTATGTGGTTTTACCGTGTGAGAAATAATCTGCGGCGATACTCACATGAACAGTCAGAAGGTGCGTCTGATGTAAATATATAAAAATACATATATGTATTATTATAAATAAATATACATATAAGTATAAATACAAACATAAATATAAATACATATAGGTATAAATATATATATATATATATATATATATATATATATATATATATATATATATATATATATATATATATATATATATATATATATATAGCTGATGCAATGCCCTCCATTACCAGTCGACTGGTACTCATTTCCAGACCTCAGAAGGATGACAGACTGAGTCAAACCCACCTCATGTTAATTCAACGAAAAAGGGACTTCAACTCAAGACCCTGAAATCTTAAGCCAGAGCCTTGTGTTGGCTGAGTGGATAGAGTGGCTGCCTTGGTATCTTAAGGTGTTGAGTTCAAGCACCGTTTGCACTGAACTAACACTAGGTGGGGTTGACTCAGCCTATCATCCTTCCAATGTTGGCGAAATGAGTACAATTGTGTTGCCATCAGGGCACAGTATCAGCAGCACAGTCACGCCCCAACAAAATGATAGCTACCAGGCAGCCAAGCGACCATACCTAAGAAGAAGAAGATCTGAAGCCAGCCAGCCACCTTAACTGTGAAGCCAACACCAGGCTTTGCTTTTGTAGTGGATATCACTTTTAAATATTGGATCAATGTAGTCGTGGAATATACGGCGAGAGAGTGGTGAATTGGGGGTCATGGCATGAGAAACTACATGGTGTGCTGTACATTGTCTAAAACACGAGGGAAGAAAAAAAAATCATGGTTTTGGATTGGGGAAGATCTGAGATGGTGGTGAACAACTGTCTTCAAGACCTTGAGGAAGAATGAGGTTAAAATGTTAATTTAATTTAATAAATTGAGGATATTGATTCAATTGAAGGTGGGAGTAATTTGTTCAAGATGCAGCGAAAGCTCACTGACTCTTCGTTGAAGACATCATGGGATCTTTTTTTACATCCACCAACTAATGCCAGCAGATGGGACACCCAGATATGTGTCCATCTGAGGGATGGCACACACATTGATGCCCCCTCTCCCTGGAAGCAAAACACCAGGACCAGGATAGCATGTTACAGCAGCGATGATATTCAAACTCAGACGATGCAGCTCGAATGCGAGAGAACATACTGGAGCTCCAAGCTATCCTGCGAACCGGTTTTGCTATACATATATATTGTTGTGGTTGAGGAAATTCGCAAACCACCATTCAGGTCCCGTAGGTGAGATATCTCTGTAAGTACATGTGTAGTTAGCCCCAAACCCGTTGTTTAGAGGGAATAAATGTGATTCATTCGGGCTGCGACCCTTTAAGATAGCCGTTTTTCTGTTCTATCTTTATTTTGAACCAACCACGTCTCAACCGCCATCACACAACAACCACCAACCGCAACACCGCTTCACAACAACAACAACGCCAACAGCCACGACCTTTACCTTCACAGCACACCATCCCGCAACCATCGCATCACCGCCATTCCAAGCGTCACCGTGGCCAGGGACCGCCACTTTAGACCCTCCACCACCTTCTCCTCTCCTTCTGCGGCCATTCCCGCACCGCTTGTGGGCACCGAGCATCAGGCCGTCCTGGACTCATACAGGGCGCGCGCCGAGCAGCGGGTGCAAAAAGCGGCCTTTCCGAGGAGAAGTCGGATCAGGAATGATACACGCCCACTTCTGATCCGTCCTATCAGCAAGCGTGGGGCGATTTGGCCCCGCCTCCAGGTGCGTCGGAGTAGAATCGATATATGCAAATTCGAGGATCAGGGGAGGTTCACCCCACTTTTCCTCCGTCCAATGGGCGAGCGTGGCTCCGCCCCTGAGCTCATCCTGATCCGGAAATTTGCATATGGGTTCTCCTGCCGTACTATAAAGCGCCGAGCGCGGGGCGAATTCAGTCAGTTTTTGGGCTCGGGCGAGTTGGAGAGGTGTGGCGGCGGCGGAGTGTGGCAACAGCAGTCAAGACGGGTCTGGAGGAGAGTCAGTGAGTCGGAGTCTGTCGGGGAGCTGCAGAGAGGGGGAGCGCGGTCGAGGTCGCAGTGGAGTCGCTCGTCGCGGGACCCAAGCAAGCCAGCTATCCTCTTTCCCCAGAGCATCAACAATTCCCCCCTCTTTCCCCCCCCCCCCCCGCACTGAGATAGTGCTTAAAGGGGGCCCCGTTCCCACCCCATTCCAAGCAGTGCCAACGAAACCCGCGGAGGAGCACAGAGTCGGGGCACCGCCGCCACATTTGCGGCTCATCACAAGACGGGTAGGCTCCACCCGGTCTCACGCCCACAGGCCCTGTCTGCCCCCTTGTCTTTGAGGGAGGCCCTTTTCTTTTGCATTTGAGTATATGTGTTATCGGCGCCGTCTGTAAAGTAAAACTGTGTAAGTGTTGCCGTGTGCTCGCGTAGTCGGTAGTAGATCTGCATTGTTGTGATTCTTTTGTTGCATTTGCTTTTGGTGCATAATTGTTGTAATTGTATATGTGTGCTATCCGTGTGCCACGGAATAAATGTGCCTTATGTTGAACTGTTTTTCCCGTTTTGCTTCGTCTTTTCTTTAATTGAATCTCCATCTTACTTCACGTAAAGGGTTGGTAGTGGGCTAAACACGCCCGATAATTAATCGGAACCGTCGAGGTTGATGATAACACCGCTCGGTTATCCCGATAGTACGGAACGGGTCGCTTAAAGTGGCCCGTCGACCTCAGGGTTAGGCTAAAACTCAGGATTGTGCTTCTCATCTTATTTAATATGAGATAAAATGTCTTTATATTGAGATTTATTACTTATTTTCATGTTCATCAACTGGTCTAAAATGGCTGATGCTTCATTAAAACAATTGTTATTTCCAGCGTTCTTACTACTTAACAACAATAACAGTCTATTAACTAATTGCGATGGGTCATTTGGAAGAAAACTAATACCTGAACCAAGGATACTTAAAGCCTGAATAATGTGTTTCTCCTTCTCATTTTTCCTACTTTTACTAGAAATACTAACCCTATAATTTAGAGTGTTCAGCAGATCAATATATACTCTATCATCATTATTTTTCATATCCAATGGTTTATCAATATACTTTGATTCATCCCTCACAGTTGAACCTTGTCTTCCATCTTTTGTGAGAAGAAACATTAATCTCGGAGTTAGTTTAACAGGGGGTTGAGCAGAACCCAAGAACCTTAATTCATCATTAAATATCAATACCTTTTCTTGAACAAGATGAAATATTGCTGGTTGTTCTGTTGGAATGAGTCCTGCTTTGGTTTTTGAATCCGCTGAATATTCATTGTTTTGAAGAGCATTCACAATATAATCAGGGGGTCGATTAATCTCTTCCAGTTGTTGAAATAAACCTTCATCATCATATACCTTTAATTCTCCTAAATGCTCTAATTCTTCCTCCGTCATTTGATCAAAATCTTTTAACATTTGAAGTTTTTTAGGAGTATATTCTACTGTGGGAACTGTGGGAACTGTGGAAACATCTTTCATTTTTTCTTGGGAAGTTTTTAAAAGTGGTTTAAAAATTTTCTCTTGTTTTCTTTCAAATGCTTCTTCGCCCGTTAGTTTCTGTCTGCGTTTCTTCTTTATGTCTTCCTGCTGTTTTACAACTTTTGAAACCAACTCTTGATGTTCGTTAAATCTTCTTGCTCTTTCTTTTGCATCCATTTATTTATTGTAAAATATCATTTAATGAATTGTAAAGATCAACAGGGAAATTTTCCTTTTCTTCATCATTCAAGTAGATGTGTTCAAATAAATCCTTTTCTTTAAATATTTCATCAAATTCTTTATTAACATTAATGCGAGTTGTAATTTCTTCTTCACTAATACTTGCATCTCTGCTTTTCATACGTTTGCGTTGAGTTTCTTCATCAACATCAAAACCGAATGATAAAATCTTCACTTCACTTTTACTTCTCCAGGTCTTATTGCTCTAGTTGTTGTTGATACAATGCGTATCACGGGGTGTTTTTTAAGTAAATTTACAATATTCTCATTTGTACTACACAAGAACCTTGATTTATGAAAGTTTTTTTTCCAGAAGCAGATTTACCCACAAGATTTACAATAATAGTTGTCATTTATATATGTAATTGTTTATAAAACAAAAAAATATATCCCTTAATATCTCATCTTGTTTCACAACAATATATTTATATTTTTCAGTCGTGTGCTTCATGTAATCCTCAAATTTCTTTTTACTACATAATGTAGAACAATTATCTCTCCAAAAATTATTGATATCTATTGAATTTAACTTGCATAAAATAAAAGTATTAGCATTGTTTCTGATGGAACGACGAGGAAGTTGAAAGTACGATTGACTAAGATAAATACAATTACAAGAAGAATGTCTCCCTCTTGTGTAGAAGCTGTCCATTACCGTTTGGTTTCTCTCATTAACACAATCATCAAAGATAACGAGGTTCTTTTTTGATTTATCCAAATCTTGGGGAGACGGTATATCATCCGTATTATCACTAAGAATACAAGTTATCGGATTTGAATTCTTTTTACATCTCTGTGTATCACAAAATAGTTGAATTATATCTTCAATGTTATAATCATTTAGGTTTTTTTGACGTTTAAATAAACCGATTATATCTTCTTTTTGAAGACCAGCATTAAAACCTTGTGAGAGTAGCTGATACTCTGGTTGAAAACTCGACTTTGTGAAAATTATTAAATTATCATAATCTAAAAAGTTGGGAGTGAGGAGCATCTTTAAAAGTAAGCAGGTTTTTCCACATCCACTTGAACCAACTATGAGACATCTTAATGAATTTGGGAGATTTTTATGGTTGTTAAATTTTATCTTATTTTCCCAAATGGGTAAAAAATCATTCATTTATATATTTGGAAAACAGGTTATTTAATTTATTATTAGCTTTTTTAGAAACTCTATATTTTATCCTAAGTTCAGGTTTAATTTCAAGATAATCCATTATTTTATTTATACAATATCTTGTGTTGATATTTCCCTGAAAATTACATCCATGAATAATATATAACAACAATCCTTTGAACATTTCTCTTATACGTTCAGTTTCTTCCCTTGTAAGGAAAGGTGTGTTATCACCCTCATACTTTACATTCATTTCTCTAATCAATCTTGTAAAGTAATTCATTTTTGGTGTAAATCTAAAAGAATTATTTTCCTTTTTATATTTTTTATTATCATTAATTAGAATATAATCACAGAATATACATTGTTTATAGGCTTTTGACTCTGTGTTTAATCCCCGTCTTTCACACGCAGGACAATTCTCAAATTTGTCATATGGAGAATCAGGAAAGTCTAGCATATTTATAAAGTAAAACTTTACATAAACTGAAATTCATCTATACTTTCAGTTGTATATTGACTCATATTTAATAATATTACCATCAATATCGATATACTTTTTTTCAATACCAGATTCAACGACAACATTTTTTTATATTAAAGGTAATTTTAAAATGATCGTTAACTACTATTGAACGAAATGTCATTTCACCTGATATATTAACATCCTTTATTTCATCAGGATTTACATCTTTGGCGTTGTTGAAAAAAATACAAATTTCTCCTTGCATATTACAGATGGTCGTATCTTTTCTTTCTAAAGCTTCATCCATAAGGTTTTTGTTTTTTGATACTTTTTCTTGTTTCATTGCTTTTTCTAGTTTTGAATATATTACCAGAAGGAGAGGAGAAACTTTTGTTAGAGATACTTTAATTGATGTTCTACCAGGTATACTAAAAGCCCTTCCACTGAAGGAAATTGAAGAACTCATATTATTTACCATAATTGTTTTTATCCAATAGTTGTTATATTTATCTTTGTTCAATTTTACATCCTTGACATATTTCTCAGTATCTTTAACAAATGAAGAGATTGATTGAAACTTGTCTTTTGTGTCTTGAAACATTGTATTTATTAAGTGAAAAAGTTGGAGGATAAAATGGTTTTAAGCACAGATTCACCTGTAAAATAAACGAAATTTTCATCAAGAAAATTTTAGTTTAAGCAAAGATTTATTATATAAATATGGTGAATACAACATACTGCGATGTTTGTAATCACAAATATAAACATTATAGAAAACACCTCTGAACCAACAAACACACATTTAATCTATTTCATAAAATATCTCCTCTTGAGTTGGAAAGAAAACATTGTGATATCTGCTCAAAGGATGTTTTGAAGAGTAGTTATAATAGACATTTTCAATCACAAAAACACAAGAAAAATGAGTTTAAAGTAAAGGGAGACTATTATATTGAAAACACTGATGGGGCATTTAAAGGGCATATAAAAATAAGGATTTTTCAATTTGGAGAACCCGGTCCATCATCAATAGCTGAATCAATTGAAATAGTGAAACCTGATGTTGAAAAAGTTATTAAAAAGACATTAAAAGAAATGAAAACTTTAAAGTTTTATATGGGAGTGAAAATGAATATGAAAAGACAAGATGAAGAACAAACTCCTTATATGAGAACAGATCTTCATTTTATAACATCATTTCAAGATTTTTTAAATAGTGGGGTTTATGAAGAACTATCAAAACAAGAGGAGGATGTTGATAATACAGTGGTAGGAAGTGGATTCAATATTAAAAAAATCATCTTTTTAGATATACACATTCTAAAATCAAACCCTCTTAAAGCTTCTTCTTTTATTGAATTACCAAAAGAAATAAAAATAAAGAAGGCAGTTGTTAATATTAAGAACAATGATAATAAATGTTTTCTCTGGTCTGTTCTTGCTCACTTTCATCCACCAAAATGTAATTCAGAAAGAGTAAAACAATATATGAAATATGAGAATACCTTGGACATTAAAGATTTTAAATTCCCAATGCCACTAATAGATGTTCCTAAATTTGAGAAAAAGAATAATCTTTCGATTAATGTATATCGATAAACGGATACAAACAAAGTTCAAATATTAAAAATTTCAAACAACTATAAAAATGAAGAAACACACATTGATCTTTTATATTTTAGTGTTGGAAATAATTCACATTACACATACATCAATAATTTATCAAGATTAATCTCTTCTCAGGTATTCAGAACAGCAAACAAAATATATCCTTGTAAGCGATGTCTTAATTCATTTCATACAAAAGAACGATTGGAACAACATTCAAAATATTGTAGTAATCATAAATCAGCTGTAATTACAATGCCTAAACCTGGTGAAAAGATTTCTTTTGAAGATTATAATAAATATATCATGCACCCATTTGTGATATACGCTGATTTTGAATGTATCCTTAAAAAGATAAATACTGCTTCTCCTAATCCAAAAGAATCATATACAAATAAATATCAAAAACATATTCCTTGTGGGTTCTGTTATTATATCAAATCATCTGTTGGAGAAAAGTATAACAAACTTGAACATTATAGTGGAAAAAAAGCTTCACAAGAGTTTGTAAAACGATTAGAAAAGGATTGTATAAGACTCACTAAATTAATGAAAGAAACAAATGAACTGATGAAATTAACCAAAGAAGAAAAATTAGAATTTAAAAAGAACAATATCTGTCATATTTGTGAGGGGAAAATTAAGGAGTCTAAAGTTAGGGATCATTGTCATCTTACTGGTAAATATAGCGGTCCCGCTCATTCCTGTTGTAATCTTAATTATAAATTACCTTCTTTTATTCCAGTCTTTCTTCACAACAGCGCCAACTATGATACACATCTATTTATAAATGAACTTTCAAAAACACCAGGGAATATTTCTGCCATAACAAACACAAGTCAAAAGTATATTTCATTTACAAAAATGATATTCACAAAACCTTTAACTCGTATTAGGTTTCTAGATTCTTACAAGTTTATGGGAACACCACTAGCCTACCTCGCATCAAATCTAAGCTCCACGGACTCTTTTCCAAATCTTAATTCATTCTTTCCAAAAGAGGAAATTCTCACTAAAGAGGAAATTCAGATTAAAGAGAGAATTCAAAGTAAAGAGGAAACTCTAATTAATGAGGAAATTAATGAAGAAATTCTAAGTGAAGATGAAATTCTAATTATAAAGAAAATTCGAACAATGCATGAAATTCTAACTAAAGAGGAAATTCTGATTAAAGATGAAATTCTGATTAAAGAAGGAATTCTCACGAGAGAGGAAATTCAAACAAGGAATGAAATTCAAAGTAAAGAGAAAATTCTTACAAGTAAGGGAATTTATCCTTATGATTATATGGATTCATTTATGAGATTTAAAGAAACACAACTTCCTTCAAAAGAAAGTTTCTATAATAACCTTTATGAAGAAGAGATAAGTGATAAGGAATATAAACACGCACAAGCAATATGGAAAATATTTAACATAAAGAACCTTGGAGAATATCATGATTTATATCTAAAAACAGATGTTTTATTGTTAGCTGATGTGTTTGAAGCTTTTAGATCACTCTGTCATAATAAAAATTGTTATGGATTAGATCCTGCCCACTATTTCACAGCTCCTGGTTTAGCTTGGAGTGCAATGTTGAAAATGACAAAACAAGATATAGATTTAATCAGTGATGTTGATATGCTTTTGATGATTGAGAAGTCCAAGAGAGGTGGAATATCACAAGTATGTTCAAAAAGATATGCTAAAGCAAATAATAAATATCTTCCAAATTATGATAGTGAAAAAGATAGTAATTATTTGATGTATTTTGATGCTAATAATTTGTATGGATGGGCAATGTCTCAATCTCTGTCTTATGGTAAATTAGAGTGGGTGGAAGAAAAGGATTATGAAAAGGCTTTGATGAATATTGTTATTTCTTCTCAAGAGGAATTGAATGACGAAGAAGAAGGTTATTATTTTGAAGTTGATTTGAGGTACCCGAGTGATCTTCATAATAAGCATAAAGACCTTCCTTTTGCATGTGAGAAAGAAACCCCAAAGAAAGAATGGTTCAGTGATTATCATAAAAAGTTTTAATATTAAAGGCAAATCAACAGAAAAGTTATTAACAACATTCTATGATAAAGAGGGATATGTTTTGCATCAGAGAAGCTTAAAACAGTTTTTGAGAGAAGGATTGAGAGTAGCTAAAATTCATAGAGTTTTAAAATTTAAACAAAGTCCTTGGGTGAAAAAGTATATTCAATTCAATACAGACATGAGAGCAAATACAAAAGTAAAATTTGAAGGGGACTTTTATAAATTAATGAATAATGCTGTATTTGGAAAGACTATGGAAAATGTTAGAAACAGGCAAAACATTAGATTCGCAACATCTTGGAAAGAAGCTTCGAGATTGATAAATAAACCAAGTTTTGAGAGAGAAGAGGTTTTTTCAGAGAACTTTTCTGCAATTCATATGAAAAAGGAAAGTATTGTAATGGATAAACCTATTTATATTGGAACAGCAGTTCTTGATTTATCAAAGATATTGATGTATGATTATTTGTATAATGACTGAAAGAAAGAGTATGGTGAAAATGTTTCATTGTTGTATATGGACACTGATAGTTTTATCCTAGATATAAAAACTGATGATGTTTATAAAGATATGAAGAAAAATATTGGAGTATATGATACAAGTAATTTCAGCAAGAAGAGTGAGTTATTTTCCAAAATGAATGAAAAGGTAATTGGTAAGTTTAAGGATGAGTTGGGTGGAAAAGTAATGAGTGAGTTTCTTGGATTGAGAGCAAAGGCATATGCTTATAAGTATGGTGATCAGATTGATAAGAGGTTAAAGGGAATAAAGAAATATGTAATAAAGAAATCAATAACTTTTAGAAATTATTATAATTGTTTGATGAATAAGAAAGAAGAATATAGGAAAATGAATACAATAAGAAGTTATAAACATAACATATATAGTGAAGAAGTAAATAAAAAGGCATTAGGAGCCTTTGATGATAAGAGATTTATTTTAGATAATGGAATAGATTGTGTTCCATATGGATATTGTATGATAGAGTGAATAGAATAGATTGTGTTTTAACGATGGGAAGATGGGTTAGGGGTTTTTAAGGTCTCCCGCTGCTTTTTTTTGCAATATATAAATGGTCAAACCAAGTATTAATCAAATGAAAGAGTGGAGAAAATCTCAGTCTTGGTATATAAATGGAAAACATAATGAATGTGAAAAATATCAAATAAGTCTTATTGAAAAAATAACTAAAACAAAGGTAAATAAAACAAATAAGCGAATCAATTTAAAAAGTAGTAAGTTAGAGGATGTAAAGAAAAAAATGAATATCCTTGAATGGACTGAAAACTTTGATGGTTATCAATTGAACAATGAAAAAACAATTTACTATAATCTCAAAATGATATGTGGCTCAGGAGGTGGTCAAACAAGAGCATTAAGAGAAGTTTATCATTTCGTAATGGCACAAAAGGGGTATCTTAAAAAATATAAAGATTCAAATGTTTTGTTTTTCAATATTTTAGATGGGGATTATTGTGCAAAGAAAATTAAACTATTGAAGGAATTTGAGAATGAACAAATCTTTATAGGTTCAATGAGTGAGCTAAACAATATGCATCGGTTATTTGATAAAGAGTGTCCCGAGGCTAAGACGTTTTAGATATTTCTTTCAAATCACCTTTAACAAATCTTTATCTTATTGCATGGATTATTTGAAAAAAAAAGTGTCCCCAGGTTAAAAGGGGAGACAAATAAATATACCTTGGGATAAAAAGGGGGTTTATTTTTAGGGAAAAAAAATATGAATCGCTGAAAATCCCCCATTCATTTACATGGGGAAAAGTGAGCCAGAACCAGTATATTCACCATATATATATATATATATATATATATATATATATATATATATATATATATATATATCACCCGTTGACATATTAGGAATAAACACAGACCCTGGATATACTCAAAGGAAAGGAATGTATAATGATGATACAAAAGCAGAAAATAGTTTTACTGTGGCAGTTCCTCTTTAAGGTATATTTGGATTTTGTGATCATGATAAAGTTCTGTATGGTCTTAAAATTAGATTTCAACTACAAAGGAATGATAATGAAAATAGATTGCTTTTTGGTGTTGGTAGTGCTTTTGGTGAACAGAATAAATTTGTAATTGAGGAAATGAGTTGGTATATCAGTGAATATACTCCTAATCTTAAAACAGAAGAGATGTTGAATCGAAGACTTAACTCAAAGAAACCACTCAGTGTATCATACCTCAAAAGAAGATGTCAACACGTTAAACTCAACCAAACTACTAACACGTGGAATTTGGGTGTTCTGGAAGGAAAGCCACGATATCTGTGGATCATTTTTAAAAAGCCAGATGGTGATACTGCGTCTGATAAGAATAATGCATTGAGTGATAATGCTAAGGTGAAACAACTTCGCGTTTCTCTAGATGGAACATTTTATCCACGAGATAGATTGGAAATTAATTGGGAAAAAAATGATTTTGCTGAAGCATACAAGTCTTACCAAAAGGTGTGTGAAAGTAATGGAAATAAAGAACCTATTTTGGATATGACAGCATTTAAAAGTTTGTATACAATCTATGCGTTTGACCTGAGCGCTCAAAAGGAAACTATAAAGTCTAATCGAGTGGATACTTCCCTATACATTGAAAGAGGAGAGAGTGAAGAAGTTGATACATATTGTTTGCTTTTGGAAGAAACAGAATTGCAGATTAATACAGATAATGGTGTGATGATTAGTCTCACATAATTTTTTGTTAAATAAATGAGTGGCAAAGTACCAACTGGGGTATATGTTAATCAAATCAATCTTCATAAACTATCATCTTGTGTTCAAAATCAAAAGCCTTGTACGATTAACGTTAATACAATTCAGAGAAAAGGAGCAGTAAGAATTGATGTTTTGCTCACAAGAGAACAGGTTAAAATCTTGAATGACACTGGCTCACTTAAAATGAAAATGACAAAACCAATGTTGAAAAAATATTTAATAAGAGAGACGAGTGGAGGATTTCTCCCATTTCTAATTCCTTTATTTGCTGGTTTAAGTGCGGTTGGAGCATTGACGGGTGGTATTTCAACAGCGGTGAAAACTGCCAACGAAAGGAAGGCTCAACTCCAGGCTCAAAAAGAATTGGAAAGACATAACAAAGAGTTGGAGAAACAAATTAGTGGAAGTGGTGTAATTGTAGATTTTGCTGAAAAACTTGAAGGTCTGCCTGATAAAGCGAGATTGTTAGTTGGAGATATGCTTTCTTCTATAGCACAAGCAGGTGTAAAATTAACGAAAAGAGGTAATGGATTATATCTTTCTAATAAATAAATGAGCATTGATGAGTGGTTGAAAGAATTTGGAAAGAATACAACATCAAATTTACAACTTGTTAAATATTGTAAGAAATTAAAAATTCATAATGTGGTTATTTGTATGAGAGATGAATTAACAAATGTGCCGAAACATACAAAGAATATTATTATGAACTTAGAAGATAATAATGGGAACGGTTCTCATTGGGTTTGTATTTTTAATAGTCAAGACAAATATTATTTTGATAGTTTTGGTCTTCCACCACCTGTTGAAGTCATAAAATTCTTACAGAATGGTGTTTATCAAACATTTCAAGTCCAAGAATTAAATTCCAAGTGTTTTGGTCAATTATGTCTATATGTGTTATTTCAACTCAACAAAAATAAAAAAAATTATGATATTATTTTTAATCTAATATAAATGACTTATGTTGGTAAAGATGGTTTTATCTTTGGTGTATCTCAAGAACTGGATATTGATTTATCAAATTATTACACAAAGGCACAGGCTGAACGACATAAATATAATATAACCAAAAATATTAACATGAAAAATGCTTATAAATTAAAAAAATTATCCAAGCCCGACTGACGCGAATGACTTGGTGAGATTAAGCGATTTATCACAATATATATCTTTAAATAAAACGGCCGTGTATTCCAAAGATACAGAAGTGTTGATATTATCTCCAGGTCATACAGAATTCACAGTTCGAATTAAAATATTTTTTTTATAAAGAAGGGCGTATCGTTTGTATGAGAATAGAACAATGGGGGTATGATATGAATGATTTAGGGTATAATTGGTCATTTAAAATTAACCTCGAAGACCTGGAACAATTAAATCAGTCTCGTAAGGAAGAATATTATCCACTTGGTATCGAGAATGAGTTTTGTGGGGCCACGATTAGTAAACAACAAATAAAAGAATTTAATAAGGGTAAATATAATAATGGTTTTGCCCTTGTTTATATCATGAAAAAAGAAAAAACAGGATTATATATAATGAGTAAGGAAATACAAAATGATTTAACTATGGGAAGATGGGGAGGTGTTTCGTGCCATAATATTATTCGAACATATATTTCTAATACATAAATGACAGCAAGAAGGTTTCAAGAAAATTATCATTTCTGTGTCCAAGCATACCTTCAAGAAAAGGGTATTCGGTATTTTAATAAATATGTTCTACAACATAAGAATGAGGTATTTTCAATAAAAGATTGGCATTATGCTGATGTTGATAAACCGACAACTTTAGATTTAATGAAAATGTTAAATAATGAAAAAATTATAAAGTTAAGAAAAGGTAAGGCTCTTTTAGAAATTCAAAAGAAATTTTATTGGTTTCCTGTTGTAAAAAAAATTATTTTGGATACAGGAATAACAAGAAATCCTGATGAATATATGTATAATATTCTATGGGGTGTAAGCGATTCAAGGATAATAAGGGATGAGGAAGGAGTTGAAGAAGAGAGGGAAGAGGAGGAAAAGGAGAAGAGAGAGAAGGAGGAGAGGGAGAAGAAAGAGAAGGAGGAAAAGGAGAAGAGAGAGAAGAGAGAGATGGATGAAAGGGAGAAGAGAGAGAAGAGAGAGAGGGAGGAAAGAGAGAAGAGAGAGAGGGAGGAGAGGGAGGAAAGAGCAAGACAAAATAAATATCAAAATATGGAAACCAGTGAGATTCAAAAAAGATTGGTGGTATTACAGAAAATAACTCAACCCACCGAGGAGGAAAACAAAGAATTGACAAGTCTATTTGCAATACTTTCGGCAAGAATATTAACATCAACAAGCTATTCATTTTAATTCAAGTTTTTCATTTTTATTTTTTTTTCTTAAATAAATGGAGGAGAGAGTGAAGGCATTTCTAAGGATTCTTTATGTTTTAAAAATTAAGATTCAAATGTGCATGTTGGAAACTAAAAAGGTTTTTGCACTCTGCAGGAATTTTTCACATAAATAAATGAGTTATTGTCTCAAATGTAAAAAGAAAACTAATACTAAAAATATTTCATATATTAAAAGTAAAAATAACAGGGTTATACAAAAAGGTATATGTTCGGTGTGTGGTTCAAAAAAAAATCAATTTATCTCCAAACAAAAACGAGGAGGAGATATACAAAAGTTTTTATCAGGAAGTAAATTTACAACTACTGGAATACCAGGGGAATTACATCTTCCAGGGTATTCTTTCTGTGGTCCAGGCACAAACTTGGATAAAAGATTAGATGAGGTAGACATTCCTAAATCCTGGAGTGAACCCATCAATAGAGTTGATGAAGTGTGCATGAGACACGATATTGATTATGGGAATACCACAACGTTGGAAGAAAAGCATGAAGCTGATAGAGAAATGTTGTATAATTTGTCTCTGATACAAAATCCAACCTTGAGAGAAAAAGTTGATCGGTTCATTGTGAAGAAGATGATCAGTGCTAAATTGAAACTTGGTCTTGGAAATTCAAAAAACTTATAGGCTCTAATGATGTTATTAAGACTGAAGAGCAATTAGCTGATGAATTACATAAACCAATATTCACAAAGTTTCAGAGAAGGAAAGTTTATTCCAAGGAAGTTGATTATATCTGATCTGCTGATTTGATTGAACTCAATAATGATAAGGGGTACAAGTATGCTTTAACCGTTATTGATTTGAGGAGTAGATATGCGTGGGTTGTGCCATTAAAAACAAAACAGGTAATACTCTTATGTTAGCCTTTCAACAGATATTTAATAAAAGTAAGAGAAAACCTAAAAAATTGTGGACTGATGAGGGTAGAGAGTTTTATAACAAGACATTTATGAATTTTCTAAAAAATAACAGTATTACATTATACAGTACCTTTAATGAAGGGAAGGCAGTTGTTGTTGAACGTTTTAATCGTACCTTAAAAGAGAGACTATATAAAAAATTCACACAACTCGGTTCACACCAATGGTCATCTTTTATTCAGGATATTGTGGATAAGTATAATGACACGATTCACACGTCAACAAATATGAAACCATCAGAAACATTTACAAAATTAAAATATGAAAAAGAGATTAATGTCAGAAAACCTAAGTTCAAAGTTGGTGATATCGTAAGAATATATAGGTGGAAATCTCATTTTGAAAAGGGTTATGTTAAAAGATGGACCAACGAGCTTTTTTAAATTGTTGATGTAATAGATACGGTTCCTTGGACTTATAAGATATATGATTTGGAAGGGGAAGAGATTTTAGGTTCATTT
>NC_140972.1:36040871-36063371 GCF_056783735.1 Eptatretus burgeri | reverse complement strand
AGGGAACGTGGCTGGCTGCTCACACGCAGTCCAAGGCCTTCCTTTTTGAACTGAACGCAGTGAACCACAACGGTGCATGGGCTGCACAAACGCAGTCTCCGTGCCAGCTCAAGTGGCACACGCAATGAACACAACGAATGGATGGATGAACACAAACACGGTGCACGGGCCGCCACTGCAGGCCCGTGTTGTAGCTGCCAACAGGGCAGTTCTCGCAGCTTGCAAACTGTTGCCTTGATCCTGGCGCACATGGCAATGAACAGGGGGGGGGGGCAAAACAAGAATTGAACGGGGCTGGTGAACAGGGGCAGTGGGCATGGCATGGCAAAGGCAGCAGGCAAACACAGCCCGCAGAAGAAGGCCGCTGCAGGCAAACACAGCCGGCAGATGAACTGGCCGGCACAGGCCTTGAAGAAAAACAGCCAGCCGGGAGATGAAGCTGGCCAGCCTTTGCCGTTCAGTGGAGGTTGGTGGAGGGAGTGCGGTGGTGCTGGCCACTTGGAAGGCGGGCTCGGACCTACCTACCTGTCTCCCTCCCACCTATCGCCTTTGCCTGTCACTGTACATACCCACTCCCTTAATTTGTCAAACCCCAATTTAGCCCCAACTTATTTTTTTTTATTTTTACTTCCCCACTATAAATCGTCCCCTAACCCCCTTTATCGTCTTTGTTCGGCTAACCTATCCTGTCACCTCGCCTACTCCCAACCCCTACGTTCCCTTCCCGGAGGGGAACAAGGGAGAGCTAACGTCCTGTGCCGAGGCCCAACGAAGCCTCAGAATGGCCTCCCCAGAGTTCGGCGATCTATAACCAAAGTGGGTCCAGCGGCCCACAACGACAGTGAGGGGATGGATGGTGCGGAGGGGTACATCTCCTAATCTACCCTAACCATTTAACTGTTAAACTACCCCGGGGCTTTCAACGAGCGCCTCTCGCTTAAACTATTGGTTCTAACAACCCAGATTCCCGTCGCCTGTGTTGGTGTCCTCACAATTTCGGGCCTCGCCCCCCCCCCCAATTTTCTCTCCGTGCCCTCACACGGTCTCATGGCTGGGACACGTGGCTCCCTTTGGCAGGCACAACCCTCTGCCGAATCTCCCGCTATGGCACCCCCGGGCACTACACTGCCTCCGAGCCTACCAGCTCCCTAACACCGGGGAGTGCCCCCCATGGCACCTCCCCTGAAACGCACACGTGGTAGGCTGGCTTCCCAGGCCCCTTTCCGAGGGTCACCCGTGCCCACAACACTGCCCACGCGGCTAATGGCGCCCCGGGCCCCCGCACCAAGCAGGCGCACCCGTGCCCACTACGCTATCCCGGCCCCCCATGGGCCCTTGGCCTACCACGGCCGACTCGCCTGGTGCCCGGGGTACCCACTCAGCGATACTCACCTTTCGCAGCCACGCTCCCAAGCCCGTCAACAGGGCTCCTGCACCCCTCCAAATGGGTATCGAGCCTACTTTCCCACCAACAACAAAACGACCTCCATTTTTCAATTTGACTAACCCAGCTAACTCACTCCACACTGACCCCGGGGTCCCTTGGGCGGGAGTCACTCCTCCCCCCAATCACTCATCGCACCATGCATTCCCCATTCGCTCCACTCACACAGACCCGCTGGCCTCACTCACTCAACATGTACACGTACTCACCTCACAACCCACCACTCTTCAACACACACACCGCTGAACTCTGCCATCCTTCTATCTGCATCCCCTAACTAACTCGTGCTCCCACGTCATCCCGTAAACTATAGCACGTTCCTTTTAACACTACGTAGCTAAGCTACGTCCCCACTACACATTCACTGTCTGTCACTGTCTCCAAATAAATCATTTTATTTCCCAACCTAAAGCTCACGAAATCCCTCTACCTAATCCATTCCACGGACTCCATGAGGACTTACCCCTGCCCCATGAAGTCGGTCTAACTAAGCTAACCCTTCCCCCTAACTCGTTTCCATCCTGTGCCCTGGGTTCGGGGTCTTCCACCCCTTGCCCAGGAATCCTGTGCACCCGAAAGTGAGGCTTACTGTTTTCTTTTTTTTCTTTTTCATGCGCGGCACCAGCGCGGCAACTCGCGCACTTTGCACCTGCCCGTGATGTCATGCAGCTGCACGTGTACCTCGTCCCTCCTTGGACGGTACCATCCGGCAGGGATACCCCTCCTGCCGGATTCCAACCCCACGTGCAGCCATGATGTCACCGTGCGCATAAAAAAAAAAACACAAGCCCCACGTCTCGAGGGGTTCCCCACGCGAACACATGTGCTTTGCCCGTTGGAGCTTAACACACACGATCGCGTGGAGAACCCATCCGGTCCAAATCCATTTACCTGCCTAAACTTTGTCCGTCCGCGGGATCGGCAAATCCACCGCGTGCGTTTCCGGACCGGGACTTCACTCTCGCAAGTGAGCACGTGGCGGTCTCGTGCGTTGCACAGCACGAACCGCGTGCTCACTGCTGGGTGAACCCGGCACGGTCCCCGAAACAACTACAGCCGCTACTCGGCTTTCTCTCCTCTGTCGCCGTCTCCGTCGCCATTCAACACACGCATACCTGCGTGTTACGACGCTCACACTCCATTCCATTACATTCACACCGGGAGACGCGGCTGTGTGCTCCCGCATGCCAACCGACATCTCCCTTACATACCGCTCTCTCACACACACGGTCTCCCTTGCACTCGGCCGTTCACTCACGCGTGCCTCACTACTCACACAAACCATACTACTTACACACGCGGGGGCACTCACCCGCGGTGCCTCATCCACACTCCGTCCCTCACTCACACACGCGGGGGCACTCACCCGCGGTGCCTCACTCATACTGGCCGTTTCATCCACACACACGGCCTCTTCCACACACGGTGCCTCATCCACACACGGCGTGCTGGGAAGCACGTACTCTGGCACCATCGCCACCACACCACTCACACACGGGGTCGCTTCCACACACGGGGACGCACTCACGCCTTGCACCACACACACAGGGACAACCACACTGGGGATTCGTGTCCCCACAAGGGTCTCCGGGGCCTCTATACCCCCCAAGCTCTCCGTGCACCTGTTCGCAGCACTCCTCCCCTCGAACTCGCAAAGCACGACCGAACTCACCTGGTCGTGACTCGCCTCAAGGGGGCATACTCCCTCCCCTCGTTCCTGGAGGAGGCCATCCAGCTGCTCGCACTGGGCCTCCACCCAGTCAGCCAGCTCCCCCTCATGGTCCTCCACTACCTCTGTGTGTGTGTGCGTTACTAACCTTGTCCAATTCACCCTCTATCTCCCGTGTCTCTATACATTTTATTCTTTCTGTCGTCTCCTCTTGTCTATTGGTCTCTGCTTCTTTCTGGCGTCTTTCCCTTATCTTTATGTGGGTCAACCTTGCTTTCTCCTTCAGTCGCTCCCGTCCTTCCCTGTTTTTCACTCCTTGCTCTTTCACGATCTCTGCGTACCTCATCCTTGCTTTCCGTCTTAATTGTTCTCTTCTCTCCCTCGCAATTCCTTTCACCTCGTCTCTTGTCTCCCGTGTCTCTATACATTTTCTCTCCTTGTTCCTTATTTCTGTCTCTTCCTGGTTCCTTTTTCCTTCCCATCTGAGTCGTTCTTTCTCTCTGAGCCCCATTAGCTGTTCGTTCTCCCTCCGGAGCTCCTCAATCTCCGTTGACTCCAGTCTCGCTCTCCGTTTTAGTTGTTCAATTTCACACTCATATAGTTGTTGTTTTCTCTCCCACTGTGCCTCCTGCTCTTTGTTTTCCAATCTCATTGTTTCTTTCAATTGGCTCATTTCCTTCCTGTGTTTCATTCGCTGTTCTCTCACTACTCTTCCTCGTTTCCTCTCCTGTCCTTCCTTCTCCAGTTTCATGGTTTTCTTCATTTGGTTAATCTCCTTTTTGTGTTTCATTTGCTGCTGTCTAATTACTCTTCCTCGTTTCCTCTCCTGTCTTTCCTTATCCAGTTTCATGGTTTTCTTCATTTGGTTCATCTCCATTTTGTGTTTCATTCGCTGTTCTTTGTCTATCTCCTCGTACTCCAGCCTCAGCTTTTCTTTCAATTGGTCAACCTCAGATTCATGTTCTTTTTGTTTTCTATTCCATTGTTCCTCTCGTTCTTCCCTCTCCAATCTCCTTGTGTCCTTCAATCTCCTGATTTCTCCTTCCTGCTTCATTCCTTGCTCCTTCAACTTCTCCTCGTATTCCAACCTATTTTTTTCCTTTTGTCGTTCAGTTTCAAATTCATACACTTTCAGTTTTTTATTCCACTGTCTCTCTTGTTCCTCATTCTGCAATCTCGTTATTTCTTTCAGTTGGCTGACTTCCTTCTCCTGTCTGATTTGTTCTTCCTTCATTACTCTTTTTGCATCTCATTCTGCAATCTCGTGGTTTCCTTCAGTTGGCTGATTTCCTTCTCCTGTCTCATTCCTTGTTCTTTCAGTACCCTTTCTTGTTCCTCATTCTGCAATCTCGTTATTTCTTTCAGTTGGCTGACTTCCTTCTCCTGTCTGATTCGTTCTTCCATCATTACTCTTTCTTGCATCTCATTCTGCAATCTCGTGGTTTCCTTCAGTTGGCTGATTTCCTTCTCCTGTCTCATTCCTTGTTCTTTCAGTACTCTTTCTTGTTCCTCATTCTTTAATCTGGCCTTCGCTTCCAGCTGTTCGATCTGTACTGTGTGGTTTCTTAACGTTTCATTCTCTGTTGTCGTTCTTTCTTCTCTCACCATCCTCAACTCGTTTTGTAATTCCCTCTCTTTGTTCTGGTGTTTCTGTAACTCAGAAGCTTTCTTTTCCAATTCCTTTCTCATCTCCGCACACTCCGACTTTGCTTTGGCTTCGAATTGTTCAATCTGCTCAGTGTGGTTCCTTAACGTTTCATTCTCTGTTTTCTTCCTTTCCTCTTTTAACATCCTCAGTTCGTCTTGTAATTCTCTTTCTTTGTTTTCGTGTTTCAGTATCTCAGAAGTTTTTGTTTCCAATTCCTTTCTCAATTTGCGTGCTTCTTCACTCATTTCATCTCTTCTTTCCACCGCTTCCCTCCTCAATTCGTCCCTTTTTTTACTGTATTCATTTAGTTTTTTCTGCCATTCCTTTCCCATTCTAATCTCCCCTTCCAGGATTTCTCTTTGAAACTGGCTTGCCCTTACCTCTCGCTTCAGTAGTTCCAATTCCCCATCTTGTTCGCGTTTTTCCTTTTCGAGCTTTGTTTTCCTTTCTCCTTCCTCCCTCAATTCTCCCTGCAGTTCTTCGAACTGTTCTGACTTTTCCAGCAATTCCTCCGCCCTTTCCTCGAGCTGTCTCTCTCCTCTTTTTATCTTCCATTCTAGGATTTCTCTTTCCTGATTGCCTGTTCTTATCTCTTCCTTCAATTGTTCCAACTCCCCATCGTGTTCACATTTTTTCTCCTCCAACTGTATTTCCCTCACTCTCTCCTCCAGTTCTTTGAACCGCCTTGCTTGCTCCAATAATTTTTCCATTAATTGTTTTACTTCCAAGTCGTGCTCCTTTTGTTTCTTTTCGAGCTCGGTTTTCCATTCTTCCTCCCATTGTTTCCTTTCCTGGGAGATACCAATCTGCTGTTCCTCTATTCTTTTGTTCAGTTTGCTCTTTGCATATTCCAACTGACGGGTATAAAACACTACCAAATTCTTTTTCCCACGTAATTTGTCGACTCTATTGGCCAAGTTATGTTTTTTGCCACCGAATTCGTTCCAGTAAATCGTCCAATCGCTGTGTCCCCCCGTACACGTAATTTTTCTGAAGCGAGTCTGCGTGCCGTTGTGACTCGTCCACTCCACGTTGCACCTCCTCGATATATTCTTCATAACGCTTCACCTTTTCCAAGACATCCCCCAATTGTGCCTGAAGCCTGCCAATGCTCGCATAGTCATCCTGCCACGCCTGCCATGGCACATGCCGTGACCACGTGCCTTGAACCGGTGACTGGGAGCTCACGCCTCGTGCTGTGCCATTAATATCAGCCCGCTCCGTGCTGCCATTGTGCGACTCCGTTTGCCGGCAAAGTTCGTGCTCAAGCCGCTCCCACTTACCACAGTTAGTGGTGGGGTTATAATTATAAAAAGAACCGACCTGGGCCATGGATCCTACATGACAACACATACCTAATACCCCCGGCTCCCGCTCGCCTTGAGACGCCATCTTGCTTCTCGTGAAGGGTTAATTTAACTCGGTCGTAATTTGGAGGGAATCGGGGGTCGCTTCTCTCACCCCTGGACCGATTCCCGTGAATTTAGCTGGAGACAGGAGAGCCCGTTTTCCTGTTCTCCGATACCAGTGCCGCGAGGAGGGCGATGGATTTGTATCGCATGACCTGACACCAGTGTTACGGATTCGCGCCCGCCGGCGTGCTGACGGCCACGTAACTCGAATCGCGGCACGTCGCCCACCGGACGGACAATCCAGTCGTGACCCTCTCGGACGAACGCCGGGAACCAGTCACGGGTGGACCTTTCGGTCTCACCGCGATCGAGCCAATCGGCCCCCGCGTGGGATAGGGTTGCTCGCCAAATTCGACCTAAGTACCCACACGGAGGGTAGACCGGGCGATCGCACCTCGCCGCAGGTCGACTTCGGACACGGGCCACTTAAGCGACCCGTTTCGTACTATCGGGATAACCGAGCGGTGTTATCGTCGGCCTCGACGGTTCGATTAATTATCGGGCGTATTCAGCCCACTACCAACCCTTTACGTGAAGCAAGATGAGGATTCAATCAAAGAAATGACGAAGCGAAGCGGGAGACAGTTCAACATAAAGCACATTTATTCGCGACGAACGGACAGCACACATATACAATTCCACCAAAAGCACATAGAAAAGAAGAAGACAAAAAGCAAATGCGACAATGCAGATCTAATACCGATTACGCGAGCACACGGCAACACTTATACAATTTTACTTCACAGACGGCGCCGACAACACATATTCCCAAAGCAAAAGAAAAGAGAACCACCCTCCAGGATGAGGCGGGCCTGGGGCCGAGACCGGGTCGGGCCTACCCGTCTGATGATGAGGTGCGAAGTGGCGATGGTGCCCCAACTCCGCGGGCCTCGCGGACAGTGTCTGGTAGGGGGTGGGAAAAGGGGCCCCCTTGGTCGCACTATCTCAGCGCGGGGGGGGGGAAACAGGAGGGGGTTGCTGATGCTCGGGGTAAGGAGGATTTTTACTCTGTCTCGGGTCCCGCGACGAGCGTCTCCACCTCGACCAGGTCGCGCCGTCGGCCTCCCGCCTTCAGCTCCCGGCACCGACGCGAGCACCCCCTCGTCCGTCTTCGCCGCCGCACCCTCTCCACAGCTCCGCCGACAACTCGTTCCAACGCACAGCTCGTTCCAACGCGCAACTTCTGCTTCTTCTTCCCAACTCCACCGACTGCGAAGTCTTAACTGCCTTGACTGACGAACGCGGTCGCTTATATAAGCCCCGTGGCTTCGCCTTTGACCCCCTGCCTTCGACCGTTCACCTCGCTCCCCATTGGCCCGAGAAAAAGTGGGCGTGAATGCATTTTGATCCATGAATTTGCATATAGCGACCGCCCTCCAACGCCCTGGAGGCGGGGCCAAATCGCCCCTCGCTCACCGATTGGACGGAACAAAAGTGGGCGTGAGTCGTTTTTGATCCGTTTTTCTGCGGAAAGTCCGTGGTTTTGTACACACTGTTCGGCGCGCGCCCTGCACGAGTCCAATACTGGTACCCACAAGCGGCGCAAGAACGGTGGCGATGCGACGGTTGCGAGGTGTGACGGTAAAGGTCGTGGCTGTTGTGGTGAAGCGGCGTTGTGGTGGGTGGTTGATGTTGTGATGACTGTTGAGACGTGGTTGGTGGTGGTAATAATGGCGGTTGGTCCAAAATAAAGATAGTAAAAGAAAAACGGCTATCCTGAAGAGTCGCAGCACGCATGAATGACATGTATTCCCACGAGAGAACGGGTTTGGGCCTAACTACACATATACTTACCGAGATATCTCACCTAAGGGACCTGAATGGTGGTTTGCGAATTTGGTCAACCACAACAATATATATATATATATATATATATATATATATATATATATATATATATATATATATATATATATAAACACACATATATATATATATATATATATATATATATATATATATATATATATATATATATATATATATATATATATATATATATATATATATATATATAAATATATATATATATATATATATATATAAATAAACACACATATATATATATATATATATATATATATATATATAAACACACATATATATTGTTGTGGTTGAGGAAATTCGCAAACCACCATTCAGGTCCCGTAGGTGAGATATCTCTGTAAGTATATGTGTAGTTAGCCCAAACCCGTTGTTTAGAGGGAAGAAATGTCATTCATTCGGGCTGCGACCCCTCAAGATAGCCGTTTTTCTGTTCTATCTTTATTTTGAGCAAACCACGTCTCAACCGCCATCACACAACAACCATCAACCGCAACACCACTTCACAAGAACAACAACGCCAACAGCCACGACGTTTACCGTCACATCTCGCTCTCGCAACCATCGCATCACCGCCATTCCCGCGCCGCTTGTGGGCACCGATCCTGGACTCGTACAGGGCGCGCACCGAGCAGCGGGTGCAAAAAGCGGCCTTTCCGAGAAATCGGATCAAGAACGATTCACGCCCACTTCTGTTCCGTCCTATCAGCGAGCGTGGGGCGATTTGGCCCCGCCTCCAGGCGCGTCGGAGTATAATCGATATATGCAGATTCGAGGATCAGGAATGATTCACGCCCACTTTTCCTCTGTCCAATGGGCGAGCGTGGCTCTGCCCCCGAGCCGATCCTGATCCAAAAATCTGCATATGGTTTCTCCTGTCGCACTATAAAGCGCCGAGCGCGGGGCGAATCGAAGGAAGAGTTGGAGAGTTGTGGCGGCGGTGAAATCAGTCGAGAGAGTGTCTGTCGGGGTCCGGAGAGTCTGGAGAAGCCAAGGAGCTTTGTGGAGGTCTGCGCTCGTGTCAGAGTCGGGGAGCTGCGGAGAGGGGAGGCCGGGAACGCGGTCGAGGTCGCAGTGGCGTCGCTCGTCGCGGGAACCAAGCCAGCCAGATATCCTCTTTTCCCCGAGCATCAACAACCCCCCCCCCTGTTTCCCCCCGCGCTGAGATAATGTGAGAAGGGGGCCCCGTTCCCACCCCATTCCAGGCAGTGCCAGCGAGGCCCGCGGAGTCGGGGCGCCGCCGCCATTTTGCGGATCATCACCAGACGGGTAGGCTCGACGCGGTCTCGGCCCCAGGCCCGTCTGCCCCCTTATCGTTGAGGGTGGCCCCTTTTTTTGTTTTGCTTTGGAGTATATGTGTTGTCGGCGCCGTCTGTGAAGTAAAACTGTGTAAGTGTTGCCGTGTGCTCGCGTAGTCGGTAGTAGATCTGCATCGTGTTTCTTTTGTTGCAATTGCTTTTGGTGCGTAATTGTTGTTTCTTCTTTTGTTACATTTGCTTTTGTTGCATAATTGTGGTAGTTGTATATGTGTGCTTTCCGTTTGCCGCGGAATAAATGTGCTTTATGTTGAACTGTTTCTCCCGTTTCGCTTCGTCTTTTCTCTAATTGAATCTCCATCTTACTTCACGTAAAGGGTTGGTCGTGGGCTAAATACGCCCGATAATTAATCGGAACCGTCGAGGTGGACGATAACACCGCTCGGTTATCCCGAGAGTACGGAACGGGTCGCTTAAAGTGGCCCGTGTCCGAAGTCGACCTGCGGCGAGGTGCGATCGCCCGGTCTACCCTCCGTGTGGGTACTTAGGTAGGTCGAATTTGGCGAGCAACCCTATCCCACGCGGGGGGCCGATTGGCACGATCGTGGTGAGGCCGAAAGGCCCACCCGTGACTGGTTCCCGGCGTTAGTCCGAGAGGGTCACGACGGGATTGTCCGTCCGGTGGGCGACGTGTCGCGATTCGAGTTACGTGGCCGTTCGCACGCCGGCGGGCGCGAATCCGCAACAATATATATGTATATATATATATATATATATATATATATATATATATATATATATATATATATATATATATATATATATGTATATATATATGTATATGTATATATATATATATATATATATATATATATATATATATATATATATATATATATATATTGTTGTGGTTACCAAATTCGCAAACCACCATTCAGGTCCCTGAGGTGAGATATCTCGGTAAGTACATGTGTAGTTAGGCCCAAACCCGTTGTCTAGTGGGAATACATGTCATTTATGCGTGCTGCGACTCTTCAGGATAGCCGTTTTTCTTTTACTATCTTTATTTTGGACCAACCGCCATGATTACCACCACAACCACAACATCAACCACCCACCGCGGCGCCGCTTCATGTCGCACCTCGCAACCGTCGCATCGCCACCGTTCTTGCGCCGCTTGTGGGTACCGGTGTTGGACTCGTGCAGGGCGCGCGCCGAACAGCGTGTACAAAACCACGGATTTTCAGCTCCGAAAACGGATCAAAAACGACACACGCCCACTTTTGTTCCGTCCAATCGGTGAGCGAGGGGCGATTTGGCCCCGCCCCCAGGGCGTTGGAGGGCGATCGATATATGCAAATTTATGGATCAAAAAGCATTCACGCCCACTTTTTCTCGGGCCAATGGGGAGCGAGGTGAAAGGTCGAAGGGAGGGGGTCAAAGATGAGAGGGCGAAGCCACGGGGCTGATATAAGCGACCGTGTTCGTCAGTCCAGAGTAGTAGTAGAGTCGAGAGGGAACAGAGAGTTAAGACTTCGCGGGCGGTGGAGTTGGCAAGAAGGAGCTGGTCGTCGTGTGCGTTGGAGTCGGAGCGGAGGGGACGGAGCTGTGGAGAGGCGGCGAGGGCAGACGAGGGGGTGCTCGCGTCGTGCAGGGAGCTGCACCCCAGGGAGGCCGACAGCGCGACCTGGCCGAGGTGGAGACGCTCGTCGCGGGGCAATAAAAATCCTCTATACCCCGAGCATCAGCAACCCCCTCCTGTTTCCCCCCGCGCTGAGATAGTGCGACCAAGGGGGCCCCTTTCCCACCCCCTATCAGACACTCCCCGCGAGGCCCGCGGAGTTGAGGCACCATCGCCGCTCCGCGTCTCATCACCAGACGGGTAGGCCCGACCCGGTCTCGGCTTCAGGCCCGCCTCATCCTTGAGGGTATTCTTTCCTTGGTTTTGGGTATGTGTTGTCGGCGCCGTCTGTGAAGTAAAATTGGATAAGTGTTGCCGTGTGCTCGTGTAATCGGTATTAGATCTGCATTGTCGCATTTGCTTTTTGTGTAAATTGCATTGTGTTTTTCTTTTCTGTGTGCTTTTGGTGGAATTGAATATGTGTGCTTTCCGTTCGTCGCGAATAAATGTGCTTTGTGTTGAACTGTTTCCCGCTTCGCTTCGTCATTTCCTTCAATGAATCCTCATCTTGCTTCACGTAAAGGGTTGGTAGTGGGCTGAATACGCCCGATAATTAATCGAACCGTCGAGGTCGACGATAACACCGCTCGGTTATCCCGATAGTACGGAACGGGTCGCTTAAGTGGCCCGTGTCCGAAGTCGACCTGCGGCGAGGTGCGATCGCCCGGTCTACCCTCCGCGTGGGTACTTAGGTAGGTCGAATTTGGCGAGCAACCCTATCCCACGCGGGGGCTGATTGGCTCGATCGCGGTGAGACCGAAAGGTCCACCCGTGACTGGTTCCCGGCGTTAGTCCGAGAGGGTCACGACTGGATTGTCCGTCCGGTGGGCGACGTGCCGCGATTCGAGTTACGTGGCCGTCAGCACGCCAGCGGGCGAGAATCCGCAACACTGGTGTCAGGTCGTGCGATACAAATTCATCGCCCTCCTCGCGGCACTGGTATTGGAGAACGGGACAACGGGCTCTCCTGTCTCCGGCTAAATTCACGGGAATCGGTCCAGGGGTGAGAGAAGCGACCCCCGATTCCCTCCAAATTACGAGCGAGCGAGATTAACCCTTTAAGAGAAGCAAGATGGCGTCTCAAGGCGAGCGGGAGCCGGGGGTATTAGAAATGTATATGTGTAGATGTGTAGAATCCATGGTCCAGGATGGAATCCCCGAGCAGGAAATGTTGATTGTGCAGGAACACGGACTCGCCCAACTGAACCCAGAGCCCGAAATAGGTGCGGCCGCGGTGTATGACACCTCCCCCCCCCTCTCCACCAAAACCCTTCCCCAACCCCTGCCGAAACGGCTCACTCAAGCGCACCCGACATAGCCCAGCTATTCACCATGCTGGCGAACATGAACGAAAAGATCGATGCGAGTACACAGCAATTGAAGGAAGAAACGAAAAAGCTGCGGGGTGAGACGCAGAACATGGGCCGAAGCCTGCAGGCGGGCATGAAGGCCGTGACCAGGGAGCTGGGAATGGCGACTCCACGTGTGGGAGCAAACGAGCTGGAAGGGGGTGCAACGGCTGACAGGCCCGCGGTGGAGGCGGGTGAAAAAATAATTCGGGGGGCGTGTTGGGCGAGGGTCGTGACGATGACCGAAAGGGAAAAATTAAATGGGGAGACCAAAACGTGTGAGACGAGACACGAGGTGACGACAACGGAAATAATAGTGGAGACAAGGGAGGTAAAGGGTGAAGAGTTGGCAGTGACGGTAGCCGGGAAGGGAACGATAGAGGAGAGACTGCACGGTGAGGACGGGGTAAGTGACGCACACACACACACGGAGGTAGTGGAGGACAACGGGGGTGAGCTCGCGGAGCGTGTAGAGACCCAGTGTGAGCACCTGGATGGCCTCCTCCAGGAACGAGGGGAGCGAGTATGCCCCCTTGAGGCGAGTCACGACCAGGTGAGTTCGGTTGTGCTTTGCGAGGTCGAGGGGAGGAGTGCTGTGGACGGGTGCACGGAGAGCTTGGGGGGTATAGAGGCCCCGGAGACCCTTGTGGGGACACGAATCCCCAGTGTGGTTGTCCCTGTGTGTGTGGTGCAAGGGGTGAGTGCGTCCCCGTGTGTGGAAGCGACCCCGTGTGTGAGTGGTGTGGTGGCGATGGTGCCAGAGTACGTGCTTCCCAGCACGCCGTGTGTGGATGAGGCACCGTGTGTGGAAGAGGCCGTGTGTGTGGATGAAACGGCCAGTGTGAGTGAGGCACCGCGGTTGAGTTCCCCCGCGTGTGTGAGTGAGGCACGGAGTGTGGATGAGGCACCGCGGGTGAGTGCCCCCGCGCGAGTGAATGGAGCACCACGAGTAAGTAGTATGGTTTGTGTGAGTAGTGAGGCACGCGTGAGTGAACGGCCGTGTGCAAGGTCGCTGTGTGCAAGGGAGACCGTGTGTGTGAGAGAGCGGTATGTGAGGGAGATGTCGGTTGGCATGTGGGAGCACGCAGCCGCGTCTCCCGGTGTGAATGTGATGGAGTGGACTGTGTGCGTCGGAACACGCGGGAGTGCGTGTGTCGAATGGCGACGACGGCGACATGTGAGGAAAGAAAGCCGAGTAGCGGCTGTAGCTATTTCGGGGACCGTGCCGGGTTCACCCAGCAGTGAGCACGCGGTTCGTGCTGTGCAACGCACGAGACCACCACGTGCTCGCTTGCGAGAGTGAAGTCCCGGTCCGGAAACGCCAGCGGTGGATTTGCCGATCCCGCGGACGGACAAAGTTTAGGCAGGTAAATGGATTTGGACCGGACGGGTTCTCCACGCGATCGTGTGTGTTAAGCTCCAACGGGCAAAGCACATGTGTTCGCGTGGGGAACCCCTCGAGACGTGGGGCTTGTGTTTTTTTTTATGCGCACGGTGACGCCATGGCTGTACGTGGGGTTGGAATCCGGCAGGAGGGGTATCTCTGCCGGATGGTACCGTCCAAGGAGGGACGAGGAACACGTGCAGCTGCATGACGTCACGGGCAGGTGCAAAGTGCGCGAGCTCTGAGTTGCCGCGCAGGTGCTGCGCATGGAAAAAAAAAAAATAAAACAAGCCTCACTTTCGGGTGCACAGGATTCCTGGGCAAGGGGTGGAAGACCCCCTTCACTGGGCACAGGATGAAAACTAGTTAGGGGGAAGGGTTAGCTTAGTTAGACCGACTTCATGGGGCAGGGGTAAGTCCTCATGGAGTCCGTGGAATGGATTAGTTAGAGGGATTGTAGCCAGATTTAGGTGGGGAAATTGATTAAAGAGATTAGGAGACAGTGACAGACTGTGAATGTGTAGAGGGGACGTAGCTTAGCTACGTAGTGTTAAAAGGAACGTGCTGCAGTTTAAGGGACGACGTGGGAGCACAAGTTAGTTAGGGGATGTAGTTAGGAGGATGGCAGAGTTCAGCGGTGTGTGTGTTGAAGAGTTGGTGAGTTGTGAGGTGAGTACTTGTTGAGTGAGTGAGGCCAGCGGGTCTGTGTGAGTGGAGTGAATGGGGAATGCATGGTGCGATGAGTGATTGGGGGGAGGAGTGACTTCCGCCCAAGGGACCCCGGGGTCAGAGTAAAGTGAGTTAGCTGGGTTGGTCAAATTGAAAAATGGAGGTCGTTTTGTTGTTGGTGGGAGTGTAGGCTCGAAACCCATTTGGAGGGGTGCAGGAGCCCTGTTGACGGGCTTGGGAGCGTGGCTGCGAAAGGTGAGTATCGCTGAGTGGGTACCCCGGGCACCAGGCTAGTCGGCCGTGGTAGGCCAAGGGCCCATGGGGGGCCGGGATAGAGTAGTGGGCACGGGTGCGCCTGCTTGGTGCGGGGGCCCGGGGCGCCATTAGCCGCGTGGGCAGTGTTGTGGGCAAGGGTGACCCTCGGAAAGGGGCCCGGGAAGCCAGCCTGCCATGTGTGCGTTTCAGGGGAGGTGCCATGGGGGGCACTCCCCGGTGTTAGGGAGCTGGTAGGCTCGGAGGCAGTGTAGTGCCCGGGGGTGCCATAGCGGGAGATTCGGCAGAGGGTCGTGCCTGCCAAAGGGAGCCACGTGTCCCAGCCACGATACCGAGTGAGGGCACGGGGAGAAAATTGGGGCGAGGCCCGAAATTGTAAGGACACCAACACAGGCGACGGGAATCTGGGTTGTTAGAACCAATAGTTTAAGCGAGAGGCGCTTGTTGAAAGCCCCGGGGTAGTTTAACAGTTAAATGGTTAGGGTAGATTAGGAGATGTACCCCTCCGCACCATCCATCCCCTCGCTGTCGTTGTGGGCCGCTGGACCCACTTTGGTTATAGATCGCCGAACTCTGGGGAGGCCATTCTGAGGCTTCGTTGGGCCTCGGCACAGGACGTTAGCTCTCCCTTGTTCCCCTCCGGGAAGGGAACGTAGGGGTTGGGAGTAGGCTAGGTGACAGGATAGGTTAGCCGAACAAAGACGATAAAGGGGGTTAGGGGACGATTTATAGTGGGGAAGTAAAAATAAATAAATAAATAAATAAGTTGGGGCTAAATTGGGGTTTGGACAAATTAAGGGAGTGGGTATGTACAGTAACAGGCAAAGGCGATAGGTTGAGAGGGAGACAGGTAGGTAGGTCCGAGCCCGCCTTCCAAGTGGCCAGCACCACCGCACTCCCTCCACCAACCTCCATTGAACGACAAAGGCTGGCCAACTTCATCGGCTGGCCGTGTTTTGCTTCAAGGCGGAGGCCGGCCAACTTCATCGGCAGCTGTGTGCTGCAAGGCCTGTGCCGGCCAGTTCATCTGCTGGCTGTTTTTCTTCGAGGCCTGTGCCGGCCAGTTCGTCTGCCGGCTGTGTTTGCCTGCAGCGGCCTTCTTCTGCGGGCTGTGTTTGCCTGCTGCCTTTGCCATGCCATGCCCACTGCCCACGTTCACCAGCCCCGTTCAGTTTTTGCTTTGCCCCCCCCCCCCTGTTCATTTCCATGTGCGCCAGGATCAGAAAGCAACAGTTTGCAAGCTGCGAGAACTGCCCTGTTGGCAGCTACAACACGGGCCTGCAGTGGCGGCCCGTGCACCGTGTTTGTGTTCATGCATCCATTCGTTGTGCTCATTGCGTGTGCCACTTCAGCTGGCACGGAGACTGCGTTGTGCAGCCCATGCACCGTTGTGGTTCACTGCGTTCAGTTCAAAAGGGAAGGCCTTGGACTGCGTGTGAGCAGCCAGCAACGTGCCCTGTCACCTGCATTGTTTTGAGCCAGAGACTGCATGTGGGCAGCCTGGCTCCCTGCTAACTGCTTTCTTTTTGCAGAGTTCAATGATCCTGGGCCATGGTTTAGTGTAAAATTTGTAAGTTAAGGTTAAGATGTACTGTACATATGAGTGCGCCCCCGGCATGTCTGTCCTAGCGCCGGCAATTTTATTTAAGTCGTCCGTGTGAGTGAGTTTGTTGAGGTAGTTACGCAGCCCTCAGGTTATTTATTTTGGGGACACGAATACCATGAATGTCGCACTCAGGGATCCGTAGGTAAAATGTACGAGGGGAAAACTACACATGATGGCACACGAGAATTTGACGACTCGGGACGAGTCTGTAAAAAGGGGAGGGGGTAGTGTTGTGGTTACCAAATTCGCAAACCACCATTCAGGTCCCTGAGGTGAGATATCTCGGTAAGTACATGTGTAGTTAGGCCCAAACCCGTTGTCTAGTGGGAATACATGTCATTTATGCGTGCTGCGACTCTTCAGGATAGCCGTTTTTCTTTTGCTATCTTTATTTTGGACCAACCGCCATGATTACCACCACAACCACAACATCAACCACCCACCGCGGCGCCGCTTCATGTCGCACCTCGCAACCGTCGCATCGCCACCGTTCTTGCGCCGCTTGTGGGTACCGGTGTTGGACTCGTGCAGGGCGCGCGCCGAACAGCGTGTACAAAACCACGGATTTTCAGCTCCGAAAACGGATCAAAAACGACACACGCCCACTTTTGTTCCGTCCAATCGGTGAGCGAGGGGCGATTTGGCCCCGCCCCCAGGGCGTTGGAGGGCGATCGATATATGCAAATTTATGGATCAAAAAGCATTCACGCCCACTTTTTCTCGGGCCAATGGGGAGCGAGGTGAAAGGTCGAAGGGAGGGGGTCAAAGATGAGAGGGCGAAGCCACGGGGCTGATAAAAGCGACCGTGTTCGTCAGTCCAGAGTAGTAGTAGAGTCGAGAGGGAACAGAGAGTTAAGACTTCGCGGGCGTTGGAGTTGGCAAGAAGGAGCTGGTCGTCGTGTGCGTTGGAGTCGGAGCGGAGGGGACGGAGCTGTGGAGAGGCGGCGAGGGCAGACGAGGGGGTGTTCGCGTCGTGCAGGGAGCTGCACCCCAGGGAGGCCGACAGCGCGACCTGGCCGAGGTGGAGACGCTCGTCGCGGGGAAATAAAAATCCTCTATACCCCGAGCATCAGCAACCCCCTCCTGTTTCCCCCCGCGCTGAGATAGTGCGACCAAGGGGGCCCCTTTCCCACCCCCTATCAGACACTCCCCGCGAGGCCCGCGGAGTTGAGGCACCATCGCCGCTCCGCGTCTCATCACCAGACGGGTAGGCCCGACCCGGTCTCGGCCTCAGGCCCGCCTCATCCTTGAGGGTATTCTTTCCTTGGTTTTGGGTATGTGTTGTCGGCGCCGTCTGTGAAGTAAAATTGTATAAGTGTTGCCGTGTGCTCGTGTAATCGGTATTAGATCTGCATTGTCGCATTTGCTTTTTGTGTAAATTGCATTGTGTTTTTCTTTTCTGTGTGCTTTTGGTGGAATTGAATATGTGTGCTTTCCGTTCGTCGCGAATAAATGTGCTTTGTGTTGAACTGTTTCCCGCTTCGCTTCGTCATTTCCTTCATTGAATCCTCATCTTGCTTCACGTAAAGGGTTGGTAGTGGGCTGAATACGCCCGATAATTAATCGAACCGTCGAGGTCGACGATAACACCGCTAGGTTATCCCGATAGTACGGAACGGGTCGCTTAAGTGGCCCGTGTCCGAAGTCGACCTGCGGCGAGGTGCGATCGCCCGGTCTACCCTCCGCGTGGGTACTTAGGTAGGTCGAATTTGGCGAGCAACCCTATCCCACGCGGGGGCCGATTGGCTCGATCGCGGTGAGACCGAAAGGTCCACCCGTGACAGGTTCCCGGCGTTAGTCCGAGAGGGTCACGACTGGATTGTCCGTCCGGTGGGCGACGTGCCGCGATTCGAGTTACGTGGCCGTCAGCACGCCGGCGGGCGCGAATCCGCAACAATATATATATATATATATATATATATATATATATATATATATATATATATATATATATATATATATATATATATATAAATATATATAAATATATATATATATATATATAAATATATATATATATATATATATAAATATATATATATATATATATATATATATATATATATATATTGTTGCCGTGTGTGTATATATATATATATATATATATATATATATATATATATATATATATATATATATATATATATATATATCCGTACTATCGGGATAACCGAGCGGTGTTATTCGTCGACCTCGACGGTTCGATTAATTATCGGGCATCTTAACCCACGACCAACAACAATATATATATATATATATATATATATATATATATATATATATATATATATATATATATATATATATATATCCGTACTATCGGGATAACCGAGCGGTGTTATTCGTCGACCTCGACGGTTCGATTAATTATCGGGCATCTTAACCCACGACCAACCCTTTACGTGAAGCAAGATGAGGATTCAATGAAAGAAATGACGAAGCGAAGCGGGAAAACAGTTCAATAATAAGCACATTTATTTCGTGGCACACGGGAAGCACACATATACAATTCCACCAAAAGCACATGGAAAAGATATATATATATATATATATATATATATATATATATATATATATATATATATATATATATATATATATATATATATATATGTCTATATATATATATATATATATGTCTATATATATATATATATATTGTTGCGGATTCGCGCCCGCCGGCGTGCGAACGGCCACGTAACTCGAATCGCGGCACGTCGCCCACCGGACGGACAATCCCGTCGTGACCCTCTCGGACTAACGCCGGGAACCAGTCACGGGTGGACTTTTCGGTCTCACCGGGATCGAGCCAATCGGCCCCCGCGTGGGATAGGGTTGCTCGCCAAATTCGACCTACCTAAGTACCCACACGGATCGCACCTCGCCGCAGGTCGACTTCGGACACGGGCCACTTAAGCGACCCGTTCCGTACTATCGGGATAACCGAGCGGTGTTATTCGTCGACCTCGACGGTTCGATTAATTATCGGGCATCTTAACCCACGACCAACCCTTTACGTGAAGCAAGATGAGGATTCAATGAAAGAAATGACGAAGCGAAGCGGGAAAACAGTTCAATAATAAGCACATTTATTTCACGGCACACGGGAAGCACACATATACAATTCCACCAAAAGCACATGGAAAAGAAGAAGACAAAAAGCAAATGCGACAATGCAGATCTATCCGACTACCGGGCACTCGACAACACTTATACAATTTTACTTCACAGACGGCGCCGACAACACATATTCCCCAAAGCAAAAGAAAAGAGAACCACCCTCCAGGATGAGGGGGTAGGCGGGCCTGGGGCCGAGACCGTGTCGGGCCTACCCGTCTGATGATGAGACGCGGAGCGGCGGTGGTGCCTCAACTCCGCGGGCCTCGCGGACAGTGTCTGGTAGGGGGTGGGAAGGGGGCCCCCTTTTGTCGCACTATCTCAGCGCTGGGGGAAACAGGAGGGGGTTGCTGATGCTCGGGGAAAGGAGGATTTCACAAAATCGCGGGTCCCGCGACGAGCGTCTCCACCACGACCTCGGTCGCGCCGCCGGCCTTTCCCTCCGCAGTTCCCCGAATCCGACGCGAGCACCCCCCTCGTCCGCCTTCGCCGCCGCCGCCTCTCCACAGCTCCGTCCTCTTCACTCCGACTCCGCGAACTCCCAACTGCACTCAACTCTTCCTCCGCTTCCAACTCAACTCTTCCTCCTGCGAACTGAACTGCCTCGACTGACGAACGCGGCCCCTTATATCCCCCGTGGCCTCGCTCCTTCATCTTTGACCCTCTGCCTCCGACCTTTCACCTCTCTTGCTGGCTCCCCATTGGCCCGAGGAAAAGTGGGCGTGAATGCTTTTTGATCCATCAATTTGCATATAGCGACCGCCCTCCAACGCCCTGGAGGCGGGGCCAAACCGCCCCTCGCTCACCGATTGGACGGAACAAAAGTGGGCGTGAGTCGTTTTTGATCCGTTTTTCTGCGGTAAGTCCGCGATGCTTTTGAACACGCTGCTCGGTGCGCGCCCTACACGAGTCCAGCATCGGTGCCCACGAGTGGCGCGAGATGACGGTGATGCGATGGTGGCGAGTTGTGACGGTAAAGGTCGTGGCGGTTGTGGTGAAGCGGCGTTGTGGTTGGTGGTGGTAATAATGGCGGTTGGTCCAAAATAAAGATAGTAAAAGAAAAACGGCTATCCTGAAGAGTCGCAGCCCTCATGAATGACATTTATTCCCTCTTGACAATGGGTTTGGGCCTAACTACACATATACTTACCGAGATATCTCACCTAAGGGACCTGAATGGTGGTTTGCGAATTTGGTCAACCACAACACTACCCCCTCCCCTTTTTACAGACTCGTCCCGAGTCGTCAAATTTTCGTGTGCCATCATGTGTAGTTCTCCCCTAGTACATTTTACCTACGGATCCCTGAGTGCGACATTCATGGTATTCGTGTCCCCAAAATAAATAACCTAAGGGCTGAGTAACTACCTAAACAAACTCACTCACACGGACGACTTAAATAAAATTGCCGGCGCTAAGACAAACATGCCGGGGGCGCACTCATATGTACAGTACATCTTAACCTTAACTTACAAATTCTACACTAAACCATGGCCCAGGATCAATGAACTCTGCAAAAGAAAAGCAGTTAGCAGGGGGCCAGGCTGCTCGCATGCAGTCTCTGGCTCAAAACAATGCAGGTGACAGGGAACGTGGCTGGCTGCTCACACCAGTCCAAGGCCTTCCCTTTTGAACTGAACGCAGTGAACCACAACGGTGCATGGGCTGCACAAACGTAGTCTCCGTGCCAGCTAAAGTGGCACACGCAATGAACACAACAAATGGATGGATGAACACAAACACGGTGCACGGGCCGCCACTGCAGGCCCGTGTTGTAGCTGCCAACAGGGCAGGTCTTGCAGCTTGCAAACTGTTGCCTTGATCCTGGCGCACATGGCAATGAACAGGGGGGTGCACAGCAAAATTGAACGGGGGCTGGTGAACAGGGGCAGTGGGCATGGCATGGCAAAGGCAGCAGGCAAACAGCCCGCAGAAGAAGGCCGCTGCAGGCAAACACAGCCGGCAGATGAACTGGCCGGCACAGGCCTTGAAGAAAAACAGCCAGCCGGCAGATGAACTGGCCGGCACAGGCCTTGCAGCACAGCAGCTGCCGATGAAGTTGGCCGGCCTCTGCCTTGAAGCAAAACACGGCCAGCCAATGAAGTTGGCCAGCCTTTGCCGTTCAGTGGAGGTTGGTGGAGGGAGTGCGGTGGTGCTGGCCACTCGGAAGGCGGGCTCGGACCTACCTACCTGTCTCCCTCCCAACCTATCGCCTTTGCCTGTCACTGTACATACCCACTCCCTTAATTTGTGAAAAACCAATTTAGCCCCAACTTATTTTTTTTGTTGTTTTTATTTTTACTTCCCCACTATAAATCGTCCCCTAACCCCCTTTACTCTCCTTGTTCGGCTAACCTATCCTGTCACCTAGCTTACTCCCAACCCCTACGTTCCCTTCCCGGAGGGGAACAAGGGAGAGCTAACGTCCTATGTCGAGGCGCAATTCAAGCCTCAGAATGGCCTCCCCAGAGTTCGGCGATCTTAACACCAAGTGGGTCCAGCGGCCCACAACGAGAGCGAGGGGATGGATGGTGCGGAGGGGTACACTTCCTAATCTACCCTATCCATTTAACCTGTTAAACTACCCCGGGGCTTCCAACAAGCCCCTCTCGCTTAAACTATTGGTTCTATAAACCCAGATTCCCGTCGCCTGTGTTGGTGTCCTTACAATTTCGGGCCTCGCCCCCCAATTTTCTCTCCGTGCCCTCACACGGTCTCCTGGCTGGGACACGTGGCTCCCTTTGGCAGGCATGACCCTCTGCCGAATCTCCCGCTATGGCACCCCCGGGCACTACACTGCCTCCGAGCCTACCAGCTCCCTAACACCGGGGAGTGCCCCCCATGGCACCTCCCCTGAAACGCACACGTGGCAGGCTGGCTTCCCGGGCCCCTTTCCGAGGGTCACACATGCCCACAACACTGCCCACGCGGCTAATGGCGCCCCGGGCCCCCGCACCAAGCAGGCGCACCCGTGCCCACTACGCTATCCCGGCCCCCCATGGGCCCTTGGCCTACCACGGCCGACTAGCCTGGTGCCCGGGGTACCCACTCAGCGATACTCACTTTTCGCAGCCACGCTCCCAAGCTCGTCAACAGGGCTCCTGCGCCCCTCCAAACGGGTTTCGAGCCTACACTCCCACCAACAACAAAACGACCTCCATTTTTGTTA
>NC_140972.1:36035371-36040371 GCF_056783735.1 Eptatretus burgeri | reverse complement strand
TGTGGATTTTGTGGTATGGATGAGGGTTGAATTGTGTTTATGGTTTGAGTTTTTGAAGAGTTAAAAAGTGTAAGGAGTAAAGAAAGAGAGGACAATGAGGCAAGCCTCGCTAAAAGCATAACGCATATTTACCCCCAGACAAAACGTTGGACTCCCAGATTTATCTAAACAAAATAATGTGATATAACTACTCCATTGTTTTATGTATGCACATATGTGACACCGTGGAGGGGTTTCCAAAATCCGTCACAATAGTTTGCATTTTGTGGCTGGTTTTTTGTTTTCCACAATAATCTGAGGTTCATTAAAATTCAAAGAGGTTGTGCAGTGCAGCAGCATAATTTTGCTTTTGACTTTATCATATGTAAATATGCTTGAGCTCTGGTTTTCCAGTACATTTCCGATATGGGGTGAGCTGGAAAGACGAGTGGGTTGTACGTTGGAGGTTTGAATGAATATAACTGACTGGGAATCCAAACGTCTTGGACGTCTTATCTTCCATGCTAAATTGGTGATCTCGACGTGATCCAAATGGGTGGACAATGAGTTGCAAGCATGCAACCAATCCCCGGGATTGATCGAGCAGCCATGCTTTTCACGGTCGCTCAACCGGCTTCATCGGTGGTAGCAGTTTCGATAAAGCTTCCGTCATTCTGGCCTAATGACCCACAGCCGTAGTTTTTTTTGTATACCTTGTCGAGGCTCGTATGAGAGCTAACACACAACGCACAGCAAGGGGGCATGAGACAAGAGGGGCGGTAGTGGGAGGGACAAAACAGTGGGGAACAGACACATTAGGAGATCTGTGGAAGGGAGGGGGATGAGACGGGGAACATGGGGAAGAGAAGATGGAAATTGCAGGGACTTTCAGGAAGGAAAGCAGGGGAATTGAAGGAAGTGGGCTTGGGTGGATTATCGGGGGTAGAAAAGATCGAGGATTTGGATGGGGGATGATAAGAGGTGGTGGTGAACAGCTGTTTTGAAAGCCTGGAGGGAAGAATGGGAAAGAATAGAGTGAGGGAGTTTATTCCAAAGGTGGGAAAAAAGAGGAATGAAAGAGTGAACGTGAGCAGTGATTCGTGATTTTGGTAGTTTTACCAGAAGGGGGTTGTTGGCGGACCTTGAGCACCCTGTGGAAATGTAGAGGGGACAAATCGCAGAGAGAGCCGGGGGGGGGGGGAGGAGATGGTAGAAGACAGAAAGACCACCGACCAACCTGCGGTGATTGAGTGAGAGGCCCAAAGACAGCTTCATTGCGGGAGATGCCGATGATCCTAAATGCCCTGGTTTCGACAGCGTGAAGCCGAGAAAGGTGGGAGGCAGGCGCACCAGCCCAGAGGGGAGAGCAGTACTCCATCAGGCTACGGACAAAAGCTTTGTAACTGGTCAGGAGCTCAAGAGGGCCAAGGAAGGACTTTGCACGACGGAGGATTCCCAGTCGGCGACTGGCTTTGGAGGCGAGGTTGGAAATGTGACTTTCCCAGGAAAGGTCATGGCAGATAGTGAGACCCAGAAGCTTGAAAGAAAAGACTTCTTCCAGAGGATTGTTGAGAAAGTGGATGGGGGGGGGGGTTCTAAACGGTCCTTTCGAAGAGACATAGTGAGAGTGTGAGATTTGTCTGGATTGAAAGACATGTTCCACGTGTTGGACCAGTTTGTGATTTTATCCAGATCTGCAGTGAGCGAAGAAGCTGTGCTTGCCAGTCTGAGTGATGACAGATGGTACGGCAGAGGGTGGAGTCATCAGCAAAGAGATATAGAGGATTTTCTGGAGAGTCGGAGAGATCATTGATGAAAACCAGAAAAAGAACAGGGCCCAGAACGCTACCTTGAGGAACTCCAGCCTGGACAGGAAGAGGGGATGAAAGAACTCCATTTAGGGCCACACGTTGACTGCGACAGGAGAGGAAGTCTGCGAGCCATGAGTGGAGTTGGCCTTGGATACCATGGGAAGAGAGTTTGGTGAGTAGGGCAGGGTGCCAGACTGTGTCAAAAGCACGTGATATGTCCAGGGATACGGCTCGGATTTCCTGTCTGGCATTGAGGACCTCCATCCATTGATGGGAGAGCAGAAGCGGCATATCCAGGGTAGTTTACATAACTTGAAGCGCAATTTGACACCCGGAACATAACGACTGAGTTGTTGCGGTTGAAATACATTGTTAACTCCTTGTCACCAGAGTATGCAAAGGAGGTGAGGGATATTTAACAGCAACCTCCAACAAACCCCTGCACGATTTTGAAGAAAGCACTCATAAAACGCATGACCCCCTCTGAGAACTGTCGCTTTCAATAGCTTCTTACAGCCGAGGATTTCGGAGTTCAAAGACCCACGTCAGTACTGCATCGTTTGTATCTGCTTCTCGGTGACCATCATGCCACCTTCGACCAGTCGCTTCTTCATGAGTTGTTTTTTCAACATTTATCACCACACGTCCGTATGACAGTTGCAGCTAATGGAGAGCTGGCATGATCCGCCACTGCAGATCTGGCTGGCCATGTCATTGACATCGTTACACCGATGATGGCTAATGTGACACTTCCACCACAGCACATCACAAAGTTACAATGTGAAATGGTGGACTTTAAGAAGCTCCGCCTGGAGCTCCATTCTGTGCAACGCCAGTCATGCCCGTCTTCGTGTATCCCTTGTAAGAACCGAGAAACGCTGTACCTCGAGCTACTGTTCGCCTTCACCTTCCGTGAACACTCTACATTGGTGTTGGTACCATGTGACCTGCGGTGCAAATGCTCGTCAGTGTGGAGTACCATGTTCGTACCAGCCCCAAAGTTATGCCGAAGCCCACAACTAATGGCGACAAGTTCACCCAGGCCAAACATCTGTCGCCTTCTCTTCCTCGTAGATCGCACTCATGGGTTTCATTTTCACCCATCAGTACCAATCCATCCAATCAAACACCAGATCATGCATCACATTGGTACCACGGGACCCCGTTTTTGTGCTTGCTCACTGACTACCACCCAATAAGTTTTTGTATCGCCCGCCAGGAGTATGATTATCTTGCAACGTGGGAGCATCAGACCATTGTCCAGCAGTTAGGCTTCACCGCCACACATGGGACCCAAAAAGACCCCTGGGGATTGCGTCCTTGCGGGGATTACCAGTCCTCAAACTATGTGCCTGTCCCAGGCCATTAGGAGGGAAACCATGGTGTAACATTCCTGGGTCAGATTGTGGGAGAGTGTGTCGGAGTGGTGCTGAGGTGTCGTCCACCAGACAGTGGTCTCCTTGGGTTAACTTGAGGCGGTCCCTTCGGGTGGGTGCCTGGAATGTCCGATCCCAAAAAGAGGATGATCACCTGTCTATGTTATCATCTGAGTTCATGTGTTTGAACATTGGTATTGCAACACTCTCTGAGGTTCGGAGACCGGATTGCGGCGAGATCATGGCGGGTGGACACACGTAATATTGGTCTGGTCGCTCTGATGGTTACCATGCCCAAGGAGTTGCTGTTGCTGTGTCCAATAAGCTGACTCCAATGATAATGAGGTAACACCGGTCAATGAGCGTATTATGAGACCAAGGATTCGTCACTTCTTGGGAGTCGTTTCCCTGGTTTCTGTACATATTCCGATTGAGGCGAGTGATCTCACCGTGAAGGATGCATTCTATGCCACGCTCGAGTCTGCAGTTGATCAGTGCCCCAGACATATATATATATATACACACACACATACAAACAAACATGACATAATAGTGACCGAAGCTTTTCATGCTGCACTCTTCAGGGTAAAAATCGCAGCAAGTGAAGGAGGAAGTGAATATACGCAGGTATACAGAGATCGTACAAATTCCTTTTGACGACATAATATTGGATCGGTCGTAAGGATGAAACTTGCTTCCAACATACGTCAATGAAACGGCCACACAACACTAAGATTGGCTGATCGGATCAAACAACACATCCCCTTGGTGATTCGAAGAAGGATTGTGAGGGTTAGAACACAACCAGTGCGAGCATGTAGAAATATCCAGCAACCACCGGCCACTGTATCTGCTTCATCTGCCATTGCACAGCATCTGGTTGCCAACCCTATCTGTGCAGACCAGTACAATGCAGATATGTTCAGGATATTGAGCCGAGGTCGGAGGTTGGAGCTCGACTGACACATTATATGTACAGTAAGTCCTCGCTTTTCGCAAGCGTTGCGTTCCTGGAAAACCTTATGATAAGCGAAACTGTGTTAAACAAAACATATTTTCCCATAGAAACCAATGTGTTAAAGGGGGGATGTGTTTTTGGCTCGGAATTTTTTGGACATAAGCACAAATAAACAAAACACACTCCTCGAGTCGTGGAGACTTACCCCGAGGCTGGAGGAACGGAGTTGATTGCGGTGGACAAGTCACACTTGCGGAGTGGCAGAATCGTCCCCCTCTTCACTTGACACTGTGCTGTCACTTTCTTCACCAGCAGGAACGGTCTCTTGGCAGCTGGTTGAAGGAGCATCCTGGATGGTGGATGGAGTTGCTGATGCATCTTTTGGCTTGAAAAATGCATGGAGAGTGGGCTGGATGGCTTTCCTTTTCTTTGCTGCATAACGTTCCTTGTAGCAACAAAGGGCATCATAAACAACACAGCTAAAATCAGTGCTCCTTTCAAGATTTGGATCTTGCTCGATAACAAATTCTGTGGCACTTTCAAACGAGCTGAGGATTTGGCTGAGGTTTTTCATGGTGAGATGCTCGGATGAAGGTGTCACAGCATCTTCTTCTTCCTCAAGAGCCCACTGCTGTTCCAACTCCATAATATCTTCATTGCTTAAGGGTTCTGCATGAGACTCCAGTAAGTCATCCACGTCCTCTTCGTCAACCTCTTCAAACCAACCTCCTGCGCCAGGTCTACAATTTGACTTGTAATCAACGGAACATCAGCAAACCCCGTGAAATTGTGGACACACTCGGGCCACACTTTCTTTCACACAGTGTTCATTGTGGAGGCACTCGCCTCCGCCCATGAATCCTCAATGTTTTCCAA
>NC_140972.1:36017871-36027871 GCF_056783735.1 Eptatretus burgeri | reverse complement strand
TACGGTGGGAACTCAAGGAACCCCACTGGCACAGACACAGCCAGACACAGGGGATGGAGAAACACCCGAGGAGCCGGATACACAGGCCACGTCAAACTCCTCAGCAACTGCTCCGGTTGGTAAATGCTTCTTTTGTGGGTACAAAAGACACCCGCGCCATAAATGCCCCGCCAGAGATGCCACATGCATGAATTGTGACAAGAAAGGGCATTATGCCAGGGTATGTAAATCTACTCTAAGGAGAAATAAACCCACTTCTGCGGCTCTGTACTCGCAAAATAAACTAACTGCAGCCTCCCCGGGGAATCTATCCAAGGCTATCATCAACGTACGAATTAACGGGCATATGGCTGAGGCACTGATTGATACCGGTAGCTCTGAAAGTTTCGTCAACAGCTCGCTAGTGAAGGGCAGGAAATGGAAAATCCACCCGACAGACAATACGGTATGCATGGCCGCCACATCACTACAGTCCCGCGTACGAGGGTACTGCAATGTTGAATTGGACGTAAAAGGGTACACGCATCGGGATGTAAGGGTACTGGTGCTTCGTGATTTGTGCGCAGACGTAATTCTGGGTCATAATGTCCTCAAGCAGCACACGAGCGTCGAAATACCCTTTGGAGGAAGCAAACCTCGTCTAATTTTAAATGCCTTGACTACCGCAGAGGTAACGTCCCCCAGCTGTTCGCTAACCTGTCGCCGGTCTGCAAACCGATAGCGATCAAATCGCGGCGATATACCACTGCTGACATGAATTTCATCACTTCAGAAACCAAGCGATTACTGGAAGAAGGAATTATAGAACCGAGCGATTCGCCATGGCGCGCACAGGTGTTGGTGACCAGCAGTCAGAACCATAAGAAACGAATGGTTGTCGATTATTCCCAAACGGTCAATCGCTTCACCCAACTCGACGCCTACCCCCTGCCGCGCATAGACGAGATGGTCGAACGCGTGGCCAATTATAAGATATTCAGCACCATCGACTTGCGAAGCGCCTATCACCAAATTCCCATCCGAGAGGAAGACAAACCTTACACCGCATTCCAGGCAGGTAGGCGCCTCTTCCAATTCAGGAGAATTCCATTCGGTGTCACGAATGGAGTAGCTTGCTTCCAACGGGTTATGGGCGACATCATCTCAGATGAAAACCTCAAAGACACTTTTGTTTACGTGGACAATGTCACAGTGTGCGGTAGGGATCAGGGGGAACATGACATGAATCTGGACAGATTCTTGAGCATTGCTAGAAAATATAATCTGACTCTCAACTACGAGAAATGCGTATTCTCGGCAAGGTCAATTGACCTTCTCGGCTACACGATAGCCGACGGCACGATTAAGCCTGATCCTGAGCGATTGCGCCCACGTCGTGAGCTACCCCCACCTCAGGACCTGCAGACAATGCGCCGGGTGATCGGCATGTTCGCTTACTATGCGAGATGGATTTCGCAATACTCCGAGAAAATACATCCCCTAGTGCATTGCAAAAACTTTCCACCAGATGCCGCTGTTGTAACAGCTTTCCACAACCTCAAAGACGATATCAGTAATTCCGTGGTATTATCGATCGATAGCTCGGTGCCCTTCGTGGTGGAGACAGATGCTTCAGATCACGCGATAGCTGATACGCTTTATCAGTCTGGGCGACCCGTCGCGTTCTTCTCGAGAACTCTCTCTGGAAGCGAGCAGAGACACTCGGCAATAGAGAAGGAGGCGTACGCCATCGTCGAAGCGCTGCGTAAATGGAGACATTATTTACTGGGAAACCACTTCACGCTCGTTACGGACCAACGATCCGTGGCATTCATGTTTGATGGGAAAAATAACGGGAAAATTAAGAATGAAAAAATTATGAGATGGCGGATAGACCTAGCCTGCTATAGTTACGACATTGTTTACCGGCCCGGGAGGGAAAACCCTGCTGCAGACACCTTCTCGCGGGTCTACTGCTCGGCGGCAATCAGTCGGGCTTTGCAAGACCTCCATGTGTCTCTGTGCCACCCGGGGGTAACCAGAATGGCACATTTCGTACGCAGACAGAACCTGCCCTATTCTATTGAAGATATGAAACAAATGAATGCTTCATGCCCTGTTTGTGCTGAACTAAAACCCAGATTCTATGGTGCGGCTTCTGGCAGACTGATCAAGGCCACTTCTCCCTTCGAGAGACTAAACATTGACTTCAAAGGGCCCCTGCCGACCGAGACAGACAACAGATACATATTCACTGTTGTTGATGAGTATTCAAGGTTCCCTTTCGCGTTTCCGTGCTCGGATATGACCTCGGGCACTGTCGTGAAATGTCTGTCTGACCTCTTCGCTATGTTTGGGAAACCTTCGTACATACATTCAGACAGAGGGCCGTGTTTCATGTCGGCCGGGCTAAAACAATTCCTATTAGAGCACGGCATCGCAACTAGTCAAACGACGGGTTACAACCCACAGGGTAATGGTCAGGTGGAACGGTATAACGGGGTCATTTGGAAAGCCGTAACTCTGGCGTTGAAATCAAGAGGACTGGGCCCCGAGCGGTGGGAGGTTACCCTTCCCGACGCTCTGAATTCCATACGCTCTTTGCTCTGCACGTCCACCAATGCAACTCCTCACGAACGAATGTTAACTCACCAACGATGTTATGTTGACGGCCAATTGGTGCCCAACTGGCTAACCCATCCCGGAACAGTGTTCATGAAACGCCCGGTACGACAAAGCAAGTATGAACCCATGGTGGAAGAGGTCGAACTCATCGATACTAATCCAGAATACGCTCATGTCAGGCTCCCGGATGGCAGGGAGACCACTGTGTCGGTTCGTCATTTGGCTCCCTCAGGCACTCCTCCCGCAGGTACACCACCATCTGGCACACCTCCCTCTGACATCCCCTCCCCAGGTGTTCCCCCCCCCCCAGGGACTCCACCCGAGAAGGGTGACGACGGAGCAACCGCGTTCCACCCGGGAGCGATCGGGGAGTCATCTCCGGCACGAGTCGAGGCTCACCAAGAGGATCGGAAGCCTCCCTCAAGTGAAACCGCCATCTACTCCCGGAGAGGCCGACGAATAATACCCCCTCGCCGACTCAATCTGTAAAGGGGATTATCGGCATCCTCGATGCTCATGCTCCTATATGCTCGTTACATAATATATATCGATGCTCATTACCATGCTCCTACAACTCAAAATAATCCTCACTGCTTGGCATGTATGCTTCTGTAGGTTAGATAGTTCGCATTGCTTGAAATGTATACTCCTGTAGCGCTGAAGTAATCATGGTGCGTTAGCTGGGCCTCTAGTTACATTATAAAGACGGGGAGAATGTGGTGAATTGAAGGTCGTGACGTGTGATCACATGTTGCCCGGCTCGAGCACAGAAGAGATAAAGCTGAGGTTCGGCTCGGCCGCGGAGATTGTCCCTGGGGCATTGTCGTTTTATGTCGGCGGCTCACTTGGTGCTCATTGAATGGTGAGAATACTGATTGATATATAATACTGATTTATTTTGCAGTGATGAGTTGCGCGGTGATGTGTGTGTGTATGTATATATATATATATATATATATATATATATATATATATATATATATATATGTGTGTGTATATATAAATATATATATATATATATATATATATATATATATATATATATATATATGTGTGTGTATATATATATATATATGTGTGTATATATATATTGTTGCGGATTCACGCCCGCCGGCGTGCTGACGGCCACGTAACTCGAATCGCGGCACGTCGCCCACCGGACGGACAATCCAGTCGTGACCCTCTCGGACTAACGCCGGGAACCAGTCACGGGTGGACCTTTCGGTCTCACCGCGATCGAGCCAATCAGCCCCGCGTGGGATAGGGTTGCTCGCCGAATTCGACCTACCTAAGTACCCACGCGGAGGGTAGACCGGGCGATCGCACCTCGCCGCAGGTCGACTTCGGACACGGGCCACTGAAGCGACCCGTTCCGTACTATCAGGATAACCGAGCGGTGTTATCGTCGACCTCGACGGTACGATTAATTATCGGGCGTACTCAGCCCACTACCAACCCTTTACGTGAAGCAAGATTCAATGGGAGAAATGACGAAGCGAAGCGGGAAACAGTTCAACACAAAGCACATTTATTCGCGGCACACGGGAAGCACACATATACAATTCCACCAAAAGCACACAGAAAAAACACAATTCCATTTACACAAAAAGCAAATATAAAAGCGAAAACACAATGCAGAGCTAATACCGACTACCGAGCACACGGCAACACTTATACAATTCTACCTCACAGACGGCGCCGACAACACATACCCAAAACCAAGGAAAAGAATACCCTCAAGGATGAGGCGGGCCTGAGGCCGAGACCGGGTCGCGCCTACCCGTCTGGTGATGAGACGCGGAGCGGCGATGGCGCCTCACTCCGCGGGCCTCGCGGACAGTGTCTGGCAGGGGGTGGGAAAGGGGCCCCCTTGGTCGCACTATCTCAGCGCGGGGGGAAACAGGAGGGGGTTGCTGATGCTCGGGGTATAGAGGATCTTTATTATCCCTGGTGTGCGTCTCCACCTCGGCCAGGTCGCGCTGTCGGCCTCCCTCGGGCGTGCAGCTCCCGGCACCGACGCGAGCACCCCCTCGTCTGCCTTCGCCGCTGCCGCCTCTCCGCCTCTGGACTCTCCGACTCTGGACTCTTCTTTGGACTCTCCCGTTGGACTCTTCTTTGGACTCTCCTCCTCTTGACTCTTCTTTAGACTCTCCTCGTTGGACTCTCCCCTTCTTGACTCTCCGACCGACTCTCTCCTACTCTCCGCCTCTGGACTCTCCGACTCTCCACCCTCCGACTCTCCACCCTCCGACTCCTTCTCCCTCTGCTGACTGACGAACACCGTCCTTTTATCCCCCCGTAGCTTCGCCTTTGACCCCCTCCCTATGACCTTTCACCTCGCTCCCCATTGGCCCGAGAAAAAGTGGGCGTGAAGGCTTTTTGATCCACAAATTTGCATATATCGATTGTCCTGGAGGCGGGGCCAAATCGCCCCTCGCTCACCCATTGGACGGCAAAAAGTGGGCGTGTGTCGTTTTTGATCCGTTTTTGAAGCACAAAATCCGTGATTTTGTACACGTTGTTCGACGCGCGCTCTGCACGAGTCCAACACCGGCACCCACAGCGGGGCAAGAACGGTGGCGATGCTACGGTTGCGAGGTGTGACGGGAAGGTCGTGGCGGTTGTGGTGAAGCGGCGTTGTGGGTGGTGGTTGATGTTGTGGTTGTGGTGGTAATCATGGCGGTTGGTCCAAAATAAAGATAGTAAAAGAAAAACGGCTATCCTGAAGGGTCGCAGCTCGCATAAATGACATGTATTCCCACTAGACAACGGGTTTGGGCCTAACTACACATATACTTGCCGAGATACCTCACCTAAGGGACCTGAATGGTGGTTTGCGAATTTGGTAACCACAACACTACCCCCTCCCCTTTTTACAGACTCGTCCCGAGTCGTCAAATTTTCGTGTGCCATCATGTGTAGTTTTCCCCTAGTACATTTTACCTACGGATCCCTGAGTGCGACATTCATGGTATTCGTGTCCCCAAAATAAATAACCTGAGGGCTGCGTAACTACCTAAACAAACTCACTCACACGGACGACTTAAATAAAATTGCCGGCGCTAAGACAAACATGCCGGGGGCGCACTCATATTTACAGTACATCTTAACCTTAACTTACAAATTTTACACTAAACCATGGCCCAGGATCATTGAACTCTGCAAAAGAAAAGCAGTTAACAGGGAGCCAGGCTGCCCACATGCAGTCTCTGGCTCAAACAATGCAGGTGACAGGGAACGTGGCTGGCTGCTCACACGCAGTCCAAGGCCTTCCCTTTTGAACCGAACGCAGTGAACCACAACGGTGCATGGGCTGCACAAACGCAGTCTCCGTGCCAGCTCAAGTGGCACACGCAATGAGCACAACGAATGGATGCATGAACAGAAACACGGTGCACGGGCCGCCACTGCAGGCCCGTGTTGTAGCTGCCAACAGGGCAGTGCTTGCAGCTTGCAAACTGTTGCCTTGATCCTGGCGCACATGGCAATGAACAGGGGGGGGGGGCAAAGCAAAATTGAACGGGGCTGGTGAACCTGGGCAGTGGGCATGGCATGGCAAAGGCAGCAGGCAAACACAGCCCGCAGAAGAAGGCCGCTGCAGGCAAACATAGCGGGCAGATGAACTGGCCGGCACAGGCCTTGAAGAAAAACAGCCAGCAGATGAACTGGCCGGCACAGGCCTTGAAGCAAACATGGCCAGCCGATGGCACAGGCCTTGCAGCAAAACAACAGCTGCCGATGAAGTTGGCCGGCCTCCGCCTTGAAGCAAAACACGGCCAGCCGATGAAGTTGGCCAGCCTTTGCCATTCTGTGGAGGTTGGTGGAGGGAGTGCGGTGGTGCTGGCCACTTGGAAGGTGGGCTCGGACCTACCTACCTGTCTCCCTCCCACCTATCGCCTTTGCCTGTCACTGTTCATACCCACTCCCTTAATTTGTCAAACCCCAATTTAGCCCCAACTTAATTTTTTTTGTTGTTTTTATTTTTACTCCCCCACTATAAATCGTCCCCTAACCCCCTTTATCGTCCTTGTTCGGCTAACCTATCCTGTCACCTAGCCTACTCCCAACCCCTACGTTCCCTTCCCGGAGGGGAATAAGGGAGAGCTAGCGTCCTGTGTCGAGGCCCAACTCAAGCCTCAGAATGGCCTCCCCAGAGTTCGGCGATCTATAACCAAAGTGGGTCCAGCGGCCCACAACGACAGCGAGGGGATGGATGGTGCGGAGGGGTACACTTCCTAATCTACCCTATCCATTTAACTGTTAAACTACCCCGGGGCTTTCAACAAGCGCCTCTCGCTTAAAGTATTGGTTCTAACAACCCAGATTCCCGTCGCCTGTGTTGGTGTCCTCACAATTTCGGGCCTCGCCCCCCAATTTTCTCTCCGTGCCCTCACACGGTCTCCTGGCTGGGACACGTGGCTCCCTTTGGCAGGCACGACCCTCTGCCGAATCTCCCGCTATGGCACCCCCGGGCACTACACTGCCTCCGAGCCTACCAGCTCCCTCACACCGGGGAGTGCCCCCCATGGCACCTCCCCTGAAACGCACACGTGGCAGGCCGGCCTCCCGGGCCCCTTTCCGAGGGTCACCCGTGCCCACAACACTGCCCACGCGGCTAATGGCGCCCCGGGCCCCCGCACCAAGCAGGCGCACCCGTGCCCACTACGCTATCCCGGCCCCCCATGGGCCCTTGGCCTACCACGGCCGACTAGCCTGGTGCCCGGGGTACCCACTCAGCGATACTCACCTTTCGCAGCCACGCTCCCAAGCCCGTCAACAGGGCTCCTGCACCCCTCCAAATGGGTCTCGAGCCTACATTCCCACCAACAGCAAAACGACCTCCATTTTTGTTAATTTGACTAACCCAGCTAACTCACTCTACACTGACCCCGGGGGTCCCTTGGGCGGGAGTCACTCCTCCCCCCAAACACTCATCGCACCATGCATTCCCCATTCACTCCACACACACAGACCCGCTGGCCTCACTCACTCAACATGTCTTCACCTCATAACTCACCAACAACTCTTCAACACACACACCACTGAACTCTGCCATCCTTCTATCTGCATCCCCTAACTAACTCGTGCTCCCACGTCGTCCCTTAAACTATAGCACGTTCCTTTTAACACTACGTCGCTAAACTACGTCCCCTCTACACATTCACTGTCTGTCACTGTCTCCAAATCAATAAAAAATCATTTCCCCACCTAAATCTGGCTACAATCCCTCTAACTAATCCATTCCACGGACTCCATGAGGACTTACCCCTGCCCCATGAAGTCGGTCTAACTAAGCTAACCCGTCCCCCTAACTAGTTTCCATCCTGTGCCCAGGGTAAGGGGGTCTTTCACCCCTTGCCCAGGAATCCTGTACACCCGAAAGTGAGGCTTGCTTTTTTTTTTTTTTTTTTTTTTCCCATGCGCAGCACCTGCGCGGCAACTCAGAGCTCGCGCACTTTGCACCTGCCCGTGACGTCATGCAGCTGCACGTGTTCCTCGTCCCTCCTTGGACGGGACCATCCGGCAGAGATACCCCTCCTGCCGGATTCCAACCCCACGTGCAGCCATGACGTCACCGTGCGCATAAAAAAAAAACAAGCCCCACGTCTCGAGGGGTTCCCCACGCGAACACATGTGCTTTGCCCGTTGGAGCTTAACACACACGATCGCGTGGAGAACCCGTCCGGTCCAAATCCATTTACCTGCCTAAACTTAGTCCGTCCGCGGGATCGGCAAATCCACCGCGTGCGTTTCCGGACCGGGACTTCACTGTCGCAAGCGAGCACGTGGTGGTCTCGTGCGTTGCACAGCACGAACCGCGTGCTCACTGCTGGGCGAACCCGGCACGGTCCCCGAAACAACTACAGCCGCTACTCGGCTTTCTCTCCTCTGTCGCCGTCTCCGTCTCCATTCCACACACGCATACCTGCGTGTTACGACGCACACAGTCCACTCCATTAAACTCACACCGGGAGACGCGGCTGCGTGCTCCCGCATGCCAACCGACATCTCCCTCACATACCGCTCTCTCACACACACGGTCTCCCTTGCACACAGCGACCTTGCACACGGCCGTTCACTCACGCGTGCGGGGGCACTCACCCGCGGTGCCTCACTCGCACTCCGTGCCTCATCCACACACGCGGGGGCACTCAACCGCGGTGCCTCATCCACACTCCGTGCCTCATCCACACACGCGAGGGCACTCACCCGCGGTGCCTCATTCACACACACGGCGACACTCACACACGGTGCCTCTTCCACACACGGCGTGCTGGGAAGCACGCACTCCGGCACCATCGCCACCACACCACTCACACACGGGGTCGCTTCCACACACGGGGACGCACTCACGCCTTGCACCACACACACAGGGACAACCACACTGGGGATTCGTGTCCCCACAAGGGTCTCCGGGGCCTCTACACCCCCCAAGCTCTCCGTGCACCTGTCCACAGCACTCGTCCCCTCAACCTCGCAAAGCACGACCGAACTCACCTGGTCGTGACTCGCCTCAAGGGGGCATACTCCCTCCCCTTGTTCCTGGAGGAGGCCATCCAGGTGCTCGCACTGGGTCTCTACCCAGTCCGCCAGCTCACCCCCATTGTCCTCCACTACCTCTGTGTGTGTGTGTGCGTCACTTACCCCGTCTTCCTCGTGTAGTCTTTCCTCTATTTTTTCTATCTCCCGTGTCTCTGCCAACTCTTCACCCTTTACCTCCCTTGTCTCAACTATTATTTCCTTTGTCACGGCCCTCATGCCCGCCCGCAGGCATCGGCCCATGTTCTGCGTCTCACCCCGGAACTTTTTCATTTCTTCCTTCATGTTTGCTTCCATTCCGTTTATTTGCTTGTTCATGTCTTTCATTTCGTTTGTATTTGCATCCATTTTTTCGATCATTTTCGCATTCATCTTTTCGTTCATTGCCGCCAGCATGGCGCATAGCTGGGCCATGTTGGATGCACTCAGCTGAGCCGTTTCGGCAAGGGTTGGGGAAGGGTTTTGGTGGAGAGGGGGGGGGAGGTGTCATACACTGCGGCCGCTGCCGCACCCATTTCAGGTTCTGGGTTCAGTTGGGCGAGTCCGTGTTCCTGCACAATCAACATTTCCTGCACGGGGATTCCATCCTGGACCATGGACTCTACATTACTACACATATACATTTCTAATACCCCCGGCTCCCGCTCGCCTTGAGACGCCATCTTGCTTCTCGTGAAGGGTTAATTTGCTCGCTCGTAATTTGGAGGGAATCGGGGGTCGCTTCTCTCACCCCTGGACCGATTCCCGTGAATTTAGCCGGAGACAGGAGAGCCCGTTTTCCTGTTCTCCGATACCAGTGCCGCGAGGAGGGCGATGAATTTGTATCGCACGACCTGACACCAGTGTTGCGGATTTC
>NC_140972.1:35990371-36012871 GCF_056783735.1 Eptatretus burgeri | reverse complement strand
CTGTGTGTGTGGTGCAAGGTGTGAGTGCGTCCCCGTGTGTGGAAGAGGCCGTGTGTGTGGATGGAACGGCCAGTGTGGATGAGGAACTGCGGTTGAGTGCCCCCGCGAGTGTGAGTGAGGCACGGTGTATGAGTGAGGAACCGCAGGTGAGTGCCCCCGTGTGTGTGGATGAGGTACGGAGTGTGAGTGAGGCACCGCGGGTGAGTGCCCTCGCGTGTGTGAGTGAAACGGCCAGTGTGAGTGAGGCACCGCGGGTTAGTTCCCCCGCGTGTGTGGGTGAGGCACCGTGTGTGGATGAGGCACCGTGTGTGAGTGTCGCCGTGTGTGTGAATGAGGCACCGCGGGTGAGTGCCCTCGCGTGTGTGAGTGAGGCACGGTGTATGAGTGAGGAACCGCGGGTGAGTGCCCCCGTGTGTGTGGGTGAGGCACCGTGTGTGGATGAGGCACGGAGTGCGAGTGAGGCACCGCGGGTGAGTGCCCCCGCACGCGTGAGTGAACGGCCGTGTGCAAGGTCGCTGTGTACAAGGGAGACCGTGTGTGTGAGAGAGCGGTATGTGAGGGAGATGTCGGTTGGCATGCGGGAGCACGCAGCCGCGTCTCCCGGTGTGAATGTGATGGTGTGGACTGTGTGCGTCGTGACACGCAGGTATGCGTGTGTGGAATGGCGACGGAGACGGCGACAGAGGAGAGAAAGCCGAGTAGCGGCTGTAGTTGTTTCGGGGACCGTGCCGGGTTCACCCAGCAGTGAGCACGCGGTTCGTGCTGTGCAACGCACGAGACCACCACGTGCTCGCTTGCGAGAGTGAAGTCCCGGTCCGGAAACGCACGCGGTGGATTTGCCGATCCCGCGGACGGACAAAGTTTAGGCAGGTAAATGGATTTGGACCGGACGGGTTCTCCACGCGATCGTGTGTGTTAAGCTCCAACGGGCAAAGCACATGTGTTCGCGTGGGGAACCCCTCGAGACGTGGGGCTTGTTTTTTTTCTGCGCACGGTGACGGCATGGCTGCACGTGGGGTTGGAATCCGGCAGGAGGGGTATCTCTGCCGGATGGCACCGTCCAAGGAGGGACGAGGAACACGTGCAGCTGCATGACGTCACGGGCAGGTGCAAAGTGCGCGAGTTGCCGCGCAGGTGCTGCGCATGGAAAAAAAAAAAGAGCAAGCCTCACTTTCGGGTGCACAGGATTCCTGGGCAAGGGGTGAAAGACCCCCTTACCTGGGCACAGGATGGAAAACTAGTTAGGGGGAAGGGTTAGCTTAGCTAGACCGACTTCATGGGGCAGGGGTAAGTCCTCATGGAGTCCGTGGAATGGATTAGTTAGAGGGATTGTAGCCAGATTTAGGTTGGGAAATAAAATGATTTATTTGAGACAGAGACAGACTGTGAATGTGTAGAGGGGACGTAGCTTAGCTACGTAGAGTTAAAAGGAACGTGCTATAGTGTAAGGGACGACGTGGGAGCACGAGTTAGTTAGGGGATGTAGATAGAAGGATGGCAGAGTTCAGCGGTGTGTGTGTTGAAGAGTTGTGAGGTGAGTACATGATGAGTGAGTGAGGCCAGCGGGTCTGTGTGTATGGAGTGAATGGGGAATGCATGGTGCGATGAGTGATTGGGGGGAGGAGTGACTCCCGCCCAAGGGACCCCGGGGTCAGAGTAAAGTGAGTTAGCTGGGTTAGTCAAATTGAAAAATGGAGGTCGTTTTGTTGTTGGTGGGAATGTAGGCTCGAAACCCATTTGGAGGGGTGCAGGAGCCCTGTTGACGGGCTTGGGAGCGTGGCTGCGAAAGGTGAGTATCGCTGAGTGGGTACCCCGGGCACCAGGCTAGTCGGCCGCGGTAGGCCAAGGGCCCATGGGGGGCCGGGATAGCGTAGTGGGCACGGGTGCGCCTGCTTGGTGCGGGGGCCCGGGGCGCCATTAGCCGCGTGGGCAGTGTTGTGGGCAAGGGTGACCCTCGGAAAGGGGCCTGGGAAGCCAGCCTGCCACGTGTGTGTTTCAGGGGAGGTGCCATGGGGGGCACTCCCCGGTGTTAGGGAGCTGGTAGGCTCGGAGGCAGTGTAGTGCCCGGGGGTGCCATAGCGGGAGATTCGGCAGAGGGTCGTGCCTGCCAAAGGGAGCCACGTGTCCCAGCCAGGAGACCGTGTGAGGGCACGGAGAGAAAATTGGGGGCGAGGCCCGAAATTGTGAGGACACCAACACAGGCGACGGGAATCTGGGTTGTTAGAACCAATAGTTTAAGCGAGAGGCGCTTGTTGAAAGCCCCGGGGTAGTTTAACAGTTAAATGGTTAGGGTAGATTAGGAGATGTACCCCTCCGCACCATCCATCCCCTCGCTGTCGTTGTGGGCCGCTGGACCCACTTTGGTTATAGATCGCCGAACTCTGGGGAGGCCATTCTGAGGCTTCGTTGGGCCTCGACACAGGACGTTAGCTCTCCCTTATTCCCCTCCGGGAAGGGAACGTAGGGGTTGGGAGTAGGCTAGGTGACAGGATAGGTTAGCCGAACAAGGACGATAAAGGGGGTTAGGGGACGATTTATAGTGGGGGAGTAAAAATAAAAACAACAAAAAAAATTAAGTTGGGGCTAAATTGGGGTTTGACAAATTAAGGGAGTGGGTATGAACAGTGACAGGCAAAGGCGATAGGTGGGAGGGAGACAGGAAGGTAGGTCCGAGCCCACCTTCCAAGTGGCCAGCACCACCGCACTCCCTCCACCAACCTCCACGGAACGGCAAAGGCTGGCCAACTTCATCGGCTGGCCGTGTTTTGCTTCAAGGCGGAGGCCGGCCAACTTCGTCTGCAGCTGCTGTGCTGCAAGGCCTGTGCCGGCTGGATCGTCTGCAGCTGCTGTGCTACAAGGCCTGTGCCATCAGCTGGCCGTGTTTTGCGTCAAGGCCTGTGCCGGCCAGTTCATCTGCCGGCTGTGTTTGCCTGCAGCGGCCTTCTTCTGCGGGCTGTGTGTTGCCTGCACCTTTGCCATGCCATGCCCACTGCCCATGTTCACCAGCCCCGTTCAATTTTTGCTTTGCCCCCCCCCCCTGTTCATTTCCATGTGCGCCAGGATCCGCAAGGCAACAGTTTGCAAGCTGCGAGAACTGCCCTGTTGGCAGCTACAACACGGGCCTGCAGTGGCGGCCCGTGCACCGTGTTTGTGTTCATGCATCCATTCGTTGTGCTCATTGCGTGTGCCACTTGAGCTGGCACGGAGACTGCGTTGTGCAGCCCATGCACCGTTGTGGTTCACCGCGTTCAGTTCAAAAGGGAAGGCCTTGGACTGCGTGTGAGCAGCCAGCCACGTTCCCTGTCACCTGCATTGTTTTGAGCCAGAGACTGCATGCGGGCAGCCTGGCTCCCTGCTAACTGCTTTCTTTTTGCAGAGTTCAATGATCCTGGGCCATGGTTTAGTGTAAAATTTGTAAGTTAAGGTTAAGATGTACTGTAAATATGAGTGCGCCCCCGGCATGTTTGTCTTAGCGCCGGCAATTTTATTTAAGTCGTCGTGAGTGAGTTTGTTTAGATAGTTACGCAGCCCTCAGGTTATTTATTTTGGGGACACGAATACCATGAATGTCGCACTCAGGGATCCGTAGGTAAAATGTACTAGGGGAAAACTACACATGATGGCACACGAATATTTGACGACTCGGGACGAGTCTGTAAAAAGGGAAGGGGGTAGTGTTGTGGTTACCAAATTCGCAAACCACCATTCAGGTCCCTTAGGTGAGGTATCTCGGTAAGTACATGTGTAGTTAGGCCCAAACCCGTTGTCTAGTGGGAATACATGTCATTTATGCGTGCTGCGACTCTTCAGGATAGCCGTTTTTCTTTTACTATCTTTACTTTGGACCAACCGCCATGATTACCACCACAACCACAACATCAACCACCAACCACAACGCCGCTTCACCACAACCGCCACGACCTTCACGTCACACCTCGCAGCCGTCGCATCGCCACCGTTCTTGCGCCGCCTGTGGGTACCGGTGTTGGACTCGTGCAGGGCGCGCGCCGAACAGCGTGTACAAAATCACGGATTTTGTGCTTCAAAAACGGATCAAAAACGACACACGCCCACTTTTTGCCGTCCAATCGGTGAGCGAGGGGCGATTTGGCCCCGCCTCCAGGACGATCGATATATGCAAATTTGTGGATCAAAAAGCCTTCACGCCCACTTTTTCTCGGGCCAATGGGGAGCGAGGTGAAAGGTCAAAGGGAGGGGGTCAAAGGCGAAGCTACGGGGGGATAAAAGGACCGTGTTCGTCAGCCAGAAGTGGTCGGTCGGAGAGTCAAGGAGAGGAGAGTCCAGAGTCGGTCGGAGAGTCAAGAAGAGGAGGGTCGGAGAGTCAAAAGTGGAGAGTCAGGAGAGTCGGAAAGTCCAGAGGCGGTCGGTCGGAGAGTCAAGAAGAGGAGAGTCGGAGAGTCCAGAGGCGGAGAGTAGGACAGTCGGAAGCAGAGGGTCAAGACTTCGCGGGCGGTGGAGCTGCTCGTCGTGTGCGGAACGGAGGGGACGAGCTGTGGAAAGGCGGCGACACCAGACGAGGGGGTGCTCGCGTCGTGCAGGAAGCTGCACCCGAGGGAGGCCGACAGCGCGACCTGGCCGAGGTGGAGACGCTCGTCGCACATAATAAAGATCCTCTATACCCCGAGCATCAGCAACCCCCTCCTGTTTCCCCCCGCGCTGAGATAGTGCGACAAAAGGGGGCCCCCTTCCCACCCCCTACCAGACACTGTCCGCGAGGCCCGCGGAGTTGAGGCACCACCGCCGCTCCGCGTCTCATCATCAGACGGGTAGGCCCGACACGGTCTCGGCCCCAGGCCCGCCTACCCCCCTCATCCTGGAGGGTGGTTCTCTTTTCTTTTGCTTTGGGAATATGTGTTGTCGGCGCCATCTGTGAAGTAAAATTGTATAAGTGTTGCCGTGTGCTCGCGTAGTCGGTATTAGATCTGCATTGTCGCATTTGCTTTTTGTCTTCTTCTTTTCCATGTGCTTTTGGTGGAATTGTATATGTGTGCTTTCCGTTCATCGCGAAATAAATGTGCTTATTATTGAACTGTTTTCCCGCTTCGCTTCGCTTCGTCATTTCTTTCATTGAATCCTCATCTTGCTTCACGTAAAGGGTTGGTCGTGGGTTAAGACGCCCGATAATTAATCGAACCGTCGAGGTCGATGAATAACACCGCTCGGTTATCCCGATAGTACGGAACGGGTCGCTTAAGTGGCCCGTGTCCGAAGTCGACCTGCGGCGAGGTGCGATCGCCCGGTCTACCCTCCGTGTGGGTACTTAGGTAGGTCGAATTTGGCGAGCAACCCTATCCCACGCGGGGGCCGATTGGCTCAATCGCGGTGAGACCGAAAGGTCCACCCGTGACTGGTTCCAGGCGTTAGTCCGAGAGGGTCACGACTGGATTGTCCGTCCGGTGGGCGACGTGCCGCGATTCGAGTTACGTGGCCGTTCGCACGCCGGCGGGCGCGAATCCGCGACAATATACATATATATATATATATATATATATATATATATATATATATGTATATATGTATATATATGTATGTATATATATATATATGTATATATATATATATCTATATATATATATATATATATATATATATATATATATATATATATATGTATGTATGTATGTATATATATATATATGTATATATATATATATATATATATATATGTATATATATATATATATATGTATTTATGTATATATATATATGTATATATATATGTATGTATGTATATATATATATATATATATATATGTATGTATATATATATGTATGTATATATATATGTATGTATATATGTATGTATGTATGTATGTATATATATATATATATATATGTATGTATATATATATATGTATGTATATATATGTATGTATATATATGTATGTATATATATGTATGTATATATATGTATGTATATATATGTATGTATATATATGTATGTATATATATGTATGTATATATATGTATGTATATATATGTATATATATGTATGTATATATATGTATGTATATATATGTATATATATGTATGTATATATATATATATATATATATATATATATATATATATATATGTATGTATATATATATATATATATATATATATATATATATATATATATATATATATATATATATATATATATATATATATATATATATACACACTGATGAACCAAAACATTATGATCACCTGCCTAATATGCTGTTGGTCCTCCGTATGCCGCCAAAACAGCGCCGACCCGGCGAGGCATGGACTCTACAAGACCCGTAAAGTTGTCCTGTGGTATCTGGCACTAAAACAATAGCAGCAGATCCTTCAAGTCCTGTAAGTTGCGAGGTGGAGCCGCCGTGGATCGGACTTGTCAGTCCATCACATCCCACAGATGCTCAATCGGATTGAGATCTGGAAAATTAGGAGGCCAGCACAACACCTTGAACATTTCATCATGTTCCTCAAATAATTCCCGAACAATGTGTGCAGTGTGGCAGGGCGCATTATCCTGCTGAAAGAGGCCACTGCCATCAGGGAATACCATTGCCATGAAGGGGTGTACCTGAGGGTGGTCCAAAAAAGTCGAAAAAAATAGAATGTTGCTCCACAAGCTTAAAATTATTCTAATAGGATCCAATAACGCGCATAATTTTTTTTAGCTTGATCGGAGGTGATTTAGAGGTCGCTCCATATGACGACTTTTAGTCTAATGACTTGAATAAATTAGGGTATGGTCAGGTACGATTACGGGTACTTCTGGATGTCCGAGGTGGAAATGGAGTGCATTTTCGAACTCGATGGGGTCGATTTACTCGAAGAAATGACTCCCCCGACATTGAATTCACTCCCATTTCGAAAATATGATCTAAAACAAGATTTATCATGACTGGAGTTGAGTAACTAATCCTACTCATTTTGATATTTTCTTATCTATATTTAATTTGTTGTCCGTCTAAACATTTCTTAGAGTAAATCGACCCCATTGAGTTCGAAAATGCAGTCCATTTTCACCTAGGAAGTTCAGAAGTGTACGGATTCGCATCTCACCATACCTTAATTTAATATAATAATAACTAAATAAATAACAAACATATTTTTCGTGAATCATTGAATCTAAAACACTGGATGTTGGGGCGGCTAGAAACAAGTTCAGGCGGGAGTGGAGACAGCAATAGAGGCGGAGATGATAGTGGAATTTGGTAAATGAGACTAAATATTCTAATAGTTTGTAATTCCATTGATTGAAAAATTAGGGTATGGTGAGATGCAAATCCGTACACTTCTGAACTTCCTCGGTGAAAATGGACTGCATTTTGAAACTCGGTGGGGTCGAGTTACTCTAAGAAATGTTTAGACAGACAACAAATTAATTATAGATTAGAAAATATCGAAATGAGTAGGATTAGTTGTTATGATGATATTATTGCGGTCTTCGCGCCCGCCGGCGTGCTGACGGCCACGTAACTCGAATCGCGGCACGTCGCCCACCGGACGGACAATCCAGTCGTGACCCTCTCGGACTAACGCCGGGAACCAGTCACGGGTGGACCTTTCGGTCTCACCGCGATCGAGCCAATCAGCCCCCGCGTGGGATAGGGTTGCTCGCCAAATTCGAACTACCTAAGTACCCACGCGGAGGGTAGACCGGGCGATCGCACCTCGCCGCAGGTCGACTTCGGACACGGGCCACTTAAGCGACCCGTTCCGTACTATCAGAATAACCGAGCGGTGTTATCGTCGACCTCGACGGTTCGATTAATTATCGGGCGTATTCAGCCCACTACCAACCCTTTACGTGAAGCAAGATGGGGATTCAAAGAAAGAAATGACGAAGCGAAGCGGGAAACAGTTCAACAATAAAGCACATTTATTCTCGGCACACGGGAAGCACACAAATACAATTCCACCAAATGCACACAAAAAAAAGAAAACACACTTCCATTTACACAAAAAGCAAACATAAAAGTGAAAACACAGTGCAGAGCTAATACCGACTACCGAGCACACGGCAACACTTATACAATTCTACTTCACAGACGGCGCCGACAACACATACCCAAAACCAAGGAAAACAAATACCCTCAAGAATGAGGCGGCCTGAGGCCGAGACCGGGTCGGGCCTACCCGTCTGGTGATGAGACGCGGAGCGGCGATGGCCCCGCAACCCGCGGGCCTCGTGGACAGTGCCTGGCAGGGGGTGGGAACGGGGCCGCCTTGGTCGCACTATCTCAGCGCGGGGGAAACAGGAGGGGGTTGCTGATGCTCGGGGTATAGAGGATCTTTATTATCCCTGGTGTGCGTCTCCACCTCGGCCAGGTCGCGCTGCCGGCCTCCCTCGGGCGTGCAGCTCCTGGCACCGACGCGAGCACCCCCTCGTCCGACTCTCTTCAGCTTCTCCAGCCACTGCAGGCTTCGGGCTCCAGACTTCTTTCGTTCTCGTTCGCGACTCTCTTCTGGTTCGACTCTTCGTTCTCCTTTGCGACTCTCTCGTTCCGACTCCTCGTTCTCGTTCTGCTGACTCTCTTCTGACTGACGAACACCGTCCTTTTATCCCCCCCGTAACTTCGCCTTTGACCCCCTCCCTTTGACCTTTCACCTCGCTCCCCATTGGCCCGAGAAAAAGTGGGCGTGAAGGCTTTTTGATCCACAAATTTGCATATATCGATCGCCCTGGGGGCGGGGCCAATTCGCCCCTCGCTCACCGATTGGACGGCAAAAAGTGGGCGTGTGTCGTTTTTGATCCGTTTTTGAAGCAGAAAATCCGTGATTTTGTACACGCTGTTCAACGTGCGCCCTACACGAGTCCAGCATCGGTGCCCATGAGTGGCGCGAGATGACGGTGATGCGATGGTGGCGAGTTGTGACGGTGAAGGTCGTGGCGGTTGTGGTGAAGCGGTGGTTGTGGTTGTAATTGTGATGGTAATCCTGGCGGTTGGTCCAAAATAAAGATAGTAAAAGAAAAACGGCTATCCTGAAGAGTCGCAGCTCGCATAAATGACATGTATTCCCACTAGACAACGGGTTTGGGCCTAACTACACATGCACTTACCGAGATACCTCACCTAAGGGACCTGAATGGTGGTTTGCGAATCTGGTAACCACAACACTACCCCCTTCCCTTTTTACAGACTCGTCCCGAGTCGTCAAATTTTCGTGTGCCATCATGTGGAGTTTTCCCCTAGTACATTTTACCTACGGATCCCTGAGTGCGACATTCATGGTATTCGTGTCCCCAAAATAAATAACCTGAGGGCTGCGTAACTATCTAAACAAACTCACTCATACGGACGACTTAAATAAAATTGCCGGCGCTAAGACATACATGCCGGGGGCGCACTCATATGTACAGTACATCTTAACCTTAACTTACAAATTTTACACTAAACCATGGCCAAGGATCATTGAACTCTGCAAAAAGAAAGCAGTTAGCAGGGAGCCAGGCTGCCCGCATGCAGTCTCTGGCTCAAAACAATGCAGGTGACAGGGAACGTGGCTGGCTGCTCACACGCAGTCCAAGGCCTTCCCTTTTGAACTGAACGCAGTGAACCACAACGGTGCTTGGGCTGCACAACGCAGTCTCCGTGCCAGCTCAAGTGGCACACGCAATGAGCACAACGAATGGATGCATGAACGGTTTGAACTGAATGCAGTGAACCACAACGGTGCATGGGCTGCACAAACGCAGTCTCCGTGCCAGCTCAAGTGGCACACGCAATGAGCACAACGAATGGATGCATGGACACAAACACGGTGCACGGGCTGCCACTGCAGGCCCGTGTTGTAGCTGCCAACAGGGCAGTTCTTGCAGCTTGCAAACTATTGCTTTTACGATCCTGGCGCACATGGAAATGAACAGGGGGGGGCAAAGCAAAAATTGAACGGGGCTGGTGAACGTGGGCAGTGGGCATGGCATGGCAAAGGTAGCAGGCAAACACAGCCCGCAGAAGAAGGCCGCTGCAGGCAAACATAGCGGGCAGATGAACTGGCCGGCACAGGCCTTGAAGCAAACACGGCCAGCCGATGGCACAGGCCTTGCAGCAAAACAACAGCTGCCGATGAAGTTGGCCAGCCTCCGCCTTGAAGCAAAACACGGCCAGCCGATGAAGTTGGCCAGCTCTTGCCGTTCAGTGGAGGTTGGTGGAGGGAGTGCGGTGGTGCTGGCCACTTGGAAGGCGGGCTCGGACCTACCTACCTGTCTCCCTCCCAACCTATCGCCTTTGCCTGTCACTGTACATACCCACTCCCTTAATTTGTCAAACCCCAATTTAGCCCCAACTTATTTTTTTGTTGTTTTTATTTTTACTTCCCCACTATAAATCGTCCCCTAACCCCCTTTATCGTCCTTGTTCGGCTAACCTATCCTGTCACCTAGCCTACTCCCAACCCCTACGTTCCCTTCCCGGAGGGGAATAAGGGAGAGCTAACGTCCTGCGTCGAGGCCCAACGAAGCCTCAGAATGGCCTCCCCAGAGTTCGGCGATCTATAACCCAAAGTGGGTCCAGCGGCCCACAACGAGAGCGAGGGGATGGATGGTGCGGAGGGGTACACTTCCTAATCTACCCTAACCATTTAACTGTTAAACTACCCCGGGGCTTTCAACAAGCGCCTCTCGCTTAAACTATTGGTTCTAACAACCCAGATTCCCGTCGCCTGTGTTGGTGTCCTTACAATTTCGGGCCTCGCCCCCCAATTTTCTCTCCGTGCCCTCACACGGTCTCCTGGCTGGGACACGTGGCTCCCTTTGGCAGGCACGACCCTCTGCCGAATCTCCCGCTATGGCACCCCCGGGCACTACACTGCCTCCGAGCCTACCAGCTCCCTAACACCGGGAGTGCCCCCATGGCACCTCCCCTGAAACGCACACGTGGCAGGCCGGCCTCCCGGCCCCCTCTCCGAGGGCCACCCGTGCCCACAACACTGCCCACGCGGCTAATAGCGCCCGGGCCCCCGCACCAAGCAGGCGCACCCGTGCCCACTACTCTATCCCGGCCCCCCATGGGCCCATGGCCTACCGCGGCCGACTAGCCTGGTGCCCGGGGTACCCACTCAGCGATACTCACCTTTCGCAGCCACGCTCCCAAGCCCGTCAACAGGGCTCCTGCACCCCTCCAAATGGGTCTCGAGCCTACTTTCCCACCAACAACAAAACGACCTCCATATTTCAATTTGACTAACCCAGCTAACTCACTCTACACTGACCCCGGGGTCCCTTGGGCGGGAGTCACTCCTCCCCCCAATCACTCATCGCACCATGCATTCCCCATTCACTCCATACACACAGACCCGCTGGTCTCACTCACTCACAAAGCACATGCTTCCACTTCACTCACCAACTCTTCAACACACACACACCACTGAACTCTGCCATCCTTCTAACTGCACCCCCTAACTAACTCGTGCTCCCACGTCGTCCCTTAAACTATAGCACGTTCCATTTAACCTACGTAGCTAAACTACGTCCCCTCTACACATTCACAAGTCTGTCCATGTCCTCAAATAATTCCATTTTATTTCCCAACCTAAATCTGGCTACAATCCCTCTAACTAATCCATTCCACGGACTCCATGAGGACTTACCCCTGCCCCATGAAGTCGGTCTAGCTAAGCTAACCCTTCCCCCTAACTAGTTTTCATCCTGTGCCCCGGGTTAAGGGGGTCTTCCACCCCTTACCCAGGAATCCTGTACACCCGAAAGTGAGGCTTGCTGTTTTCCTTTTTTTTTTTTTCCTCTTTACATGCGCAGCGCCAGCGCGGCAACTCAGAGCTCGCGCACTTTGCACCTGCCCGTGACGTCATGCAGCTGCACGTGTTCCTCGTCCCTCCTTGGACGGGACCATCCGGCAGAGATACCCCTCCTGCCGGATTCCAACCCCACGTGCAGCCATGACGTCACCGTGCGCATAAAAAAAAAAAACACAAGCCACACGTCTCGAGGGGTTCCCCACGCGAACACATGTGCTTTGCCCGTTGGAGCTTAACACATACGATCGCGTGGAGAACCCGTCCGGTCCAAATCCATTTACCTGCCTAACTTTGTCCGTCCGCGGGATCGGCAAATCCACCGCGTGCGTTTCCGGACCGGGACTTCACTCTCGCAAGCGAGCACGTGGCGGTCTCGTGCGTTGCACAGCACGAACCGCGTGCTCACTGCTGGGTGAACCCGGCACGGTCCTCGAAACAACTACAGCCGCTACTCGGCTTTCTCTCCTCTGTCGCCGTCTCCGTCGCCATTCCACACACGCATACCTGCGTGTCACGACGCACACAGTCCACACCATCACATTCACACGGGGAGACGCGGCTGCGTGCTCCCGCATGCCCACCGACATCTCCCTCTCATACCGCTCTCTCACACACACGGTCTCCCTGGCACACAGCGACCTTGCACACGGCCGTTCACTCACGCACGGTGCCTCACCCGCACTCCGTGCCTCATCCACACACGCGGGGGCACTCACCCGCGGTACCTCACTCATACACACGGCGACACTCACACACGCGGTCTCTTCCATACACGGTGCCTCACCCACACACGCGGGGGCACTAACCCGCGGTGCCTCACTCGCACTCCGTGCCTCATCCACACACGCGGGGGCACTCAACCGCGGTGCCTCATCCACATACGGTTCCTCACCCACACACGCGGGGGCACTAACCCGCGGTGCCTCACTCACACTGGCCGTTTCACTCACACACACGGCCTCACTCACACACGGTTCCTCACCCACGCACGGCGTGCTGGGAAGCACGTACTCCGGCACCATCGCCACCACACCACTCACACACGGGGTCGCTTCCACACACGGGGACGCACTCACACCTTGCACCACACACACAGGGACAACCACACTGGGGATTCGTGTCCCCACAAGGGTCTCCGGGGCCTCTATACCCCCCAAGCTCTCCAAGCACCTGTCCACAGCACCCGTCCTCTCAACCTCGCAAAGCACGACCGAACTCACCTGGTCGTGACTCACCTCAAGGGGGCAGACTCCCTCCCCTCGTTCCTGGAGGAGGCCATCCAGCTGCTCGCACTGGGTCTCTACACGCTCCGCGAGCTCACCCCCATTGTCCTCCACTACCTCCGTGTGTGTGTGTGTGCGTCACTTACCCCGTCTTCATCGTGCAGTCTTCCCTCTATCGTTCCCATCTCCCGTGTCTCTGCCAACTCGGTCACCTCTTCACCCTTTACCTCCCTTGTCTCAACTATTATTATTTCCTTTGTCGTCACCTCGTGTCTCGTCTCACACGTTTTGGTCTTCCCATTTAATTTTTCCCTTTCGGTCATCGTGACGACCCTCGCCCAACACGCCCCCCGAATTATTTTTTCACCCGCCTCCACCGCGGGCCTGTCAGCCGTTGCACCCCCTTCCAGCTCGTTTGTTCCTACACGTGGAGTCACCATTTTTATCTCCCTGGTCACGGCCTTCATGCCCGCCTGCAGGCATCGGCCCATGTTCTGCGTCTCACCCCGTAGTTCTTTCATTTCTTCCCTCATTTGCTGTGTATTCGCATCCATCGTCGTTTTCACTTCATTTGTATTTGTATCCATCTTTTCGTTCATGCCTTTCATTTCGTTTGTATTTGTATCCATCTTTTCGTTTATTTGTTTGTTCATTGCCGCCAGCATGGCGAATAGCTGGGCCATGTCGGGTGCGCTTGGGTGAGCCGATTCGGCAGGGGTTGGGGAAGGGTCTTGGTGGAGAGGGGGGGGGAGGTGTCATACACCGCGGCCGCTGCCGCACCCACCTCGGGCCCTGGGTTCAGTTGGGCGAGTCCGTGTTCCTGCACAATCAACATTTCCTGCTCGGGGATTCCATCCTGGGCCATGGACTCTACATTATTACACATATACATTTCTAATACCCCCGGCTCCCGCTCGCCTTGAGACGCCATCTTGCTTCTCGTGAAGGGTTAATTTGCTCGCTCGTAATTTGGAGGGAATCGGGGGTCGCTTCTCTCACCCCTGGACCGATTCCCGTGAATTTAGCCGGAGACAGGAGAGCCCGTTTTCCTGTTCTCCGATACCAGTGCCGCGAGGAGGGCGATGAATTTGTATCCCACTCCTGACACCAGTGTTGCGGTCTTCGCGCCCGCCGGCGTGCTGACGGCCACGTAACTCGAATCGCAGAACGTCGCCCACCGGACGGACAATCCAGTCGTGACCCTCTCGGACTAACGCCGGGAACCAGTCACGGGTGGACCTTTCGGTCTCACCGCGATCGAGCCAATCAGCCCCCGCGTGGGATAGGGTTGCTCGCCAAATTCGAACTACCTAAGTACCCACGCGGAGGGTAGACCGGGCGATCGCACCTCGCCGCAGGTCGACTTCGGACACGGGCCACTTAAGCGACCCGTTCCGTACTATCAGAATAACCGAGCGGTGTTATCGTCGACCTCGACGGTTCGATTAATTATCGGGCGTATTCAGCCCACTACCAACCCTTTACGTGAAGCAAGATGGGGATTCAAAGAAAGAAATGACGAAGCGAAGCGGGAAACAGTTCAACAATAAAGCACATTTATTCTCGGCACACGGGAAGCACACAAATACAATTCCACCAAATGCACACAAAAAAAAGAAAACACACTTCCATTTACACAAAAAGCAAACATAAAAGTGAAAACACAGTGCAGAGCTAATACCGACTACCGAGCACACGGCAACACTTATACAATTCTACTTCACAGACGGCGCCGACAACACATACCCAAAACCAAGGAAAACAAATACCCTCAAGAATGAGGCGGCCTGAGGCCGAGACCGGGTCGGGCCTACCCGTCTGGTGATGAGACGCGGAGCGGCGATGGCCCCGCAACCCGCGGGCCTCGTGGACAGTGCCTGGCAGGGGGTGGGAACGGGGCCCCCTTGGTCGCACTATCTCAGCGCGGGGGGAAACAGGAGGGGGTTGCTGATGCTCGGGGTATAGAGGATCTTTATTATCCCTGGTGTGCGTCTCCACCTCGGCCAGGTCGCGCTGCCGGCCTCCCTCGGGCGTGCAGCTCCTGGCACCGACGCGAGCACCCCCTCGTCCGACTCTCTTCAGCTTCTCCAGCCACTGCAGGCTTCGGGCTCCAGACTTCTTTCGTTCTCGTTCGCGACTCTCTTCTGGTTCGACTCTTCGTTCTCCTTTGCGACTCTCTCGTTCCGACTCCTCGTTCTCGTTCTGCTGACTCTCTTCTGACTGACGAACACCGTCCTTTTATCCCCCCGTAACTTCGCCTTTGACCCCCTCCCTTTGACCTTTCACCTCGCTCCCCATTGGCCCGAGAAAAAGTGGGCGTGAAGGCTTTTTGATCCACAAATTTGCATATATCGATCGCCCTGGGGGCGGGGCCAATTCGCCCCTCGCTCACCGATTGGACGGCAAAAAGTGGGCGTGTGTCGTTTTTGATCCGTTTTTGAAGCAGAAAATCCGTGATTTTGTACACGCTGTTCAACGTGCGCCCTACACGAGTCCAGCATCGGTGCCCATGAGTGGCGCGAGATGACGGTGATGCGATGGTGGCGAGTTGTGACGGTGAAGGTCGTGGCGGTTGTGGTGAAGCGGTGGTTGTGGTTGTAATTGTGATGGTAATCCTGGCGGTTGGTCCAAAATAAAGATAGTAAAAGAAAAACGGCTATCCTGAAGAGTCGCAGCTCGCATAAATGACATGTATTCCCACTAGACAACGGGTTTGGGCCTAACTACACATGCACTTACCGAGATACCTCACCTAAGGGACCTGAATGGTGGTTTGCGAATCTGGTAACCACAACAATATGTTAGGTGGTCATATTTTGGACCATTAGCTGTGTGTTAATCAGCTCTCAGGATTCTAACCTTGCTTGTAACTGTGTATTATTCAAACCTTGCTTTAAAATGTTGCCTTAAATGTTTCAGGCTACCAATGTTCCATGCACCCCACTGTTTTTGGACAGAGCCCAGCTGTTCCTGTTTCTTGGAAACTAAGCCCTTATCACCCTTCCTGTTGCTCTGTGGTGGTGTGCCCTTAGTGCGACCTTGGAGAGAACTGTGGAATTGTTCCTTCAGTGTATGCTGCCCACACATTCCTATTCTCAGTGATCACCAAAGCTTTGCCTTTGTTATCAGCAGGTGCTAGTGAAGGAGTGTAGGAAAGTTATTAGTTTGCAAGGCTTGCATATCTGAGAGTTGTGTAGGTGGCTTGGAAACTGTGGTTGCATATCTGAGAATTGACCGATTCAACTTCCCCTAGGGCCCCTGGGGAGGGGGGAAAGAAGCCCACTGCCACATTTATTTCTTTTATTTCTTTGTTTCCTTATCCCTTAGCATACACTTTTAGTCCACACCCAGTTTTTCCTTTACACTTTTAGTCCACACCCAGTTTTCCTTTGTGTGATTATATATGTGATGGTTTTGAAAGCATATTCTTAATGTGATTCAGGGGAGCCTGACTGAAGGGTCACTGAGTCACATTCCGCATGCGTGTGGTCTTCGGAAATAAAACGTGTAATTCGAGGATCCTCATCTGACTCTGTCATCTTACTCGGCCGAGTGGAGAGTCATAACAATTGGCGACGAGGATGGGATTCGACTGATGCTGGCGGTGTGGACGGTGGGACTCCACTTGGTGTACAGCGATCGCAAGGGATCAGCTAAAAGGTACGTGGCGATCGCACGTAGGGCACCTAAAATAGGGAGCCCCAGTTAGGCGAGCGCTGTACACTTGGTGGGTTGCGCCCTGCCGGACGCAGCTCCAGGATCTGCTCGAATCAAGAACTGTAACGGTAAACATATATGAGGTGATTCAAATGCGGTTTGTCTGAAGAGCACAAAGGGGGAGGGCTGTCAGGCAGTGTTTGTAGAGCCGGTAAGGGTCGAGGATAAAGGTATCCGTGTGAAATAAGGAGGAAACAGGTTGGAATCCTGTACCAAGAGAGGGAAGGTTAGAGGCCTTCATTGGGTTTGAGGCTATTAGGCGGCGGGTCGAAAGGGACCTCGGTCCCGGTGTAAAAGGAGAAACGATTTACAGCTATTAGGCGGCTGATTGAAAGGGACCTCGGTCCCGGTGTAAAAGGAGAAACGATTTACAGCTATTAGGCGGTTGATAAGATAAGAACAAAAGAATGGGGAATAAATCTTCAAAGAACGAGAAGATACCAAAAGGAACAACATTGAAAGTTATCAGTGACAAATATGGAATCGATAACGTAAAGGGAATACAGGACTGGGTGAAGTGGACCGCGGGAAGAAAAGATCCCTTTCCGCTGACTGGATCCTTAGATCCAAAGATATTAAACACAGTGAGTAATGCGCTGATAGAGGGCAAAGCAGGAGGCCCGAAACAAAGTGGACCACACTGGAAAGCATTGGCCGCGTGGCTAATGGAGTCGCAAGTCGAGACAGAGCATAGGCGACTCGGACTAGAAGGGACTGTGAACCAACGGAAAATACAAGACGAGGAACGACAAGGGAGACTAAAACAGGCGCTAGACCAGCTAACGGAAGTTAAGACACAGGGAGAGGACAAACAGAGGGAACTAGACCAAGTGTTAGCGCAGCTGACGGAGGTCAAGATACAGAGTGAGGAGAGACAGGAGAAGTTGAAGCAGGCGTTAGCACAGATAGCAGAAATCAATGACGACGTGAACCGAAAGACGACAACCAGACTTGGGACAACAAAAGGAATTTACCCTGTCTTAGAAGGGGGCAGAGTAAAAGGAGGGACCGACATTCACCAGTTCCCCATGATACAAGCAGCAGGGGGAGATTGGGTTTGGAGATCATGGACCCCACAAGACATTAGGGGAGTAAAAGCTAGCATGGAAGAATGTATAAAGAAAAACCCAAGAAGGGCCATTCAGATATTACACGACCAGATAAAAATGCAGGGGGCAACCAGGACAGACATAGGGTTTATCTGCACTGCTGTCTTGCCCAGTGCGGTTTGGAGCCGGCGTGCGGCAGCCTGGAGTGTAAAAATGGAAGGAGAAACAGATACCACCTTAAACCAACATTACCCGGAGGGAGCCGACCGGGAGGCACAGGCACTGTACAGGGGAAGAGTACAAACCCTGATGGAAGAACTTGCGGCGGAGATGGCCCCAAGGGTAATGGATTGGCAGGCAATACAGGATGTCACACAGAATCCCAAGGAATCACCTGGGGAGTACAAGGCACGACTGTATGAGCAGATCGAACTGCACTCAGGATTTATTAACATCGCACAGACGCCCCTCCATTTCCTAAACACTATGTTCGTAGATGGACTGTGTGACGAAGTAAGGCGAGAGGTGAAAGCGGACATGCCAGGGTGGAAAACGGCTGACGTAGATGCCGTGTTTGACAGGGCAAGACAGGCTTGGCAGACTCTAAGAGAAGAGGAACGGAGGGGAAAGAAAGATACCAAAGCTCTAGTTGCAAGAAATCTTGAATTGAAAAGCCGTAAATACGAAGAGAGGGAAAGCAGGCCTCGCTGGGAAAATCCAGATTGGGAACCCCGGTATGAAGCCGAACGGGACCAGCGGAGACCTTGGAACCGAGAGAAGGAGCCGCAAAAACAGGGAGAATGCTTTAACTGCGGTCAATCCGGGCACTGGTTTCGGGACTGCCCGGCACCGCCTAAACAACGAGGCTGGGGCTCGCGGCCACCACAACAGCAAGAGAGACCAACGGCGCCCCCTAGAGAATATGAGAGGAGAAGGGAGACAGCAGGAAGAAACTATTGACATGAGGACACCGTGGTGGCTCCGCAAAGGGAAACGCGGAACGTAAGGGAATTGACCACGACCTTAAACGTAGAGGGGAGACAAGTAACATTCCTGGTAGATACAGGGGCCACCCGGTCAACACTAAAACAAGGAGAGATAAAGAACCTGCCACTCTCAGGCGAGTCAGTGAGTGTGGTGGGGGTTTCGGGACGGAGAGAGGATATCCCGATTTCGGACAAATTACGAATTGAAGTAGGTCCCCTGCGGGGAGAACATGCATTTTTGGTAGCCAAACACACTCCGATGAATTTGTTAGGAAGAGATTTGTTGTGCAGAATGGGATGTACCATAACATGCAAGCAAGACGGAGTTTTCATAGATGCTCCGCTGGCATTGCAAGAGGAAGTAATGACCCTCATGATGACCGAACTCGGACCGGTAGTCTATTGGTTGCGGGTTGTGTCACAAGAGGGGAGAGATAAACTGACTAGGGATTGGGAAAGTGCGAAAAGATTGCGGGACGTAGAGGAATGGTTGCGTGGCAACGACATTGAATTGAAAGAAGTGGAACTGCCTTTACACTGTACGGTCTATTATGACGAAACAGGGCAGGATTTTGATTACTCGGACAGAGTACATGAAGAGTACGCTACCACACGCACTTTAATGACAACCACTTTGTGGATCGGAAAAGAGGGAGCGGCAATGGAGGTGGAGCTAACTAACAAGGAACGGGAGCTAATGAAGCACAGAGAAGGACTTACCCCGCACGTCTCAATGGCGGTCGGTAAAGGTCATAGTGCCGAAGAACTGGGAAGAATGTTGACCAGGTTGAGATGTGCCTCGGAACCACCAGGCAGGGATAGTGAAACCCAGAGCACTTTACAGGCCAGTCGACGGGGGGATGGATGGAAGGTATGCTTACCTGATCAGATTTTGTCATGTATGTTAGAAAGGCATGAGATGAACAGCGAAAGGCCACGCCGCCAGACCAACAGGGAAACGAGAACGGAGGAAAGACTACAGGAAGTACCTGTTGAATTATGGACACGACATCCGAATGACGTGGGCAGAGTGCTAGCCGCAACGCCCGTGTCTATCCAGATAAAGGAGGGGGTACCCCTGCCTCGAGTGGCTCAATACCCGTTGCGCAAAGAAGCAATAGAAGGGATCGCTCCGGTGATAGCATCATTACGCGACCAAGGGGTGATAATACCAACTAAGAGCCAGTGTAACACACCAATCCTGCCGGTGGAGAAGCCCGGAGGAAACAAATGGAGGTTCGTACAAGATCTGCGAGCAGTGAATAAGTGTGTGAAAGCATCCTTTCCCGTGGTGCCACACCCGGTTACGATACTGTCAGGGGTGCCGTCCACTGCGACGCACTTTTCCGTGGTAGACTTGTGCTCGGCGTTCTTTAGCATACCGCTAGCCAAAGAGTCGCAACACTTGTTTGCCTTCAGCTACGACGGACAACAATACACCTGGACTGTACTTCCGCAGGGGTTCTGCGATAGTCCAACGCTCTTCTCGCAGGCTCTGAAGGAGGACCTGGAGGACATAGAGCTCCCGGAAGGATCAGTCATGATACAATATGTGGACGACCTGTTGGTATGCTCGGACAATCAAACGAAATGTGAAACGGACACTGTTGCGCTGTTAACAGCTCTCACCCGAAAGGGCCACAAAGTCAGCAAAGACAAATTACAGTTTTCGCAGCCAAGGGTGACGTATTTGGGACATATACTGGAACAGGGGCAGAGGAGCCTCGGAGCTGAACGGGTGGAGACAATCCTAGAGCACCCAAAACCCACTACATTGCGACAATTGCGGCGGTTCCTCGGGATGACGGGGTACTGCCGGCAGTGGATCCCTGATTATGCAGTTCGGGCGCGATCACTGTACGACATGGTAAAGGAGGCAGAAGGGGATAAGATCTCCTGGACGAATGGTGCGAACAAAGACTTTGAAACATTGAAACAGGCCTTGTCAAAAGCACCAGCATTGGGGCTACCGAACTATGATCTTCCCTTCACCCTATTCGTCCATGAAAGAGGAGGGTTCGCCCAAGCGGTGCTGACGCAAGAACACGGAGGAAAGAATAGGCCGATTGCGTACTACAGTAGTCATCTGGACTCGGTCGCCGCCGCCTATCCTGGGTGCTTACGGGCAGTAGCAGCAACGCAATACGCAGTAACCGCAACAGCGACGCTGGTTTTGGGTTCCCCGCTGACCGTAAAGGTACCGCATGATGTGGCGGCGCTGATACGGCAAAATAAGACGCAACATATATCAGCGGCACGAGCAGTTCAACATGATTTGGTGCTGTTGCAGGCAACTAATATAACGATCGAAAGATGTTCGCCACTGAACCCAGCCTCCCTAATGCCAGCGGGCGATGAGGGAGAGGCACATGTGTGTGAACGAGTGCTGGTGGAAGAGACAAAGGCTAGGCGTGACCTACAGGAAGCCCCGATCGAGAATGCAGAATTGGAACTGTTCGTGGATGGAGCGGCGAGGAAGAACCGATGGGGAAAAACCATCGCTAGCTTTGCAGTATGCACCGCAAGCGCCACCTTGAGGAAACAATTGTTACCAAAGGGATTTTCAGCCCAACAAGCTGAGCTGGAAGCATTGATATGCGGGTGTGAGCTGGGTGCGGGTAAGACATTGAACATATACACAGATTCTAGGTATGCCTGGGGCATCTTACATGACTCCGCTGCCATTTGGGCCTTGCGTGGCTTTAAGACGTCCTCAGGGAAGGTTATCCGACACGGGGACCTGATCAAACGACTGATATGAGCAGCACAAGAGCCGCAACAGATTGCAGTGATTAAATGCAAAGCTCACACAGGAGGGACAGATGAAGTGTCAAAGGGCAATGAAAGAGCAGATTTAGCGGCAAAAGCAGTGCTCGATGAGGAGGAGGCGAACCCACAACCAACGACCGAACTTTACGTGGAGCAAATGGTAGACGGTCCACAAACGCAAGAACAGCTGAAGGACCTGCAGGTCTCCGCAACTATGGAAGAACAGGAATCATGGAGGGTGAAGGAGGGTGCAAAGCAAAACATACATGGAGTATGGGTGGATGAGCGAAATAGACCATTTGTACCCCGGATATTGCTACCATGGCTCGCCCTCACTGCACATGCGCAGGGCCATATGGGAATAAAAGGGGTGGCGGAAATTATTCGTCAAACCTGGAATGCCCCAGGTGTAACAACAGCAGCAACAGAAGTGGTTAGCAATTGTGCGACCTGTGGTAGACATAACAGGAAGTATGCCGCCAAGAAACGGGGAGCACACCCACCCCCATCCGGACCGTTTCAACACCTTCAGATGGATTTTATAAAAATGCCGGCATACAAACATCACCAATATGTGCTGGTAATTGTGGATATGTTTTCTAAGTGGGTAGAGGCCTTTGCCACGACCAATCAGGAAGCTGATACAGTGGCCAAACTACTTTTACAGGAAGTAATTCCGCGATTTGGGATTCCAACACGACTATCCTCGGACCAAGGAGGGTCTTTTACGGCAAAAGTAATGGGAAAAGTAGCCGAAGGCTTGGGTATCAACCAGAAACTGCATTGTCCGTACCACCCCCAGTCAGCAGGGGCAGTAGAAAGAGAGAACCAAACCCTAAAGCAGACGCTTTCCAAACTCTGCGAGGACCAGTCAATGCCCTGGCCAGACGTGCTGCCGATAGCGCTCATGAAAATGCGGGCAACAAATAATGCCACAAGGGGGCTCTCGCCCCACGAAATAATAACAGGACGTCCTATACAGTTACCGGTCTCGGC
>NC_140972.1:35967544-35989871 GCF_056783735.1 Eptatretus burgeri | reverse complement strand
GGCTTTCTTTCTTCACATGTCACCGTCGTCGCCATTCCACACACGCACTCCCGCGTGTTACGACGCTGACACTCCACACGATTACATTCACACCGGGAGACGCGGCTGCGTGCTCCCGCATGCCAACCGACATCTCCCTCACATACCGCTCTCTCACACACACGGTCTCCCTTGCACTCGGCCGTTCACTCACGCATGCGGGGGCACTCACCCGCGGTGCCTCATCCACACACCGTGCCTCACTCACACACGCGGGGGCACTCAACCGCGGGTCCTCATCCACACTGGCCGTTTCATCCACACACGGCGTGCTGGGAAGCACGTACTCCGGCACCATCGCCACCACACCACTCACACACGGGGTCGCTTCCACACACGGGGACGCACTCACGCCTTGCACCACACACACAGGGACAACCACACTGGGGATTCGTGTCCCCACAAGGGTCTCCGGGGCCTCTATACCCCCAAGCTCTCCGTGCACCTGTCCACAGCACTCGTCCCCTCAACCTCGCGAAGCACGACCGAACTCACCTGGTCGTGATCCGCCTCAAGGGGGCAGACTCCCTCCCCTCGTTCCTGGAGGAGGCTATCCAGCTGCTCGCACCGGGTCCCTGCACGGTCCGCCAGCTCAACCTCATCGTCCTCCACTACCTCTGTGTGTGTGTGTTCGTCTCTCACCTTGTCCAATTCATGCAGTCTCTCCTCTATTTTTCTGTCTACCGTGTCTCTATACATTTATAAGTTTCTGTTGTCCCCTCCTGTCTATTAGTCTCCGCTTCTTTCTGGCGTCTTTCCCTTATCTTTATGTAGGTCAACCTTGCTTTCTCTTTAAGTCGCTCCCGTCCTTCCCTGTTTTTCACTCCTTGCTCTTTCACGATCTCCGCGTACCTCATCCTTGCTTTCCGTATTAATTGTTCTTTTCTCTCCCTCGCAATTACTTTCACCTCGTCTCTTGTCTCCCGAATTACTTTTTCCTTACCCGCCTCCACCGCGGGCCCGACAGCCGTTGCACCCCCTTCCAGCTCGTTCGTTCCCACACGTGGAGTCGCCATTTTAAGCTCCCTGCTAACGGCCTTCATGCCCGCCTGCAGGCATCGGCCCATGTTCTGCGTCTCACCCCGGAGCTTTTTCATTTCATTTTCATTTCGTTTTTCATTTCATTTGTATTTGTATCCATCTTTTTGTTCATGCCTTTCATTTCGTTTTTCATATCCGCATTCACCTTTGCCAGCATGGTGATTAGCTGGGCCATGTCGGGTGCGCTTGAGTGAGCCGTTTCGGCAGGGGTTGGGGAAGGGTTTTGGTGGAGAGGGGGAGGGGAGGGGTCATACACCGCAGCCGCTGCCGCACCCATTTCGGGCTCTGGGTTCAGTTGGGCGAGTTCGTTTTCCTGCACAACCAACATTTCCTGCACGGGGATTTCATCCTGAGCCATGGATTCTACACATTCTACATCCATTTCTAATACCCCGGCTCCCGCTCGCCTTGAGACGCCATCTTATTTCTCGTAAAGGGTTAATTTAGTTCGCTCGTAATTTGGAGGGAATCGGGGGTCGCTCCTCTCACCCCTGGACCGATTCCCGTGAATTTCATTGGAGACAGGACAGCCCGTTTTCCCGTTCTCCGTTACCAGTGCTGCGAGGAGGGCGATGAGTTTATATCGCACGACCTGACACCAGTGTCGCGGTATTCGCGCCCGCGGGCGTGCGGACGGCCACGTAACTCGAATCGCGGCACGTCGCCCACCGGACGGACAATCCAGTCGTGACCCTCTCGGACTAACGCCGGGAACCAGTCACGGGTGGACCTTTCGGTCTCACCGCGATCGAGCCAATCGGCCCCCGCGTGGGATAGGGTTGCTCGCCAAATTCGACCAACCTAAGTACCCACACGGAGGGTAGACCGGGCGATCGCACCTCGCCGCAGGTCGACTTCGGACACGGGCCACTTAAGCGACCCGTTCCGTACTATCGGGATAACCGAGCGGTGTTATTCGTCGACCTCGACGGTTCGATTAATTATCGGGCGTCTTAACCCACGACCAACCCTTTACGTGAAGCAAGATGAGGATTCAATGAAAGAAATGACGAAGCGAAGCGGGAAAACAGTTCAATAATAAGCACATTTATTTCGCGGCACACGGGAAGCACACATATACAATTCCACCAAAAGCACATGGAAAAGAAGAAGACAAAAAGCAAATGCGACAATGCAGATCTATCTGACTACCGGGCACTCGGCAACACATACAATTTTACTTCACAGACGGCGCCGACAACACATATTCCCCAAAGCAAAAGAAAAGAGAACCACCCTCCAGGATGAGGGGGTAGGCGGGCCTGGGGCCGAGACCGTGTCGGGCCTACCCGTCTGATGATGAGACGCGGAGCGGCGGTGGTGCCTCAACTCCGCGGGCCTCGCGGACAGTGTCTGGTTGGGGGTGGGAAGGGGGCCCCCTTTTGTCGCACTATCTCAGCGCGGGGGGGAAACAGGAGGGGGTTGCTGATGCTCGGGGAAAGGAGGATTTCACAAAATCGCGGGTCCCGCGACGAGCGTCTCCACCACGACCTCGGTCGCGCCGCCGGCCTTTCCCTCCGCAGTTCCCCGAATCCGACGCGAGCACCCCCTCGTCCGCCTTCGCTGCCGCCGCCTCTCCACAGCTCCGTCCTCTTCACTCCGACTCCGTGAACTCCCAACTGCACTCAACTCTTCCTCCGCTTCCAACTCAACTCTTCCTCCTGCGAACTGAACTGCCTCGACTGACGAACGCGGCCCCTTATATCCCCCGTGGCCTCGCTCCTTCATCTTTGACCCTCTGCCTCCGACCTTTCACCTCTCTTGCTGGCTCCCCATTGGCCCGAGGAAAAGTGGGCGTGAATGCTTTTTGATCCATGAATTTGCATATAGCGACCGCCCTCCAACGCCCTGGAGGCGGGGCCAAACCGCCCCTCGCTCACCGATTGGACGGAACAAAAGTGGGCGTGAGTCGTTTTTGATCCGTTTTTCTGCGGTAAGTCCGCGATGCTTTTGAACACGCTGCTCGGTGCGCGCCCCACACGAGTCCAGCATCGGTGCCCACGAGTGGCGCGAGATGACGGTGATGCGATGGTGGCGAGTTGTGACGGTAAAGGTCGTGGCGGTTGTGGTGAAGCGGCGTTGTGGTTGGTGGTGGTAATAATGGCGGTTGGTCCAAAATAAAGATAGTAAAAGAAAAACGGCTATCCTGAAGAGTCGCAGCCCTCATGAATGACATTTATTCCCTCGAGACAACGGGTTTGGGCCTAACTACACATATACTTACCGAGATATCTCACCTCAGGGACCTGAATGGTGGTTTGCGAATTTGGTCAACCACAACACTACCCCTTCACTTTTTACAGACTCGTCCCGAGTCGTCAAATTTTCGTGTGCCATCATGTGTAGTTTTCCCCTAGTACATTTTACCTACGGATCCCTGAGTGCGACATTCATGGTATTCGTGTCCCCAAAATAAATAACCTAAGGGCTGAGTAACTACCGAAACAAACTCACTCACACGGACGACTTAAATAAAATTGCCGGCGCAAAGACAAACATGCCGGGGGCGCACTCATATGTACAGTACATCTTAACCTTAACTTACAAATTCTACACAAAGCCATGGCCCAGGATCAATGAACTCTGCAAAAGAAAAGCAGTTAGCAGGGGGCCAGGCTGCTCGCATGCAGTCTCTGGCTCAAAACAATGCAGGTGACAGGGAACGTGGCTGGCTGCTCACACCAGTCCAAGGCCTTCCCTTTTGAACTGAACGCAGTGAACCACAACGGTGCATGGGCTGCACAAACGTAGTCTCCGTGCCAGCTCAAGTGGCACACGCAATGAACACAACAAATGGATGGATGAACACAAACACGGTGCACGGGCCGCCACTGCAGGCCCGTGTTGTAGCTGCCAACAGGGCAGGTCTTGCAGCTTGCAAACTGTTGCCTTGATCCTGGTGCACATGGCAATTAACAGGGGGGTGCAGAGCAAAATTGAACGGGGGCTGGTGAACAGGGGCAGTGGGCATGGCATGGCAAAGGCAGCAGGCAAACAGCCCGCAGAAGAAGGCCACTGCGGGCAAACACAGCCGGCAGATGAACTGGCCGGCACAGGCCTTGAAGAAAAACAGCCAGCCGGCAGATGAACTGGCCGGCACAGGCCTTGCAGCACAGCAGCTTCCGATGAAGTTGGCCGGCCTCTGCCTTGAAGCAAAACACGGCCAGCCGATGAAGTTGGCCAGCCTTTGCCGTTCAGTGGAGGTTGGTGGAGGGAGTGCGGTGGTGCTGGCCACTCGGAAGGCGGGCTCGGACCTACCGACCTGTCTCCCTCCCAACCTATCGCCTTTGCCTGTCACTGTACATACCCACTCCCTTAATTTGTGAAAAACCAATTTAGCCCCAACTTATTTTTTTTGTTGTTTTTATTTTTACTTCCCCACTATAAATCGTCCCCTAACCCCCTTTACTGTCCTTGTTCGGCTAACCTATCCTGTCACCTAGCTTACTCCCAACCCCTACGTTCCCTTCCCGGAGGGGAACAAGGGAGAGCTAACGTCCTATGTCGAGGCCCAATTCAAGCCTCAGAATGGCCTCCCCAGAGTTCAGCGATCTATAACACAAAGTGGGTCCAGCGGCCCACAACGAGAGCGAGGGGATGGATGGTGCGGAGGGGTACACTTCCTAATCTACCCTATCCATTTAACCTGTTAAACTACCCCGGGGCTTCCAACAAGCGCCTCTCGCTTAAACTATTGGTTCGAGAAACCCAGATTCCCGTCGCCTGTGTTGGTGTCCTTACAATTTCGGGCCTCGCCCCCCAATTTTATCTCCGTGCCCTCACACGGTCTCCTGGCTGGGACACGTGGCTCCCTTTGGCAGGCACGACCCTCTGCCGAATCTCCCGCTATGGCACCCCCGGGCACTACACTGCCTCCGAGCCTACCAGCTCCCTAACACCGGGGAGTGCCCCCCATGGCACCTCCCCTGAAACGCACACGTGGCAGGCTGGCTTCCGGGGCCCCTTTCCGAGGGTCACCCATGCCCACAACACTGCCCACGCGGCTAATGGCGCCCCGGGCCCCCGCACCAAGCAGGGGCACCCGTGCCCACTACGCTATCCCGGCACCCCATGGGCCCTTGGCCTACCACGGCCGACTAGCCTGGTGCCCGGGGTACCCACTCAGCGATACTCACTTTTCGCAGCCACGCTCCCAAGCCCGTCAACAGGGCTCCTGCACCCTCCAAACGGGTTTCGAGCCTACACTCCCACCAACAACAAAACGACCTCCATTTTTGTTAATTTGACTAACCCCCGAACTCACTCAACACTGACCCCGGGGTCCCTTGGGCGGGAGTTACTCCTCCCCCCAATCACTCATCGCACCATGCATTCCCCATTCGCTCCACTCACACAGACCCGCTGGCCTCACTCACTCATCATGTACTCACCTCACAACTTTTCAACACACACACCGCTGAACTCTGCCATCCTCCTAACTACTTCCCCTAACTAACTCGTGCTCCCACGTCGTCCCTTAAACTACAGCACGTTCCATTTAACCTACGTAGCTAAGCTACGTCCCCACTACACATCCAAAGTCTGTCTCTGTCTCCAAATAAATCATTTTATTTCCCAACCTAAAGCTCACTACAATCCCTCTAACTAATCCATTCCACGGACTCCATGAGGACTTACCCCTGCCCCATGAAGTCGGTCTAACGAAGCTAACCCTTCCCCTAACTAGTTTCCATCCTGTGCCCAAGGAAAGGGGTCTTCCACCCGTTGCCCAGGAATCCTCTGCACCCGAAAGTGAGTCTTTTTTTTTTTTTTCCCCATGCGCAGCACCAGCGCGGCAACTCAGAGCACGCGCACTTTGCACCTGCCCGTGACGTCTTGCAGCTGCACGTGTTCCTCGTCCCTCCTTGGACGGTACCATCCGGCAGGGATACCCCTCCTGCCGGATTCCAACCCCACGTGCAGCCATGACGTCACCGTGCGCATAAAAACACAAGCCCCACGTCTCGAGGGGTTCCCCACGCGAACACATGTGCTTTGCCCGTTAGAGCTGAACACACACGGTCGCGTGGAGAACCCGTCCGGTCCAAATCCATAATCCTGCCGAAACTTTGTCCGTCCGCGGGATCGGCAAATCCACCGCGTGCGTTTCCGGACCGGGACTTCACTCTCGCAAGCGAACACGTGGTGGTCTCGTGCGTTGCACAGCACGGACCTCGTGCTCACTGCTGGGTGAACCCGGCACGGTCCCCGAAACAACTACAGCCGCGACCCGGCTTTCTTTCTTCACATGTCGCCGTCGTCGCCATTCCACACACGCACTCCCGCGTGTTACGACGCTCACACTCCACACCATTACATTCACACCGGGAGACGCGGCTGCGTGCTCCCGCATGCCAACCGACATCTCCCTCACATACCGCTCTCTCACACACACGGTCTCCCTTGCACTCGGCCGTTCACTCACGCATGCGGGGGCACTCACCCGCGGTGCCTCATCCACACACCGTGCCTCACTCACACACGCGGGGGCACTCAACCGCGGGTCCTCATCCACACTGGCCGTTTCATCCACACACGGCGTGCTGGGAAGCACGTACTCCGGCACCATCGCCACCACACCACTCACACACGGGGTCGCTTCCACACACGGGGACGCACTCACGCCTTGCACCACACACACAGGGACAACCACACTGGGGATTCGTGTCCCCACAAGGGTCTCCGGGGCCTCTATACCCCCCAAGCTCTCCGTGCACCTGTCCACAGCACTCGTCCCCTCAACCTCGCGAAGCACGACCGAACTCACCTGGTCGTGATCCGCCTCAAGGGGGCAGACTCCCTCCCCTCGTTCCTGGAGGAGGCTATCCAGCTGCTCGCACCGGGTCCCTGCACGGTCCGCCAGCTCAACCTCATCGTCCTCCACTACCTCTGTGTGTGTGTGTTCGTCTCTCACCTTGTCCAATTCATGCAGTCTCTCCTCTATTTTTTCTGTCTACCGTGTCTCTATACATTTATAAGTTTCTGTTGTCCCCTCCTGTCTATTAGTCTCCGCTTCTTTCTGGCGTCTTTCCCTTATCTTTATGTCGGTCAACCTTGCTTTCTCTTTAAGTCGCTCCCGTCCTTCCCTGTTTTTCACTCCTTGCTCTTTCACGATCTCCGCGTACCTCATCCTTGCTTTCCGTATTAATTGTTCTTTTCTCTCCCTCGCAATTACTTTCACCTCGTCTCTTGTCTCCCGAATTACTTTTTCCTTACCCGCCTCCACCGCGGGCCCGACAGCCGTTGCACCCCCTTCCAGCTCGTTCGTTCCCACACGTGGAGTCGCCATTTTAAGCTCCCTGCTAACGGCCTTCATGCCCGCCTGCAGGCATCGGCCCATGTTCTGCGTCTCACCCCGGAGCTTTTTCATTTCTTTTTTCATTTCGTTTTTCATTTCATTTGTATTTGTATCCATCTTTTTGTTCATGCCTTTCATTTCGTTTTTCATATCCGCATTCATCTTTGCCAGCATGGTGATTAGCTGGGCCATGTCGGGTGCGCTTGAGTGAGCCGTTTCGGCAGGGGTTGGGGAAGGGTTTTGGTGGAGAGGGGGAGGGGAGGTGTCATACACCGCAGCCGCTGCCGCACCCATTTCGGGCTCTGGGTTCAGTTGGGCGAGTTCGTTTTCCTGCACAACCAACATTTCCTGCACGGGGATTTCATCCTGAGCCATGGATTCTACACATTCTACATCCATTTCTAATACCCCCGGCTCCCGCTCGCCTTGAGACGCCATCTTATTTCTCGTAAAGGGTTAATTTAGTTCGCTCGTAATTTGGAGGGAATCGGGGGTCGCTCCTCTCACCCCTGGACCGATTCCCGTGAATTTCATTGGAGACAGGACAGCCCGTTTTCCCGTTCTCCGTTACCAGTGCTGCGAGGAGGGCGATGAGTTTATATCGCACGACCTGACATCAGTGTCGCGGTATTCGCGCCCGCGGGCGTGCGGACGGCCACGTAACTCGAATCGCGGCACGTCGCCCACCGGACGGACAATCCAGTCGTGACCCTCTCGGACTAACGCCGGGAACCAGTCACGGGTGGACCTTTCGGTCTCACCGCGATCGAGCCAATCGGCCCCCGCGTGGGATAGGGTTGCTCGCCAAATTCGACCAACCTAAGTACCCACACGGAGGGTAGACCGGGCGATCGCACCTCGCCGCAGGTCGACTTCGGACACGGGCCACTTAAGCGACCCGTTCCGTACTATCGGGATAACCGAGCGGTGTTATTCGTCGACCTCGACGGTTCGATTAATTATCGGGCGTCTTAACCCACGACCAACCCTTTACGTGAAGCAAGATGAGGATTCAATGAAAGAAATGACGAAGCGAAGCGGGAAAACAGTTCAATAATAAGCACATTTATTTCGCGGCACACGGGAAGCACACATATACAATTCCACCAAAAGCACATGGAAAAGAAGAAGACAAAAAGCAAATGCGACAATGCAGATCTATCTGACTACCGGGCACTCGGCAACACATACAATTTTACTTCACAGACGGCGCCGACAACACATATTCCCCAAAGCAAAAGAAAAGAGAACCACCCTCCAGGATGAGGGGTAGGCGGGCCTGGGGCCGAGACCGTGTCGGGCCTACCCGTCTGATGATGAGACGCGGAGCGGCGGTGGTGCCTCAACTCCGCGGGCCTCGCGGACAGTGTCTGGTTGGGGGTGGGAAGGGGGCCCCCTTTTGTCGCACTATCTCAGCGCGGGGGGAAACAGGAGGGGGTTGCTGATGCTCGGGGAAAGGAGGATTTCACAAAATCGCGGGTCCCGCGACGAGCGTCTCCACCACGACCTCGGTCGCGCCGCCGGCCTTTCCCTCCGCAGTTCCCCGAATCCGACGCGAGCACCCCCTCGTCCGCCTTCGCTGCCGCCGCCTCTCCACAGCTCCGTCCTCTTCACTCCGACTCCGTGAACTCCCAACTGCACTCAACTCTTCCTCCGCTTCCAACTCAACTCTTCCTCCTGCGAACTGAACTGCCTCGACTGACGAACGCGGCCCCTTATATCCCCCGTGGCCTCGCTCCTTCATCTTTGACCCTCTGCCTCCGACCTTTCACCTCTCTTGCTGGCTCCCCATTGGCCCGAGGAAAAGTGGGCGTGAATGCTTTTTGATCCATGAATTTGCATATAGCGACCGCCCTCCAACGCCCTGGAGGCGGGGCCAAACCGCCCCTCGCTCACCGATTGGACGGAACAAAAGTGGGCGTGAGTCGTTTTTGATCCGTTTTTCTGCGGTAAGTCCGCGATGCTTTTGAACACGCTGCTCGGTGCGCGCCCCACACGAGTCCAGCATCGGTGCCCACGAGTGGCGCGAGATGACGGTGATGCGATGGTGGCGAGTTGTGACGGTAAAGGTCGTGGCGGTTGTGGTGAAGCGGCGTTGTGGTTGGTGGTGGTAATAATGGCGGTTGGTCCAAAATAAAGATAGTAAAAGAAAAACGGCTATCCTGAAGAGTCGCAGCCCTCATGAATGACATTTATTCCCTCGAGACAACGGGTTTGGGCCTAACTACACATATACTTACCGAGATATCTCACCTCAGGGACCTGAATGGTGGTTTGCGAATTTGGTCAACCACAACACTACCCCCTCCCCTTTTTACAGACTCGTCCCGAGTCGTCAAATTTTCGTGTGCCATCATGTGTAGTTTTCCCCTAGTACATTTTACCTACGGATCCCTGAGTGCGACATTCATGGTATTCGTGTCCCCAAAATAAATAACCTAAGGGCTGAGTAACTACCGAAACAAACTCACTCACACGGACGACTTAAATAAAATTGCCGGCGCAAAGACAAACATGCCGGGGGCGCACTCATATGTACAGTACATCTTAACCTTAACTTACAAATTCTACACAAAGCCATGGCCCAGGATCAATGAACTCTGCAAAAGAAAAGCAGTTAGCAGGGGGCCAGGCTGCTCGCATGCAGTCTCTGGCTCAAAACAATGCAGGTGACAGGGAACGTGGCTGGCTGCTCACACCAGTCCAAGGCCTTCCCTTTTGAACTGAACGCAGTGAACCACAACGGTGCATGGGCTGCACAAACGTAGTCTCCGTGCCAGCTCAAGTGGCACACGCAATGAACACAACAAATGGATGGATGAACACAAACACGGTGCACGGGCCGCCACTGCAGGCCCGTGTTGTAGCTGCCAACAGGGCAGGTCTTGCAGCTTGCAAACTGTTGCCTTGATCCTGGTGCACATGGCAATTAACAGGGGGGTGCAGAGCAAAATTGAACGGGGGCTGGTGAACAGGGGCAGTGGGCATGGCATGGCAAAGGCAGCAGGCAAACAGCCCGCAGAAGAAGGCCACTGCGGGCAAACACAGCCGGCAGATGAACTGGCCGGCACAGGCCTTGAAGAAAAACAGCCAGCCGGCAGATGAACTGGCCGGCACAGGCCTTGCAGCACAGCAGCTTCCGATGAAGTTGGCCGGCCTCTGCCTTGAAGCAAAACACGGCCAGCCGATGAAGTTGGCCAGCCTTTGCCGTTCAGTGGAGGTTGGTGGAGGGAGTGCGGTGGTGCTGGCCACTCGGAAGGCGGGCTCGGACCTACCGACCTGTCTCCCTCCCAACCTATCGCCTTTGCCTGTCACTGTACATACCCACTCCCTTAATTTGTGAAAAACCAATTTAGCCCCAACTTATTTTTTTTGTTGTTTTTATTTTTACTTCCCCACTATAAATCGTCCCCTAACCCCCTTTACTGTCCTTGTTCGGCTAACCTATCCTGTCACCTAGCTTACTCCCAACCCCTACGTTCCCTTCCCGGAGGGGAACAAGGGAGAGCTAACGTCCTATGTCGAGGCCCAATTCAAGCCTCAGAATGGCCTCCCCAGAGTTCAGCGATCTATAACACAAAGTGGGTCCAGCGGCCCACAACGAGAGCGAGGGGATGGATGGTGCGGAGGGGTACACTTCCTAATCTACCCTATCCATTTAACCTGTTAAACTACCCCGGGGCTTCCAACAAGCGCCTCTCGCTTAAACTATTGGTTCGAGAAACCCAGATTCCCGTCGCCTGTGTTGGTGTCCTTACAATTTCGGGCCTCGCCCCCCAATTTTATCTCCGTGCCCTCACACGGTCTCCTGGCTGGGACACGTGGCTCCCTTTGGCAGGCACGACCCTCTGCCGAATCTCCCGCTATGGCACCCCCGGGCACTACACTGCCTCCGAGCCTACCAGCTCCCTAACACCGGGGAGTGCCCCCCATGGCACCTCCCCTGAAACGCACACGTGGCAGGCTGGCTTCCGGGGCCCCTTTCCGAGGGTCACCCATGCCCACAACACTGCCCACGCGGCTAATGGCGCCCCGGGCCCCCGCACCAAGCAGGGGCACCCGTGCCCACTACGCTATCCCGGCCCCCCATGGGCCCTTGGCCTACCACGGCCGACTAGCCTGGTGCCCGGGGTACCCACTCAGCGATACTCACTTTTCGCAGCCACGCTCCCAAGCCCGTCAACAGGGCTCCTGCACCCTCCAAACGGGTTTCGAGCCTACACTCCCACCAACAACAAAACGACCTCCATTTTTGTTAATTTGACTAACCCCCGAACTCACTCAACACTGACCCCGGGGTCCCTTGGGCGGGAGTTACTCCTCCCCCCAATCACTCATCGCACCATGCATTCCCCATTCGCTCCACTCACACAGACCCGCTGGCCTCACTCACTCATCATGTACTCACCTCACAACTTTTCAACACACACACCGCTGAACTCTGCCATCCTCCTAACTACTTCCCCTAACTAACTCGTGCTCCCACGTCGTCCCTTAAACTACAGCACGTTCCATTTAACCTACGTAGCTAAGCTACGTCCCCACTACACATCCAAAGTCTGTCTCTGTCTCCAAATAAATCATTTTATTTCCCAACCTAAAGCTCACTACAATCCCTCTAACTAATCCATTCCACGGACTCCATGAGGACTTACCCCTGCCCCATGAAGTCGGTCTAACGAAGCTAACCCTTCCCCCTAACTAGTTTCCATCCTGTGCCCAAGGAAAGGGGGTCTTCCACCCCTTGCCCAGGAATCCTGTGCACCCGAAAGTGAGGCTTTTTTTTTTTTTTTTTTCCCCATGCGCAGCACCAGCGCGGCAACTCAGAGCACGCGCACTTTGCACCTGCCCGTGACGTCTTGCAGCTGCACGTGTTCCTCGTCCCTCCTTGGACGGTACCATCCGGCAGGGATACCCCTCCTGCCGGATTCCAACCCCACGTGCAGCCATGACGTCACCGTGCGCATAAAAAAAACACAAGCCCCACGTCTCGAGGGGTTCCCCACGCGAACACATGTGCTTTGCCCGTTAGAGCTGAACACACACGGTCGCGTGGAGAACCCGTCCGGTCCAAATCCATAATCCTGCCGAAACTTTGTCCGTCCGCGGGATCGGCAAATCCACCGCGTGCGTTTCCGGACCGGGACTTCACTCTCGCAAGCGAACACGTGGTGGTCTCGTGCGTTGCACAGCACGGACCTCGTGCTCACTGCTGGGTGAACCCGGCACGGTCCCCGAAACAACTACAGCCGCGACCCGGCTTTCTTTCTTCACATGTCGCCGTCGTCGCCATTCCACACACGCACTCCCGCGTGTTACGACGCTCACACTCCACACCATTACATTCACACCGGGAGACGCGGCTGCGTGCTCCCGCATGCCAACCGACATCTCCCTCACATACCGCTCTCTCACACACACGGTCTCCCTTGCACTCGGCCGTTCACTCACGCATGCGGGGGCACTCACCCGCGGTGCCTCATCCACACACCGTGCCTCACTCACACACGCGGGGGCACTCAACCGCGGGTCCTCATCCACACTGGCCGTTTCATCCACACACGGCGTGCTGGGAAGCACGTACTCCGGCACCATCGCCACCACACCACTCACACACGGGGTCGCTTCCACACACGGGGACGCACTCACGCCTTGCACCACACACACAGGGACAACCACACTGGGGATTCGTGTCCCCACAAGGGTCTCCGGGGCCTCTATACCCCCCAAGCTCTCCGTGCACCTGTCCACAGCACTCGTCCCCTCAACCTCGCGAAGCACGACCGAACTCACCTGGTCGTGATCCGCCTCAAGGGGGCAGACTCCCTCCCCTCGTTCCTGGAGGAGGCTATCCAGCTGCTCGCACCGGGTCCCTGCACGGTCCGCCAGCTCAACCTCATCGTCCTCCACTACCTCTGTGTGTGTGTGTTCGTCTCTCACCTTGTCCAATTCATGCAGTCTCTCCTCTATTTTTTCTGTCTACCGTGTCTCTATACATTTATAAGTTTCTGTTGTCCCCTCCTGTCTATTAGTCTCCGCTTCTTTCTGGCGTCTTTCCCTTATCTTTATGTCGGTCAACCTTGCTTTCTCTTTAAGTCGCTCCCGTCCTTCCCTGTTTTTCACTCCTTGCTCTTTCACGATCTCCGCGTACCTCATCCTTGCTTTCCGTATTAATTGTTCTTTTCTCTCCCTCGCAATTACTTTCACCTCGTCTCTTGTCTCCCGAATTACTTTTTCCTTACCCGCCTCCACCGCGGGCCCGACAGCCGTTGCACCCCCTTCCAGCTCGTTCGTTCCCACACGTGGAGTCGCCATTTTAAGCTCCCTGCTAACGGCCTTCATGCCCGCCTGCAGGCATCGGCCCATGTTCTGCGTCTCACCCCGGAGCTTTTTCATTTCATTTTCATTTCGTTTTTCATTTCATTTGTATTTGTATCCATCTTTTTGTTCATGCCTTTCATTTCGTTTTTCATATCCGCATTCATCTTTGCCAGCATGGTGATTAGCTGGGCCATGTCGGGTGCGCTTGAGTGAGCCGTTTCGGCAGGGGTTGGGGAAGGGTTTTGGTGGAGAGGGGGAGGGGAGGTGTCATACACCGCAGCCGCTGCCGCACCCATTTCGGGCTCTGGGTTCAGTTGGGCGAGTTCGTTTTCCTGCACAACCAACATTTCCTGCACGGGGATTTCATCCTGAGCCATGGATTCTACACATTCTACATCCATTTCTAATACCCCCGGCTCCCGCTCGCCTTGAGACGCCATCTTATTTCTCGTAAAGGGTTAATTTAGTTCGCTCGTAATTTGGAGGGAATCGGGGGTCGCTCCTCTCACCCCTGGACCGATTCCCGTGAATTTCATTGGAGACAGGACAGCCCGTTTTCCCGTTCTCCGTTACCAGTGCTGCGAGGAGGGCGATGAGTTTATATCGCACGACCTGACATCAGTGTCGCGGTATTCGCGCCCGCGGGCGTGCGGACGGCCACGTAACTCGAATCGCGGCACGTCGCCCACCGGACGGACAATCCAGTCGTGACCCTCTCGGACTAACGCCGGGAACCAGTCACGGGTGGACCTTTCGGTCTCACCGCGATCGAGCCAATCGGCCCCCGCGTGGGATAGGGTTGCTCGCCAAATTCGACCAACCTAAGTACCCACACGGAGGGTAGACCGGGCGATCGCACCTCGCCGCAGGTCGACTTCGGACATGGGCCACTTAAGCGACCCGTTCCGTACTATCGGGATAACCGAGCGGTGTTATTCGTCGACCTCGACGGTTCGATTAATTATCGGGCGTCTTAACCCACGACCAACCCTTTACGTGAAGCAAGATGAGGATTCAATGAAAGAAATGACGAAGCGAAGCGGGAAAACAGTTCAATAATAAGCACATTTATTTCGCGGCACACGGGAAGCACACATATACAATTCCACCAAAAGCACATGGAAAAGAAGAAGACAAAAAGCAAATGCGACAATGCAGATCTATCTGACTACCGGGCACTCGGCAACACTTATACAATTTTACTTCACAGACGGCGCCGACAACACATATTCCCCAAAGCAAAAGAAAAGAGAACCACCCTCCAGGATGAGGGGGTAGGCGGGCCTGGGGCCGAGACCGTGTCGGGCCTACCCGTCTGATGATGAGACGCGGAGCGGCGGTGGTGCCTCAACTCCGTGGGCCTCGCGGACAGTGTCTGGTTGGGGGTGGGAAGGGGGCCCCCTTTTGTCGCACTATCTCAGCGCGGGGGGGGGGAAACAGGAGGGGGTTGCTGATGCTCGGGGAAAGGAGGATTTCACAAAATCGCGGGTCCTGCGACGAGCGTCTCCACCATGACCTCGGTCGCGCCGCCGGCCTTTCCCTCCGCAGTTCCCCGAATCCGACGCGAGCACCCCCTCGTCCGCCTTCGCTGCCGCCGCCTCTCCACAGCTCCGTCCTCTTCACTCCGACTCCGTGAACTCCCAACTGCACTCAACTCTTCCTCCGCTTCCAACTCAACTCTTCCTCCTGCGAACTGAACTGCCTCGACTGACGAACGCGGCCCCTTATATCCCCCGTGGCCTCGCTCCTTCATCTTTGACCCTCTGCCTCCGACCTTTCACCTCTCTTGCTGGCTCCCCATTGGCCCGAGGAAAAGTGGGCGTGAATGCTTTTTGATCCATGAATTTGCATATAGCGACCGCCCTCCAACGCCCTGGAGGCGGGGCCAAACCGCCCCTCGCTCACCGATTGGACGGAACAAAAGTGGGCGTGAGTCGTTTTTGATCCGTTTTTCTGCAGTAAGTCCGCGATGCTTTTGAACACGCTGCTCGGTGCGCGCCCCACACGAGTCCAGCATCGGTGCCCACGAGTGGCGCGAGATGACGGTGATGCGATGGTGGCGAGTTGTGACGGTAAAGGTCGTGGCGGTTGTGGTGAAGCGGCGTTGTGGTTGGTGGTGGTAATAATGGCGGTTGGTCCAAAATAAAGATAGTAAAAGAAAAACGGCTATCCTGAAGAGTCGCAGCCCTCATGAATGACATTTATTCCCTCGAGACAACGGGTTTGGGCCTAACTACACATATACTTACCGAGATATCTCACCTCAGGGACCTGAATGGTGGTTTGCGAATTTGGTCAACCACAACACTACCCCCTCCCCTTTTTACAGACTCGTCCCGAGTCGTCAAATTTTCGTGTGCCATCATGTGTAGTTTTCCCCTAGTACATTTTACCTACGGATCCCTGAGTGCGACATTCATGGTATTCGTGTCCCCAAAATAAATAACCTAAGGGCTGAGTAACTACCTAAACAAACTCACTCACACGGACGACTTAAATAAAATTGCCGGCGCAAAGACAAACATGCCGGGGGCGCACTCATATGTACAGTACATCTTAACCTTAACTTACAAATTCTACACAAAACCATGGCCCAGGATCAATGAACTCTGCAAAAGAAAAGCAGTTAGCAGGGGGCCAGGCTGCTCGCATGCAGTCTCTGGCTCAAAACAATGCAGGTGACAGGGAACGTGGCTGGCTGCTCACACCAGTCCAAGGCCTTCCCTTTTGAACTGAACGCAGTGAACCACAACGGTGCATGGGCTGCACAAACGTAGTCTCCGTGCCAGCTCAAGTGGCACACGCAATGAACACAACAAATGGATGGATGAACACAAACACGGTGCACGGGCCGCCACTGCAGGCCCGTGTTGTAGCTGCCAACAGGGCAGGTCTTGCAGCTTGCAAACTGTTGCCTTGATCCTGGTGCACATGGCAATTAACAGGGGGGTGCAGAGCAAAATTGAACGGGGGCTGGTGAACAGGGGCAGTGGGCATGGCATGGCAAAGGCAGCAGGCAAACAGCCCGCAGAAGAAGGCCACTGCGGGCAAACACAGCCGGCAGATGAACTGGCCGGCACAGGCCTTGAAGAAAAACAGCCAGCCGGCAGATGAACTGGCCGGCACAGGCCTTGCAGCACAGCAGCTTCCGATGAAGTTGGCCGGCCTCTGCCTTGAAGCAAAACACGGCCAGCCGATGAAGTTGGCCAGCCTTTGCCGTTCAGTGGAGGTTGGTGGAGGGAGTGCGGTGGTGCTGGCCACTCGGAAGGCGGGCTCGGACCTACCGACCTGTCTCCCTCCCAACCTATCGCCTTTGCCTGTCACTGTACATACCCACTCCCTTAATTTGTGAAAAACCAATTTAGCCCCAACTTATTTTTTTTGTTGTTTTTATTTTTACTTCCCCACTATAAATCGTCCCCTAACCCCCTTTACTGTCCTTGTTCGGCTAACCTATCCTGTCACCTAGCTTACTCCCAACCCCTACGTTCCCTTCCCGGAGGGGAACAAGGGAGAGCTAACGTCCTATGTCGAGGCCCAATTCAAGCCTCAGAATGGCCTCCCCAGAGTTCAGCGATCTATAACACAAAGTGGGTCCAGCGACCCACAACGAGAGCGAGGGGATGGATGGTGCGGAGGGGTACACTTCCTAATCTACCCTATCCATTTAACCTGTTAAACTACCCCGGGGCTTCCAACAAGCGCCTCTCGCTTAAACTATTGGTTCGAGAAACCCAGATTCCCGTCGCCTGTGTTGGTGTCCTTACAATTTCGGGCCTCGCCCCCCAATTTTATCTCCGTGCCCTCACACGGTCTCCTGGCTGGGACACGTGGCTCCCTTTGGCAGGCACGACCCTCTGCCGAATCTCCCGCTATGGCACCCCCGGGCACTACACTGCCTCCGAGCCTACCAGCTCCCTAACACCGGGGAGTGCCCCCCATGGCACCTCCCCTGAAACGCACACGTGGCAGGCTGGCTTCCGGGGCCCCTTTCCGAGGGTCACCCATGCCCACAACACTGCCCACGCGGCTAATGGCGCCCCGGGCCCCCGCACCAAGCAGGGGCACCCGTGCCCACTACGCTATCCCGGCCCCCCATGGGCCCTTGGCCTACCACGGCCGACTAGCCTGGTGCCCGGGGTACCCACTCAGCGATACTCACTTTTCGCAGCCACGCTCCCAAGCCCGTCAACAGGGCTCCTGCACCCTCCAAACGGGTTTCGAGCCTACACTCCCACCAACAACAAAACGACCTCCATTTTTGTTAATTTGACTAACCCCCTAACTCACTCAACACTGACCCCGGGGTCCCTTGGGCGGGAGTCACTCCTCCCCCCAATCACTCATCGCACCATGCATTCCCCATTCGCTCCACTCACACAGACCCGCTGGCCTCACTCACTCATCATGTACTCACCTCACAACTTTTCAACACACACACCGCTGAACTCTGCCATCCTCCTAACTACTTCCCCTAACTAACTCGTGCTCCCACGTCGTCCCTTAAACTACAGCACGTTCCATTTAACCTACGTAGCTAAGCTACGTCCCCACTACACATCCAAAGTCTGTCTCTGTCTCCAAATAAATCATTTTATTTCCCAACCTAAAGCTCACTACAATCCCTCTAACTAATCCATTCCACGGACTCCATGAGGACTTACCCCTGCCCCATGAAGTCGGTCTAACGAAGCTAACCCTTCCCCCTAACTAGTTTCCATCCTGTGCCCAAGGAAAGGGGGTCTTCCACCCCTTGCCCAGGAATCCTGTGCACCCGAAAGTGAGGCATTTTTTTTTTTTTCCCCATGCGCAGCACCAGCGCGGCAACTCAGAGCACGCGCACTTTGCACCTGCCCGTGACGTCTTGCAGCTGCACGTGTTCCTCGTCCCTCCTTGGACGGTACCATCCGGCAGGGATACCCCTCCTGCCGGATTCCAACCCCACGTGCAGCCATGACGTCACCGTGCGCATAAAAAAAACACAAGCCCCACGTCTCGAGGGGTTCCCCACGCGAACACATGTGCTTTGCCCGTTAGAGCTGAACACACACGGTCGCGTGGAGAACCCGTCCGGTCCAAATCCATAATCCTGCCGAAACTTTGTCCGTCCGCGGGATCGGCAAATCCACCGCGTGCGTTTCCGGACCGGGACTTCACTCTCGCAAGCGAACACGTGGTGGTCTCGTGCGTTGCACAGCACGGACCTCGTGCTCACTGCTGGGTGAACCCGGCACGGTCCCCGAAACAACTACAGCCGCGACCCGGCTTTCTTTCTTCACATGTCGCCGTCGTCGCCATTCCACACACGCACTCCCGCGTGTTACGACGCTCACACTCCACACCATTACATTCACACCGGGAGACGCGGCTGCGTGCTCCCGCATGCCAACCGACATCTCCCTCACATACCGCTCTCTCACACACACGGTCTCCCTTGCACTCGGCCGTTCACTCACGCATGCGGGGGCACTCACCCGCGGTGCCTCATCCACACACCGTGCCTCACTCACACACGCGGGGGCACTCAACCAAGGTTCCTCATCCACACTGGCCGTTTCATCCACACACGGCGTGCTGGGAAGCACGTACTCCGGCACCATCGCCACCACACCACTCACACACGGGGTCGCTTCCACACACGGGGATGCACTCACGCCTTGCACCACACACACAGGGACAACCACACTGGGGATTCGTGTCCCCACAAGGGTCTCCGGGGCCTCTATACCCCCCAAGCTCTCCGTGCACCTGTCCACAGCACTCGTCCCCTCAACCTCGCGAAGCACGACCGAACTCACCTGGTCGTGATCCGCCTCAAGGGGGCAGACTCCCTCCCCTCGTTCCTGGAGGAGGCTATCCAGCTGCTCGCACCGGGTCCCTGCACGGTCCGCCAGCTCAACCTCATCGTCCTCCACTACCTCTGTGTGTGTGTTCGTCTCTCACCTTGTCCAATTCATGCAGTCTCTCCTCTATTTTTTCTGTCTACCGTGTCTCTATACATTTATAAGTTTCTGTTGTCCCCTCCTGTCTATTAGTCTCCGCTTCTTTCTGGCGTCTTTCCCTTATCTTTATGTAGGTCAACCTTGCTTTCTCTTTAAGTCGCTCCCGTCCTTCCCTGTTTTTCACTCCTTGCTCTTTCACGATCTCCGCGTACCTCATCCTTGCTTTCCGTATTAATTGTTCTTTTCTCTCCCTCGCAATTACTTTCACCTCGTCTCTTGTCTCCCGAATTACTTTTTCCTTACCCGCCTCCACCGCGGGCCCGACAGCCGTTGCACCCCCTTCCGGCTCGTTCGTTCCCACACGTGGAGTCGCCATTTTAAGCTCCCTGCGAACGGCCTTCATGCCCGCCTGCAGGCATCGGCCCATGTTCTGCGTCTCACCCCGGAGCTTTTTCATTTCTTTTTTCATTTCGTTTTTCATTTCATTTGTATTTGTATCCATCTTTTTGTTCATGCCTTTCATTTCGTTTTTCATATCCGCATTCATCTTTGCCAGCATGTTGATTAGCTGGGCCATGTCGGGTGCGCTTGAGTGAGCCGTTTCGGCAGGGGTTGGGGAAGGGTTTTGGTGGAGAGGGGGAGGGGAGGTGTCATACACCGCGGCCGCTGCCGCACCCATTTCGGGCTCTGGGTTCAGTTGGGCGAGTTCGTTTTCCTGCACAACCAACATTTCCTGCACGGGGATTTCATCCTGAGCCATGGATTCTACACATTCTACATCCATTTCTAATACCCCCGGCTCCCGCTCGCCTTGAGACGCCATCTTATTTCTCGTAAAGGGTTAATTTAGCTCGCTCGTAATTTGGAGGGAATCGGGGGTCGCTCCTCTCACCCCTGGACCGATTCCCGTGAATTTAATTGGAGACAGGACAGCCCGTTTTCCCGTTCTCCGTTACCAGTGCTGCGAGGAGGGCGATGAGTTTATATCGCACGACCTGACACCAGTGTCGCGGTATTCGCGCCCGCCGGCGTGCGGACGGCCACGTAACTCGAATCGCGGCCCACCGGACGGACAATCCAGTCGTGACCCTCTCGGACTAACGCCGGGAACCAGTCACGGGTGGACCTTTCGGTCTCACCGCGATCGAGCCAATCGGCCCCCGCGTGGGATAGGGTTGCTCGCCAAATTCGACCAACCTAAGTACCCACACGGAGGGTAGACCGGGCGATCGCACCTCGCCGCAGGTCGACTTCGGACACGGGCCACTTAAGCGACCCGTTCCGTACTATCGGGATAACCGAGCGGTGTTATTCGTCGACCTCGACGGTTCGATTAATTATCGGGCGTCTTAACCCACGACCAACCCTTTACGTGAAGCAAGATGAGGATTCAATGAAAGAAATGACGAAGCGAAGCGGGAAAACAGTTCAATAATAAGCACATTTATTTCGCGGCACACGGGAAGCACACATATACAATTCCACCAAAAGCACATGGAAAAGAAGACAAAAAGCAAATGCGACAATGCAGATCTATCCGACTACTGGGCACTCGGCAACACATACAATTTTACTTCACAGACGGCGCCGACAACACATATTCCCCAAAGCAATAGAAAAGAGAACCACCCTCCAGGATGAGGGGGTAGGCGGGCCTGGGGCCGAGACTGTGTCGGGCCTACCCGTCTGATGATGAGACGCGGAGCGGCGGTGGTGCCTCAACTCCGCGGGCCTCGTGGACAGTGTCTGGTAGGGGGTGGGAAGGGGGCCCCCTTTTGTCGCACTATCTCAGCGCGGGGGGAAACAGGAGGGGGTTGCTGATGCTCGGGGAAAGGAGGATTTCACAAAATCGCGGGTCCCGCGACGAGCGTCTCCACCACGACCTCGGTCGCGCCGCCGGCCTTTCCCTCCGCAGTTCCCCGAATCCGACGCGAGCACCCCCTCGTCCGCCTTCGCCGCCACCGCCTCTCCACAGCTCCGTCCTCTTCACTCCGACTCCGCGAACTCCCAACTCCACTCAACTCTTCCTCCGCTTCCAACTCAACTCTTCCTCCTGCGAACTGAACTGCCTCGACTGACGAACGCGGCCCCTTATATCCCCCGTGGCCTCGCTCCTTCATATTTGACCCTCTGCCTCCGACCTTTCACCTCTCTTGCTGGCTCCCCATTGGCCCGAGGAAAAGTGGGCGTGAATGCTTTTTGATCCATGAATTTGCATATAGCGACCGCCCTCCAACGCCCTGGAGGCGGGGCCAAACCGCCCCTCGCTCACCGATTGGACGGAACAAAAGTGGGCGTGAGTCGTTTTTGATCCGTTTTTCTGCGGTAAGTCCGCGATGCTTTTGAACACGCTGCTCGGTGCGCGCCCTACACGAGTCCAGCATCGGTGCCCACGAGTGGCGCGAGATGACGGTGATGCGATGGTGGCGAGTTGTGATGGTAAAGGTCGTGGCGGTTGTGGTGAAGCGGCGTTGTGGTTGGTGGTTGTTGTTGTGATGGCTGTTGAGACGTGGTTGGTGGTGGTAATAATGGCGGTTGGTCCAAAATAAAGATAGTAAAAGAAAAACGGCTATCCTGAAGAGTCGCAGCCCTCATGAATGACATTTATTCCCTCTAGACAACGGGTTTGGGCCTAACTACACATATACTTCCCGAGATATCTCACCTAAGGGACCTGAATGGTGGT
>NC_140972.1:35942544-35957544 GCF_056783735.1 Eptatretus burgeri | reverse complement strand
ATCGACACATATATATATATATATATATATATATATATCGACACATATATATATATATATATATATATATATATATATATATATATATATATATATCGACACATATATACATATATATATATATATATATATATATATATATATATATATATATATATATACATATATATATATATATATATACATATATATATATATATATATATATATATATATATATATATATATATATATATATTGTTGCGGATTCGCGCCCGCCGGCGTGCTGACGGCCACGTAACTCGAATCGCGGCACGTCGCCCACCGGACGGACAATCCAGTCGTGACCCTCTCGGACTAACGCCGGGAACCAGTCACGGGTGGACCTTTCGGTCTCACCGCGATCGAGCCAATCAGCCCCCGCGTGGGATAGGGTTGCTCGCCAAATTCGAACTACCTAAGTACCCACGCGGAGGGTAGACCGGGCGATCGCACCTCGCCGCAGGTCGACTTCGGACACGGGCCACTTAGGCGACCCGTTCCGTACTATCAGAATAACCGAGCGGTGTTATCGTCGACCTCGACGGTTCGATTAATTATCGGGCGTATTCAGCCCACTACCAACCCTTTACGTGAAGCAAGATGGGGGTTCAATGGGGAAAAAGACGAAGCGAAGCGGGAAACAGTTCAACAATAAAGCACATTTATTCTCGGCACACGGGAAGCACACAAATACAATTCCACCAAATGCACACAAAAAAGAAAACACAATTCCATTTACACAAAAAGCAAACATAAAAGTGAAAACACAGTGCAGAGCTAATACCGACTACCGAGCACACGGCAACACTTATACAATTCTACTTCACAGACGGCGCCGACAACACATACCCAAAACCAAGGAAAAGAAATACCCTCAAGAATGAGGTAGGCCTGGGGCCGAGACCTGGTCGGGCCTACCCGTCTGGTGATGAGACGCGGAGCGGCGATGGCCCCGCAACCCGCGGGCCTCGTGGGCAGTGCCTGGCAGGGGGGTGGGAACGGGGCCCCCTTGGTCGCACTATCTCAGCGCGGGGGGAAACAGGAGGGGGGGGTTGCTGATGCTCGGGGTATAGAGGATCTTTATTATGTGCGACGAGCGTCTCCACCTCGGCCAGGTCGCGCTGCCGGCCTCCCTCGGGCGCGCAGCTCCTTGCACGACGCGAGCACCCTTCGTCCGACTCGCCGCCTCTCCACAGCTCGTCCCCTCCGTTCCGACTCTCCTTCGCCTCGTTCCGACCTTTACGACTCCCTTCTTCCTCGTTCCGACTTCTTACTACCTCTTTGACTGACGAACACCGTCCTTTTATCCTCCCCGTAACTTCGCCTTTGACCCCCTCCCTTTGACCTTTCACCTCGCTCCCCATTGGCCCGAGAAAAAGTGGGCGTGAAGGCTTTTTGATCCACAAATTTGCATATATCGATCGCCCTGGGGGCGGGGCCAATTCGCCCCTCGCTCACCGATTGGACGGCAAAAAGTGGGCGTGTGTCGTTTTGGATCCGTTTTTGAAGCAGAAAATCCGTGGTTTTGTACACGCTGTTCAACGTGCGCCCTACACGAGTCCAGCATCGGTGCCCATGAGTGGCGCGAGATGACGGTGATGCGATGGTGGCGAGTTGCGACGGTAAAGGTCATGGCGGTTGTGGTGAAGCGGCGTTGTGGTTGGTGGTTGTTGTTGTGGTTGTGATGGTGGCGATTGGTCCAAAATAAAGATAGTAAAAGAAAAACGGCTATCCTGAAGAGTCGCAGCACGTATAAATGACATGTATTCCCACTAGACAACGGGTTTGGGCCTAACTACACATGCACTTACCGAGATACCTCACCTAAGGGACCTGAATGGTGGTTTGCGAATCTGGTAACCACAACAATATATATATCGACACATATATATATATATATATATATATATATATATATATATATATATATATATATATATATCGACACATATATATATATATATATATATATATATATATATATATATATATATATATATATATATCGACACATATATATATATATATATATATATATATATATATATATATATATATATATATATATATATATATATCGACACATATATATATATATATATATATATATATATATATATATATATATATATATATATATATATATATATATATATATATATATATATATATATATATATATATCGACACATATATATATATATATATATATATATATATATATATCGACACATATATATATATATATATATATATATATATATATATATATATATATATATATATATATATATATATTGTTGTGGTTGACCAAATTCGCAAACCACCATTCAGGTCCCTCAGGTGAGATATCTCGGTAAGTATATGTGTAGTTCGGCCCAAACCCGTTGTCTCGAGGGAATAAATGTCATTCATGAGGGCTGCGACTCTTCAGGATAGCCGTTTTTCTTTTACTATCTTTATTTAGGACCAACCGCCATTATTACCACCACCGACCACGTCTCAACAGCCATCACAACAACCACCAACCACAACGCCGCTTCACCACAACCGCCACGACCTTTACCGTCACAACTCGCCACCATCGCATCACCGTCATCTCGCACCACTCGTGGGCACCGATGCTGGGCTCGTGTGGAGCGCGCACCGAGCAGCGTGTTCAAAAGCATCGCGGACTTTCCGCAGAAAAACGGATCAAAAACGACTCACGCCCACTTTTGTTCCGTCCAATCGGTGAGCGAGGGGCGATTTGGCCCCGCCTCCAGGGCGTTGGAGGGCGGTCGTTATATGCAAATTCATGGATCAAAAAGCATTCACGCCCACTTTTCCTCGGGCCAATGGGGAGCCAGCAGGAGAGGTGAAAGGTCGGAGGCAGAGGGTCAAAGATGAAGGAGCGAGGCCATGGGGGATATAAGGGGCCGCGTTCGTCAGTCGAGGGCAGTTCAGTTCGCAGGAGGAAGAGTTGAGTTGGAAGCGGAGAAGCAGTTCGCAGGAGGAAGAGTGCAGTTGGGAGTTCGCGGAGTCGGAGTGAAGAGGACGGAGCTGTGGAGAGGCGGCGGCGGCGAAGGCGGACGAGGGGGTGCTCGCGTCAGATTTGAGGAACTGAGGAGAGAGAGGCCGGCGGCGCGACCGAGGTCGTGGTGGAGACGCTCGTCGCGAGACCCGAGATTTTATGAAATCCTCCTTTCCCCGAGCATCAGCAACCCCCTCCTGTTTCCCCCCGCGCTGAGATAGTGCGACAAAAGGGGGCCCCCCTTCCCACCCCCTACCAGACACTGTCCACGAGGCCCGCGGAGTTGAGGCACCACCGCCGCTCCGCGTCTCATCAGACGGGTCGGCCCGACACGGTCTCGGCCCCAGGCCCGCCTCCCCGCTCATCCTGGAGGGTGGTTCTCTTTTCTTTTGCTTTGGGAATATGTGTTGTCGGCGCCGTCTGTGAAGTAAAATTGTATATGTGTGCTTCCCGTGTGCCGCGAAATAAATGTGCTTATTATTGAACTTTTTTCCCGCTTCGCTTCGTCATTTCTTTCATTGAATCCTCATCTTGCTTCACGTAAAGGGTTGGTCGTGGGTTAAGACGCCCGATAATTAATCGAACCGTCGAGGTCGACGAATTACACCGCTCGGTTATCCCGATAGTACGGAACGGGTCGCTTAAGTGGCCCGTGTCCGAAGTCGACCTGCGGCGAGGTGCGATCGCCCGGTCTACCCTCCGTGTGGGTACTTAGGTAGGTCGAATTTGGCGAGCAACCCTATCCCACGCGGGGGCCGATTGGCTCGATCGCGGTGAGACCGAAAGGTCCACCCGTGACTGGTTCCCGGCGTTAGTCCGAGAGGGTCACGACTGGATTGTCCGTCCGGTGGGCGACGTGCCGCGATTCGAGTTACGTGGCCGTCAGCACGCCGGCGGGCGCGAATCCGCGACACTGGTGTCAGGTCGTGCGATACAAACTCATCGCCCTCCTCACGGCACTGGTAACGGAGAACGGGAAAACGGGCTCTCCTGTCTCCGGCTAAATTCACGGGAATCGGTCCAGGGGTGAGAGAAGCGACCCCCGATTCCCTCCAAATTACGAGCGATTCAAATTAACCCTTTAAGAGAAGCAAGATGGCGTCTCAAGGCGAGCGGGAGCCGGGGGTATTCGAAATGTATATGTGTAGTAATGTAGGATCCATGGCTCAGGATGAAATCCCTGTGCAGGAAATGTTGATTGTGCAGGAACACGGACTCGCCCAACTGAACCCAGAGCCCGAAATGGGTGTGGCAGCGGCCGTGGTGTATGACACCTCCCCTCCCCCTCTCCACCAAAACCCTTCCCCAACCCCTGCCGAAACGGCTCACCCAAGCGCACCCGACATGGCCCAGCTATTCACCATGCTGGCACAAATGAATGCGGAAATGACAGCAAGGTTGGATGCGAATACACAAAAGATGGATGCGAATGCACAAAAGATGAATGCGGAAATGACAGCGAAGATAAATGCGAACATGAACGAAAAGATGGATACAAATACAAATGAAATGAAAAACGAAATGAACAAGCAAATAAACGGAATGGAAGCAAACATGAAGGAGGAAATGAAAGAGCTACGGGGTGAGACGCAGAACATGGGCCGATGCCTGCAGGCGGGCATGAAGGCCGTCAGCAGGGAACTCAAAATGGCGACTCCACGTGTCGGAGCGAACGAGCTGGAAGGGGGTGCAGCGGCTGACAGGCCCGCGGTGGAGGCGGGTAAAAAAATAATTCGGGGTGCGTGTTGGGCGAGGGTCGTGACAGAAGAATCGACGATGACCGAAAGGGAAAAATTAAATGGGGAGACCAAAACGTGTGAGACGAGACACGAGGTGATGACAAAGGAAATAATAATAGTTGAGACAAGGGAGGTAAAGGGTGAAAAGTTGGCAGAGACACGGGAGATGGGAACGATAGAGGGAAGACTGCACGATGAAGACGGGGTAAGTGACGCACACACACACACGGAGGTAGTGGAGGACAATGGGGGTGAGCTGGTGGACTGGGTGGAGACCCAGTGCGAGCAGCTGGATGGCCTCCTCCAGGAACGAGGGGAGGGAGTATGCCCCCTTGAGGCGAGGCACGACCAGGTGAGTTCGGTCGTGCTTTGCGAGGTTGAGGGGACTAGTGCTGTGGACAGGTGCACGGAGAGCTTGGGGGGTATAGAGGCCCCGGAGACCCTTGTGGGGACACAAATCCCCAGTGTGGTTGTCCCTGTGTGTGTGGTGCAAGGTGTGAGTGCGTCCCCGTGTGTGGAAGCGACCCCGTGTGTGAGTGGTGTGGTGGCGATGGTGCCGGAGTACGTGCTTCCCAGCACGCCGTGTGTGGATGAGGCACCGTGTGTGGAAGAGGCACGGAGTATGGATGAAACACCGCGGTTGGGTGCCCCCGCGTGTGTGAGTGAGGCACGGAGTGTGGATGAGGCACCGCGGGTGAGTGCCCCCGCGTGTGTGAGTGAGGGACGGTGTGTGGATGAGGAACCGCGAGTGAGTGCCCCCGCGTGTGTGAGTGAGGGACGGTGTGGATGAGGCACCGCGGGTGAGTGCCCCCGCGTGTATGAGTGAGGCACCGCGGGTGAGTGCCCCCGCGTGTGTGAGTGAGGGACGGTGTGTGGATGAAACACCGCGGTTGAGTGCCCCCGCGTGTGTGAGTGAGGCACGGTGTGTGGATGAGGCACCGCGAGTGAATGGAGCACCACGTGTGAGTGGTATGGTTTATGCAAGGGAGACCGTGTGTGTGAGAGAGCGGTATGTGAGGGAGATGTCGGTTGGCATGCGGGAGCACGCAGCCGCGTCTCCCGGTGTGAATGTAATGGAATGGAGTGTGAGCGTCGTAACACGCGGGAGTGCGTGTGTCGAATGGCGACGACGGCGACATGGGAGGAAAGAAAGCCGAGTAGCGGCTGTAGTTGTTTCGGGGACCGTGCCGGGTTCACCCAGCAGTGAGCACGCGGTCCGTGCTGTGCAACGCACGAGGCCGCCACATGCTCGCTTGCGAGAGTGAAGTTCCGGTCCGGAAACGCACGCGGTGGATTTGCCGATCCCGCGGACGGACAAAGTTTATGCAGGATTATGGATTTGGACCGGGCGGGTTCTCCACGCGATCGTGTGTGTTAAGCTCCAACGGGCAAAGCACATGTGTTCGCGTGGGGAACCCCTCGAGACGTGGGGCTTGTGTTTTTTTTATGCGCATGGTGACGTCATGGCTGCACGCGGGGTTGGAATCCGGCAGGAGGGGTATCCCTGCCGGATGGTACCGTCCAGGGAGGGACGAGGAACACGTGCAGCTGCATGACGTCACGGGCAGGTGCAAAGTGCGCGAGTTGCCGCGCTGGTGCTGCGCATGAAAAAAAAAAAAGCAAGCCTCACTTTCGGGTGCACAGGACTCCTGGGCAAGGGGTGGAAGACCCCCTTACCTGGGCACAGGATGGAAACGAGTTAGGGGGAAGGGTTAGCTGAGTTAGACCGACTTCATGGGGCAGGGGTAAGTCCTCATGGAGTCCGTGGAATGGATTAGCTAGAGGGATTTAGTCAGATTTAGGTTGGGAAATAAAATGATTTATTTGGAGACAGTGACAGACTTGTGGATGTGTAGAGTTGACGTCGCTTAGCTACGTAGGTTAAATGGAACGTGCTATAGTTTAAGGGACGACGTGGGAGCACGAGTTAGTTAGGGGATGTAGTTAGAAGGATGGCAGAGTTCAGTGGTGAGTGTGTTGAAGACTTGGTGAGTGAAGTGGAAGCGTGTGCTGGTTGAGTGAGTGAGGCCAGCGGGTCTGTGTGAATGGAGCAAATGGGGAATGCATGGTGCGATGAGTGATTGGGGGGAGGAGTGACTCCCGCCCAAGGGACCCCCGGGGTCAGTGTAGACTGAGTTAGTGGGTTAGTCAAATTAACAAATATGGAAGTCGTTTTGTTGTTGGTGGGGAAGTAGGCTCGAAACCCGTTTGGAGGGGTGCAGGAGCCCTGTTGACGGGCTGGGAGCGTGGCTTCGAAAAGTGAGTATCGCTGAGTGGGTACCCCGGGCACCCGGCTCGTCGGCCGTGGTAGGCCAAGGGCCCATGGGGGGCCGGGATAGCGTAGTGGGCACGGGTGCGCCTGCTTGGTGCGGGGGCCCGGGGCGCCATTAGCTGCGTGGGCAGTGTTGTGGGCACGGGTGACCCTCGGAAAGGGGCCTGGGAAGCCAGCCTGCCACGTGTGCGTTTCAGTGGAGGTGCCATGGGGGGCACTCCCCGGTGTTAGGGAGCTGGTAGGCTCGGAGGCAGTGTAGTGCCCGGGGGTGCCATAGCGGGAGATTCGGCAGAGGGTCATGCCTGCCAAAGGGAGCCACGTGTCCCAGACATGAGACCGTGTGAGGGCACGGCAAGAAAATTGGGGGGCGAGGCCCGAAATTGTAAGGACTCCAACACAGGCGACGGGAATCTGGGTTGTTAGAACCAATAGTTTAAGCGAGAGGCGCTTGTTGAAAGCCCCGGGGTAGTTTAACAGTTAAATGGTTAGGGTAGATGAGGAAGTGTACCCCTCCGCACCATCCATCCCCTCGCTGTCGTTGTGGGCCGCTGGACCCACTTTGGTTATAGATCGCCGAACTCTGGGGAGGCCATCCTGAGGCTTGAGTTGGACCTCGACACAGGACGTTAGCTCTCCCTTGTTCCCCTCCGGGAAGGGAATGTAGGGGTTGGGAGTAGGCTAGGTGACAGGATAGGTTAGCCGAACAAGGACGATAAAGGGGGTTAGGGGACGATTTATAGTGGGGAAGTAAAAATAAAAACAACAAAAAAATAAGTTGGGGCTAAATTGGGGTTTGACAAATTAAGGGAGTGGGTATGTACAGTGACAGGAAAAGGCGATAGGTGGGAGGGAGACAGGTAGGTAGGTCCGAGCCCGCCTTCCAAGTGGCCAGCACCACCGCACTCCCTCCACCAACCTCCACGGGACGGCAAAGGCTGGCCAGCTTCATCTGCTGGCTGTGTTGCTGCAAGGCAGAGGCCGGCCAATTTCATCGGCAGCTGTTGTTTTGCTGCAAGGCCTGTGCCGGCTGGATCGTCTGCAGCTGCTGTGCTGCAAGGCCTGTGCCGGCCAGTTCATCTGCTGGCTGTTTTTCTTCAAGGCCTGTGCCGGCCAGTTCATCTGCCGGCTGTGTTTGCCTGCAGCGGCCATCTTCTGCGGGCTGTGTTTGCCTGCTGCCTTTGCCATGCCATGCCCACTGCCCACGTTCACCAGCCCCGTTCAATTTTGCTTTGCCCCTCCCCCCCTGTTCATTTCCATGTGCGCCAGGATCCGCAAGGCAACAGTTTGCAAGCTGCGAGAACTGCCCTGTTGGCAGCTACAACACGGAGACTGCATTTGTGCAGCCCATGCACCGTTGTGGTTCACTGCGTTCAGTTCAAACCATTCACCCATCCATTTGTAGTGTTCATTGCGTGTGCCACTTGAGCTGGCACGGAGACTGCATTTGTGCAGCCCATGCACCGTTGTGGTTCACTGCGTTCAGTTCAAACCATTCATCCATCCATTCGTTGTGTTCATTACGTGTGCCACTTGAGCTGGCACGGAGACTGCATTTGTGCGGCCCATGCACCGTTGTGGTTCACTGCGTTCAGTTCAAAAGGGAAGGCCTTGGACTGCGTGTGAGCAGCCAGCCATGTTCCCTGTCACCTGCATTGTTTTGAGCCAGAGACTGCATGCAAGCAGCCTGGCTCCCTGCCAACTGCTTTTCTTTTGCAGAGTTCATTGATCCTGGGCCATGGTTTAGTGTAAAATTTGTAAGTTAAGGTTAAGATGTACTGTAAATATGAGTGCGCCCCCGGCATGTTTGTCTTAGCGCCGGCAATTTTATTGAAGTCGTCCGTGTGAGTGAGTTTGTTTAGGTAGTTACTCAGCCCTTAGGTTATTTATTTTGGGGACACGAATACCATGAATGTCGCACTCAGGGATCCGTAGGTAAAATGTACTAGGGGAAAACTACACATGCTGGCACACGAAAATTTGACGACTCGGGACGAGTCTGTAAAAAGGGGAGGGGGTAGTGTTGTGGTTGACCAAATTCGCAAACCACCATTCAGGTCCCTTAGGTGAGATATCTCGGTAAGTATATGTGTAGTTAGGCCCAAACCCGTTGTCTAGAGGGAATAAATGTCATTCATGAGGGCTGCGACTCTTCAGGATAGCCGTTTTTCTTTTACTATCTTTATTTTGGACCAACCGCCATTATTACCACCACCAACCACGTCTCAACAGCCATCACAACAACAACCACCAACCACAACGCCGCTTCACCACAACCGCCACGACCTTTACCGTCACAACTCACCACCATCGCATCACCGTCATCTCGCGCCACTCGTGGGCACCGATGCTGGACTCGTGTAGAGCGTGCACCGAGCAGCGTGTTCAAAAGCATCGCGGACTTTCCGCAGAAAAACGGATCAAAAACGACTCACGCCCACTTTTGTTCCGTCCAATCGGTGAGCGAGGGGCGATTTGGCCCCGCCTCCAGGGCGTTGGAGGGCGGTCGCTATATGCAAATTCATGGATCAAAAAGCATTCACGCCCACTTTTCCTCGGGCCAATGGGGAGCCAGCAAGAGAGGTGAAAGGTCGGAGGCAGAGGGTCAAAGATGAAGGAGCGAGGCCACGGGGGATATAAGGGGCCGCGTTCGTCAGTCGAGGCAGTTCAGTTCGCGGAGGAAGAGTTGAGTTGAAGTGGCAGTTCGCAGTTGGGAGTTCGCGGAGTCGGAGTGAAGAGGACGGAGCTGTGGAGAGGCGAAGGCGGTTGAGGGGGTGCTCGCGTCGGATTCGAGGAACTGCGGAGGGAAAGGCCGGCGGCGCGACCGAGGTCGTGGTGGAGACGCTCGTCGCGGGACCCAAGATTTTTGTGAAATCCTCCTTTCCCCGAGCATCAGCAACCCCCTCCTGTTTCCCCCCGCGCTGAGATAGTGCGACAAAAGGGGGCCCCCTTCCCACCCCCTCCCAGACACCGTCCGTGAGGCCCGCAGAGTTGAGGCACCACCGCCGCTCCGCGTCTCATCATCAGACGGGTAGGCCCGACACGGTCTCGGCCCCAGGCCCGCCTACCCCCTCATCCTGGAGGGTGGTTCTCTTTTCTTTTGCTTTGGGAATATGTGTTGTCGGCGCCGTCTGTGAAGTAAAATTGTATAAGTGTTGCCGAGTGCCCGGTAGTCAGATAGTTCTGCATTGTCGCATTTGCTTTTTGTCTTCTTCTTTTCCATGTGCTTTTGGTGGAATTGTATATGTGTGCTTTCCGTTCATCGCGAAATAAATGTGCTTATTATTGAACTGTTTTCCCGCTTCGCTTCGTCATTTCTTTCATTGAATCCCCATCTTGCTTCACGTAAAGGGTTGGTCGTGGGCTAAGACGCCCGATAATTAATCGAACCGTCGAGGCCGACGAATAACACCGCTCGGTTATCCCGATAGTACGGAACAGGTCGCTTAAGTGGCCCGTGTCCGAAGTCGACCTGCGGCGAGGTGCGATCGCCCGGTCTACCCTCCGTGTGGGTACTTAGGTAGGTCGAATTGGGCGAGCAACCCTATCCCACGCGGGGGCCGATTGGCTCGATCGCGGTGAGACCGAAAGGTCCACCCGTGACTGGTTCCCGGCGTTAGTCCGAGAGGGTCACGACTGGATTGTCCGTCCGGTGGGCGACGTGCCGCGATTCGAGTTACGTGGCCGTCAGCACGCCGGCGGGCGCGAATCCGCAACACTGGTGTCAGGTCATGCGATATAAACTCATCGCCCTCCTCGCGGCACTGGTATCGGAGAACGGGAAAACGGGCTCTCCTGTCTCCAATTAAATTCACGGGTATCGGTCCAGGGGTGAGAGAAGCGACCCCCGATTCCCTCCAAATTACGAGCGAGCTAAATTAACCCTTTAAGAGAAGCAAGATGGCGTCTCAAGGCGAGCGGGAGCCGGGGGTATTAGAAATGGATGTAGAATGTGTAGAATCCATGGCTCAGGATGAAATCCCCGTGCAGGAAATGTTGGTTGTACAGGAAAACGAACTCGCCCAACTGAACCCAGAGCCCGAAATGGGTGCGGCAGCGGCCGCGGTGTATGACACCTCCCCTCCCCCTCTCCACCAAAACCCTTCCCCAACCCCTGCCGAAACGGCTCACCCAAGCGCACCCGACATGGCCCAGCTTATCACCATGCTGGCAAAGATGAATGCGGATGCGCAACAAATGAATGCGGAAATGACAGCGAAGATAAATGCGAACATGAACGAAAAGATGGATGCGTATACACAGAAGATGGAAACGAATGCGCATGAAATTATAAACGAAATGAAAGGCATGAACAAGCAAATGAAGGAAGAAACGAAAAAGCTGCGGGGTGAGACGCAGAACATGGGCCGATGCCTGCAGGCGGGCATGAAGGCCGTTAGCAGGGAACTCAAAATGGCGACTCCACGTGTAGGAGCGAACGAGCTGGAAGGGGGTGCAACGGCTGACAGGCCCGCGGTGGAGGCGGGTAAAAAAATAATTCGGGGGGCGTGTTGGGCGAGGGTCGTGACAGAAGAAGCGACGGTGACCGAAAGGGAAAAATTAAATGGGGAGACCAAAACGTGCGAGACGAGACACGAGGTGACGACAAGGGAAATAATAGTCGAGACAAGGGAGGTAAAGAGTGAAGAGGTGACTGAGTTGGCAGAGACACGGGAGATGGGAACGATAAGGGAAAGACGCCAGAAAGAAGCGGAGACTAATAGACAGGAGGGGACAACAGAAACTTATAAATGTATAGAGACACGGGAGACAGAAAAAATAGAGGAGAGACTGCATGAATTGGACAAGGTTAGAGACGAACACACACACACACAGAGGTAGTGGAGGACGATGAGGTTGAGCTGGCGGACCGTGCAGGGACCCGGTGCGAGCAGCAGGATAGCCTCCTCCAGGAACGAGGGGAGGGAGTCTGCCCCCTTGAGGCGAGTCACGACCAGGTGAGTTCAGTCGTGCTTTGCGAGGTTGAGGGGAGGAGTTCTGCGAACGGGTGCACGGAGAGCTTGGGGGGTATAGAGGCCCCGGAGACCCTTGTGGGGACACGAATCCCCAGTGTGGTTGTCCCTGTGTGTGTGGTGCAAGGTGTGCATGCGTCCCCGTGTATGGAAGCGACCCCGTGTGTGAGTGGTATGGTTTATGCAAGGGAGACCGTGTGTGTGAGAGAGCGGTATGTGAGGGAGATGTCGGTTGGCATGCGGGAGCACGCAGCCGCATCTCCCGGTGTGAGTTTAATGGTGAGGTGTGTTAGCGTCGTAACACGCGGGAGTGCGTGTGTCGAATGGCGACGACGGCGACATGTGAAGAAAGAAAGCCGAGTAGCGGCTGTAGTTGTTTCGGGGACCGTGCCGGGTTCACCCAGCAGTGAGCACGAGGTCCGTGCTGTGCAACGCACGAGACCCCCACGTGCTCGCTTGCGAGAGTGAAGTCCCGGTCCGGAAACGCACGCGGTGGATTTGCCGATCCCGCGGACGGACAAAGTTTAGGCAGGTAAACGGATTTGGACCGGACGGGTTCCCCACGCGATCGTGTGTGTTCAGCTCCAACGGGCAAAGCACATGTGTTCGCGTGGGGAACCCCTCGAGACGTGGGGCTTGTGTTTTTTTTTTTTTATGCGCACGGTGATGTCATGGCTGCACGTGGGGTTGGAATCCGGCAGGAGGGGTATCCCTGCCGGATGGTACCGTCCAAGGAGGGACGAGGAACACGTGCAGCTGCATGACGTCACGGACAGGTGCAAAGTGCGCGAGTTGCCGCGCTGGTGCTGCGCATGAAAAGAAAAAAAGCAAGCCTCACTTTCGGGTGCACAGGATTCCTGGGCAAGGCGTGGAAGACCCCCTTGGCCTGGGCACAGGATGGAAACTAGTTGGGGGGAAGGGTTAGCTTAGTTAGACCGACTCCATGGGGCAGGGGTAAGTCCTCATGGAGTCCGTGGAATGGATAAGGTAGAGGGATTTAGTGAGCTTTAGGTTGGGAAATAAAATGATTTTTTATTGATTTGAAAACAGTGACAGACTTGTGAATGTGTCGAGGGGATATAGTTGAGCTACGTAGTGTTAAAAGGAACGTGCTGTAGTTTAAGGGACGACGTGGGAGCACGAGTTAGTTAGGGGATGTAGTTAGAAGGATGGCAGAGTTCAGCGGTGAGTGTGTTGAAGAGTTGGTGAGTGAAGTGGAAGCATGTGCTTGGTGAGTGAGTGAGGCCAGCGGGTCTGTGTGAGTGGAGCGAATGGGGAATGCATGGTGCGATGAGTGATTGGGGGGAGGAGTGACTCCCGCCCAAGGGACCCCCGGGGTCAGTGTAGACTGAGTTAGGGGGTTAGTCAAATTGAAAAATGGAGGTTGTTTTGTTGTTGGTGGGAGTGTAGGCTCGAAACCCGTTTCGAGGGGTGCAGGAGCCCTGTTGACGGGCTGGGAGCGTGGCTGCGAAAAGTGAGTATCGCTGAGTGGGTACCCCGGGCACCAGGCTAGTCGGCCGTGGTAGGCCAAGGGCCCATGGGGGGCCGGGATAGTGTAGTGGGCACGGGTGCGCCTGCTTGGTGCGGGGGCCCGGGGCGCCATTAGCCGCGTGGCCAGTGTTGTGGGCACGGGTGACCCTCGGAAAGGGGCCTGGGAAGCCAGCCTGCCACGTGTGCGTTTCAGGGGAGGTGCCATGGGGGGCACTCCCCGGTGTTAGGGAGCTGGTAGGCTCGGAGGCAGTGTAGTGCCCGGGGGTGCCATCGTCGGAGAATCGGCAGAGGGTCGTGCCTGCCAAAGGGAGCCACGTGTCCCAGCCATGAGACCATGTGAGGGCACGGAACGAAAATTGGGGGGGCGAGGCCCGAAATTGTGAGGACACCAACACAGGCGACGGGAATCTGGGTTGTTAGAACCAATAGTTTAAGCGAGAGGCGCTTGTTGGAAGCCCCGGGGTAGTTTAACAGGTTAAATGGATAGGGTAGATTAGGAAGTGTACCCCTCCACACCATCCATCCCCTCGCTCTCGTTGTGGGCCGCTGGACCCACTTCGTGTTATAGATCGCCAAACTCTGGGGAGGCCATTCTGAGGCTTAGTTGGGCCTCGACACAGGATGTTAGCTCTCCCTTGTTCCCCTCTGGGAAGGGAACGTAGGGGTTGGGAGTAGGCTAGGTGACAGGATAGGTTAGCCGAACAAGGACGATAAAGGGGGTTCGGGGACGATTTATAGTGGGGAAGTAAAAAAAAAAAAAAAAAGTTGGGGCTAAATTGGGGTTTGACAAATTAAGGGAGTGGGTATAGACAATGACAGGCAAAGGCGATAGGTTGGGAGGGAGACCGTAGGGTAGGTCCGAGCCCGCCTTCCAAGTGGCCAGCACCACCGCACTCCCTCCACCAACCTCCACTGAACGGCAAAGGCTGGCCAACTTCATCGGCTGGCCGTGTTTTGCTTCAAGGCGGAGGCTGGCCAACTTCATCGGCAGCTGTTGTTTTGCTGCAAGGCCTGTGCCGGCCGGATCGTCTGCAGCTGTGGTACTTCAAGGCCTGTGCCGGCCAGTTCATCTGCCGGCTGTGTTTGCCTGCAACGGCCTTCTTCTGCGGGCTGTGTTTGCCTGCTGCCTTTGCCATGCCATGCCCACTGCCCACGTTCACCAGCCCCGTTCACTTTTTGCTTTGCCCCCCCCCCCTGTTCATTTCCATGTGTGCCAGGATCCGCAAGGCAACAGTTTGCAAGCTGCGAGAACTGCCCTGTTGGCAGCTACAACACGGGCCTGCAGTGGCGGCCCGTGCACCGTGTTTGTGTTCATCCATCCATTCGTTGTGTTCATTGCGTGTGCCACTTGAGCTGGCACGGAGACTGCGTTTGTGCAGCCCATGCACCGTTGTGGTTCACTGCGTTCAGTTCAAACCATTCATGCATCCATTCGTTGTGTTCATTGCGTGTGCCACTTGAGCTGGCACGGAGACTGCATTTGTGCGGCCCATG
>NC_140972.1:35697544-35930044 GCF_056783735.1 Eptatretus burgeri | reverse complement strand
GGAAGGATGACAGGCTGTCAACCCCCTGGTGTATTAATTCAGTGGCCCAACGGGGCTTGAACTCAGGACCTTTTGGATCCCAAGCCGCTGCCCTCACCACTGCGCCAACACCAGGATATATCCAGGTATTAAAATGTGTAGGGTCTAAATAAACCCGAAATGATGGCTAAATCCACAAACAGCAATTTGATAATGTTACAGGTTTGGGGCGGTGTGGGGGTTGCGAGAGCAGTTCTCGGACACACTTCTCGGCCAACGACCTCGCAGCCGACGAACCGTGGATAACTCCGCAGCATGGTGGGTTGTGAAGCAACCGCAGGCACCGTCTGAGATGCTTAGTTTAGGTAGGATCCAGCATCCAAATCCCGCTTTACCTTCCCAGCAAATTAATCACCTCAGATAAGGACTGTGCTTCCCAACGCTCCACTGCTATTGATCAAAATGGCCGAGCGATCCCAAAAGTGGAATATTGCCTAATGGCTGACCATAACAAAATAGCAGGGCTGAACTCCCTGTCACTAATCACACACGATGTCTAACCGATGGAAGAAGATGATTGAGCAGTTTGGGAAAATGGTTTCTAATGTTTAGCAAAAGGTACGTATGTACAAGGCAAACAGTGTCACGAAAGAAAGCTCTTACCCCAAGCACAGAAGCCCAGTCTTAGTCAGTCACCTCGTCACAGGGTCTGCAACACAAGCCCCTCAGTCATTCTGGGGTAAACGAGGTAACGAAGAGGTACAGAGAGATTAGTTTGAAGAGTAGCGTCGGCGTATTGCTCGTCCGACACAAACCAGTGGGCTTACGTTGGTCCAAACGAAAGAGAGCGGAGCTGGAGAAAGAAGAGGAAGATAGAGGATGTAGTGCTCAGTGTAAGGAGAGGTGCAAATGGTGAATGGCTATAGTGCTTCAGAGGAAAGCGTGAAATGTGAGTCAGTAATACATCCCTCAAAAGGACGAGGGCTTATTGTTAATGCTCTGTGTGTTCAAAGTATTCATTTATTTATTCTATGAAAGCAGGAACCCTTTAGAAGAAGCACACAAATTTACATAAAAGAGTAATACTTCTCAAAGCAATATAAAAATACACGGAAGGAGCACATAAACAACAATTACGTTTTTATAAAAGACCCTTTTTTTATATGGTTCACTTTATTTTACATCCACATTGAGATTCACAGATCGTATGCAATATGTTTGTGAAATACTGTACAACATGCTGCCTTTTGATTAAACCCATCAGCGAAGCGACAGGAGGCACCAGGCATGCATAGTATCCTTACTCTCATTCATGGACCGGTGTGTGTTTGTTTGTGTGTTTGTCGCACTACTCCTCCAGTTCTGGGCTGATTACATCCAGACGTGCTACATCGGATCAGCATGATCCCACTTGATGTATAGGGGTGTTTTATCTTTGCCACTGGTCTTGGGGAGGGGGATGAGGAGGAGAACGCAAATTCTCTATCTAAATGTGTATTGTGTAGCACTGCTGCAGGTGGGAAAGGGTCACTCAAAGAAGTTCAGTCACTCAAACTCCTGGGTCTCACTATCAGCCATTATATTTCTTGGACAAACCACATTTCAAAGTTGGCCTCCAAAGCCAGCTGCCGACTGGGCATCTTCCGCTGTACAAGGTCCTTCCTTGGCATTCCTGAACTCCTATCCACATACAAGACCTTAATCTGCAGCTTGATGAAGTACTGCTTTCCCCTCTACGCTGGCTTCCCTGCCTCAAATCTTGCTCAGCTGGATGCTGTGGAAACCAAGGCCTTCACAATCATTGGAATCTCCCGTAATGAAGCAGAGTCTCTGGGTCTATTACTTCGCCATCGCCGACAGCTAGGTGGTATCTGTCTTGTTCCACCTCCTTTCTGGTCTTGCACCCTCTGCCCTCTCCGTGCTTAGCCCTTACCCCCCAGTTACCGGCAGGGTGCACATGCACCAACAGCAGCCCCCTTCTGGTGTAACCCCCAAAATCCAGAATCACTGCCCACCTCCACTCATTTGTTTCTTTTTTTCCCACTTGTGGAATCAACTTCCACATTCTCTTCAGTCTTATTTTTACATCCAAGTATTCAAGATAGCTGTTCAGCACCATCTTAGATCATCCCCATCCCAATCCCATTATACCTTCCCACCCACCCCCCTTACACCCACAAACTTTGCTTCTATATCCATTTTGTCCACCCTTTGCATTCTTCCCTACCTCTCACTGTTACCCGCATCCCTTGTTTGTCTGTCTCCATCTATTTTCTTGACCATCGGCTCTGGTGTTGGCATTTCCCTCTGCCCTTTCTGCCGTTCCTTTTGTTATGTTGCGTCCTGATCCATCATGTGTCATAGCTCTTCTCCGAGCCTCGATGCTGTACACCAAAAACATACATTTGGCAATTTTCACCACCAGACTTCCAGAGAAGTAAGGATGATACAAATGCAAAGACACGTATGCAGCGAAGAGCTTTTTCCGATGTTTCCTGTGAGTAAAATCAAACGAAGGTGTTTTCACGAAGCAATATATTCTTGAATAATGGACTTTCTTGGCCAAATAAATGGCAAATGATGCTGAATATGTTTAAGGCCAGGTTTTTTTCTTTTTTGCATTTCCAAGCAGTTCATTATTAATGCATCATGAAATGTTTTCCCCAAACAATGTTCTTCTTGTTAAACGACCACAAGTATTCCCACATTTTGGTGGGATTGGCTGTGGGAGGTTTTTGGCCCAAATCTTTCACGAACCATCTGGCCAGGCCTGATGCTAATTTAAGTAGTTAGGCCTTAGTTATTTTATGACTTGGTTTACGCAGTTCTTCAGCTAAAATGTAGGGTCGGTAGGTCGAAATACAAATATAATTTCAATTTTTAGAAACTACATATTTTTATGATTTGTTTTCGGATGTTCCATGGAAAAGACAAGGGTAGGTGGGGGGAAAATAAATATAAATCCTGGACCAGGAAGATCTAAGAAGGCATTGAAGATGGAAGACCATTCAAATGCAGGATGCCCATGTTCATTGTATCATCTGATGTGAAAAACAATAAAGCAGGATTAAAACTTGTTTTTACAATATAGTCAACATGCTCAATCAGAGCCATAACCAGCTCTTACTTTTCAGCGGGCATCTGATCGTACCGTCTCCCCATCCCCATGAGCACATCAAAGGCTGATTTCTAGTCCGTTGAAGGCTGAATATCAGCATCTCGCAGGGAAACTTTGACGTACTTGGCACCGAAATCTTTCAATACGAACAATGGTGTACAACTTTCGACGTAAACAAAATCGGCACGATCGAGAGTAGCCTGCGAATCATCCCTGCTGCTGCACTGAATTGATGCAATCGTTCGGCCAGAATATTCGTCGTCAAGATGTTGTGTGATTAAATCACCAAGACAGTCACTCGAATTTATACCACTGACATACTTCTTAACAATCACTTTCGCCACAGAAACCACAGTCAATCTGAACCACGCTGGCCACTGCTCAGACACCATGACCGAAGACTACTACGCAGCTCTACTGCGCAGTTTGGTTAAAGGGGACTCGGCATTTTGGTGCACGCACGCGAAATTATATTTTGAAAATAAATGCCGACGTTTACATTTGGGGTTTTGAAACTTTTGCACCTTCGGCGGAAAATTTATAAATATAAATGGCTAAAAATGTGTTTTATATTTATATTTCATTCCGGCAAATATACCGTCAGCGGATCTGTAAACCAAGTTATAAAATAACTGAGGCCTTCGGGCAGGAATTTGGAATTTGGCCATGGTACCAGCAATAGCTCGCCTACTCTTCATGGAAGACACCATGGGATCTTTAAAACCCACCAATTAACGCCGGCAGACGGGATGCCCAGTTTAACGTCCTTCCAAAGGAGAGCACACACATTGATGAATCACCCAGTATATGAAACACCAGGATGACAGTTTATAGCCATCCAGAACACATCTGCACATCTGCAGAAATTTCAATACCTCAGTTCCACAAAATTAATGGAAACACAAAACAAAAGCAAACATTGAAAACAAGGATGCAGTGCTCACGTATGACCTGATGATCTCATCCAGTGTGAACAAAGAAAACAAAGCCTTGCAACCGGACATCGTTCTCAGGAACAAACGGGAAGAGACAGCATTGCTGATTGAGATATCAGTACCCAGAAAATTTGTTTTAAATAATGCAGAAATAAAGAAAATGACCAAATACCAGGACCTCAAAAATGAGATCAACAGATCGTGGAAGCTGAAGAGCGTCAAAATTGCACCACCAGTGATATTTGGAGCCACGGGAATTATAAAGAAGAACCTCACAAAGATCGTACAAACCATCCCTGGGAATATTACCACAAACAAACTACAATTGGAGGCAGTCCGGGGTTCGGTTCGGTGACGTCACGACCCAAGTTTGGGTCGCGACCCTGGGTTTAGAAACCCCTGCTCTACACCATTTTGCTGACTACTCCACCCTGTACAGAATAATTCTGAGTCAGGTTGCCATGAGATCCTAGTCTATAAATCTCAAAAAAAAGAAAAATTGCTGGTCAGCTATCTGGAACATCTTTTAACAAAGGAAAATACCACGCTCTCACACTGTCCTTCCAAAAGGATTGGCTTTTAGCCCCTCCACTTACTTTTCTGGCCATCCCCTGGAAGAGGTGCATTCCTGGAGCTTCTAGGCCTCAATATCAGTCACAACCTGTCTTAGGCAGACCATATCTTCAAACAGGCCTCCAAGTCTGCCTTGGTATTCTCGACAAAGCCAAGTCTATTCTGAGCCATGCAGAGCTCATCACAATGCATAAGGCCTGTATATGTAATGATTTGGTTTGCATCTCCTCACTCTGGGCTGGTGCAGCAGCTTCCCATCTTATTCTTCTGGAGACAGTCAAATCTACAACTTTTTTGTATTAGTGACATCTCCTGGTGAAAAGTCGTCCCAAGGTCTGCTTTTCACCTACCACATGCAGGTTGGTGGACTCTCACTTTCTATCACCTAAATTCTGGAATGCACCACCCTATCTTATCATCTTCCCCCTCCAACTATTGGTTCCCAGTCACACACACACTCTCTCAGAACCCCCACAAGGTTTCCCTCCCCAAGTCTAAGGTAGATGCTCACCCTTCATCTCTATTCTCTGTGGATCCAAATCCCTGCGTCTGTTCCCATATTCCCCTCTAGTGTTTCAAGCACGTCATCCATACAGGTCTGATCCTTCCTACTCTCGTTGAACCCAAATTCATTCATTCATGCTCTCGATTATATTTCTGCTACTCAACTACTCATTTGCATTGTGTCCATGTGTCTTTTGTCTGCCTGGGCCCCTTTTACCCTTCTGTCAGTCAGTAAAGCTGGGGCTCTGTCATTTAGCTAGTCCAGCTTAGATTGACCACTCATTTAGTCCATAAGCCTCGACTAACAGAAAATAAACGGGCCACATTCCTTTTGGTGTGCACGACTCATCTGCAGCAGCATCCTGAGTGTGACATGTTCCTCAACAGCATCATGATGGTAGATGAAGCATTGGTAAATTCATTTGATCCATCATTTAAGAGCAAAGCTACTGAATGGTGGTCTCAACAGTCAAAAATAAAGAAAATCGTTCATCAAAGCCATGGGAAGTGCAGGTAATGTACATCATTTTTTTAATTATGGCCTTTATCAACATGCCTATGCCCCAAGTTCAGTCGATGAATGGGGTGTATTATATGAAGGGACTGTGGGGGAATACACTCAGCAATGCATCAGAAACAATGTGAATTGCTGTGGGATTCTGGGAATTTCCTCCAGAGACAATGCAGTGCCTCATTACCTGACGTGCAGATGCTGCAGGAATGGGGGTTAGGAGGTTCTTCCACACATTCCTTAGCCTCATGACCTATCACCATGCAATTACTTTGTACAACTGAAGATGAAGGGATCATTGGAAGAATATCGGTTTGTGGGGAAGATCAATGAGGTCCAGCGGCATCTCTGCGTGCTCTGAGCACCGACGATTACCTTATTGCCATCTGTTGCTTGCGACGCCGCTGGGAAAAATGCAATGAACTTTCAATCATATTCATCTCAATAGATAGATGAACTCAGTTATTCGTTATTGACCATTTTTTTGGTAATATGTTTGAATTCAAACTTCTTCACAATTTTTCTCAATCATTCTTTGATTGTAAAATGCTTTGTAATTCGTTTACAATAATTATTTAGCTATTCAAATAACATTTCGCAATTTTCTTTTGTTGTGAAGCAAAATAGCCTAGAAATGTGTTGAACTTGAACATCAAAAAACAAGTGTTGATTTTTAGTAAATAAAAAAACAAACAGTAGTTTAGAGGTCACACACATGAAGGAGACATTATACATCAAGCTCACAGGCTGTATCAGTGGCAAGTTAATTCAAATTATATAACTGCATTACAATACGTCTCATGGTTTTGGCACAATGCTTCCCACAAGCGTTTGTCGATCACCCACCCCAGAACCATTTTATCTTCAAGGACAATGCCCGGAGTCGCACTGATGTTATACATACACTTTGGAGGCCAGTGAGGGGGCATGTTGGAAAGCAAACGCTGTGCACAGTGACAAGAGTCGTTTGTTCGGCATAAAAACAGCATTATGAGTGGAGTATGATTCAGTCTTTAGAGCCTTCACTATCAGGAGACATGATGCAGGCCAACCACCAAATGTAATAAAATGAATGAATGCATCGTCTCCATCCTGGGCATGCCATATTCTTTCATTCATAAATCCTTCTGTGCAATTAAAATCCATAGTGCACGAACAACACAACATATGCACATGCACACCAATGTCATGTGGTCGTATGAACGACATTCATACAACCACATGGTGTTTTTCAAGATTCCCTGGACTGGGATGTTGGTTGATCTGTTTCTTTGACTGTTGTGCATGCTGAAGGTTTTTTGCCATTTTCCATCAATGCAATTTCTTCAAACTCCTCTAAAAATGCATACAGTCCCCCAGTGCTCTGTCTATAAGATTCACGACCCTGCAGACAAGTAAGAGGACCAACGGTTGACGATTGGCCCTGCTCGCCATCCACCAATGCCCGTCGTTGCACCTCACGCACCATGTGGTCCCGGGGTCGTGAAGGTGTGTCCTGTGGGTGGGTTCCATGCTGGACGAGACCTTCGAGACGAAGCAGATGCAAGTGGAGAGTGTCAGCATGAGCACGGTGCTGTTCAGCTGAGATGTACACCTAATAATCAGGGATACAAAAATGGAATGAAAGTTAATCCAATTATTCAATGTGATGATTGCTCTTAATATCACCAGGTGGAGAGTTGTTGGAGAAGAGCAAGACGGTGAAGGGAAGGGTGAGCGATAGAGTTGAAGAGGGGAGTGGACAAAGGAAGATTGTATGGCACATATCTGGAAAAAGGCTGCGAGACCGCTAAGCATATACCTTTCTTGAAAATCATTCTCAAAAATATTCACAAGGAAATTAGATGCAGGTGGAGGCCATTCAGCCCATCATACCTGCGCCACATCAACACCACACCAATTTACCAACACAAGATCTGATGAGAAAATGTAATTTTTTTTAATGAAGTGTTTCTTGTGGGGTTTTTTATCTTGCCAAAACGAAGTTTTGCAAGATATGTTAGTCAGCTTGTATGTTTTTTTTTGTTTGTTTGTTTTTTTTGTCTGTAATCACGTATAAAAAATTCTGCAGAGCACAGTTATCATTGGAAATTTTTGTAACTTCGCATATCAGAGGCCTATAGAAGTCCCTTTCAGCGCATAAGATTTTGAAGGTGAAGGTCAAAGGTCAAGGTCACTTTGGCGCAAATCAGGGGAGTCGACGAAACCCTTATTTTTTGAGTAATTTTGATCGGATCGTCTTCAAACTTCGTGCCCCCACTGGGGCCGGTTTATGAGTGGGTATGAGCAGGTAAAAGACCCAGTGGGGAGGAAGTCACTCCTCTCAGAGTGCAAGCAAAGGGGTTCAATGGAAGACCTTGGAATTGAAAAACAATATGTTATATCGCAAGTGGGTAGAAATTCCCTCTGAGAAAATATCCTGGCTGGTAATAGTCCTAGCCAAATTCAAAACCACAATTTTACAACAGGTGCATGGTACCCTCCCGGGAGGGGGGGGGGTACATTTGGGAAGGAGGACGGCAACATCTCGGGTCTGCTGACGGTTCTATTGGGTGAATATGGGGCGTAATATACAGGACTGGTGTTGAGCATGCAACGCCTGTACTGCTAAAACGGGACTGTCATGGAGGATAAGGGCCTCCTTCAATTACACCAGGTGGGGGCCATCCTTGACCAGGTGGCTATGGACATTCTAGGACTGTGACCCCACACCTGCCAAGGTAACAAATACATCCTCGTGGTCATGGACTATTTTACCAAATGGCCAGAGGCCGACGCGCTCCCCAACCAAGAAGCTCGGGTTGTGGCACAGGCCTTTATGGAAGGATATGAATGTCGACATGGGATTCTGGAAGAGCTGCACACAGACCAAGGATGAAATTTTGAAAGCCAATTGCTAAAAGAAGTGTGCAGTGTCTTGTCAATTCAGAAAACCAGGACAACACCATTAAGGCCACAATCTGACGGGATGGTGGTAAAGTTCAACAAGACCTTGATCCATCAATTGAGCTTGTTCACTGCCACCCATCAGGATGACTGGGATAAACATCTCCTGTATTTTTTGATGGCCTACCGGACCAGTCAACATGGAGCCACCACATGCAGCCCAGTGCTGCTTATGTACAGATGGGAGTTACGGACGCCCGTCGATCTGCTGTGTGGTCCAGTGCCAGAGCACCCTAAAGACTGCTGAGGGAGGGTTACACATGTCACTTGGTGCAAGGCATGGAACGGGTCCATACTTTCGTGTGCTGCCAACTCCATCTAGTAGGTGTAAAGATGAAGCGCAGGTATGACCACCAGAGCCAGGTGAGCGTATACTCCACGGGTATGAAGATTAGGTTCTTCAATCCATGAGAAGGAAGGGCAAATGCCCAAAACTCACCTGACTTTGGCAGGGCGGGGGAGTCATGGTGCAAATCTGTGATGTGATGATTAAGATCAAAATGGGGCCAGGGTCCCTTCCCTAACCCTAACCGACTACGACCTAAGAAGGGCGACGAGATGGCCTCATGGATCGCTCCGACCTTAGAGGTGGAGGCTAGACCGAGCACCTCTGTGGACGTGGGGGGGGGGGCTCATTAGAATAGAGTAGAGAGTTTTTGAGCACAAGGCGGTGCGGGTGAACAACCCCCCCCCCCCCACTCATAACAGGGCAAAGGAGTATTAGAAAACAATAGATTAGTTACGGGGAGGTAGTGTAAAAAAATGGCAGTGAGGGCATTAAAAGGGGCAAAGGAGCATTAGCATTAGCGAGTGATGAATTAGTTAGAGGGCGGTGGTGTAAAATAATTATGCCAGTGGGGGCATTGGAAGTGGTCCGTACCATGCAAAGGAGCACTCGGATAGATAAGTCAGAGGGAGGGGGAGGTGTACTTTTAGAATAGTCATGCCCACTTGGAGGCACGAGAAACAGTTGCCTCCATGGGGGCATAGGAGCATTAGTAAGAAGAGGGGATTAGCTCTCGATGGGAGTATTATGATGGGAGATGGGACAGAGTGTTTGAGATGGTTGATGGAGCTAGTGGGGATGGGGATGTAGCTAGCTGAGCGACAGAGTTAAATGGACTGTGCGTCGTGTAAGGGATGACGGGGGTGAGCACGAGTTAGTCAGTGGGAATTAGTTAGGAAGATGGTACCAGTGTGAATGGAGATGTGGAAATGTGAACGAGCATGTATGGAATGAATGCGGGTCAGCGGCCCGAGAGTGGATGTGAGTGCATGGTGTGAAGGAATGATTGGAAGGGAGTGATTCCCACCAAAGGAAACCCGGGGGCTAGTTAAGAGATTCGTTAGAGGGATTTCGTCAAATTTACAATGGAGGCCGTTCTGCGGTTGGTGCCGTGTGTAGGAATGTTTTTGTTTTGCAGGTATGCAACGAGTTTTGACGGGCTGGGAGTGTGGCTCACGAGAGGTGAGTATTGCTGAAGAAGGCACCCCCTGTCGCTGGAGGATCTGTCGGCCAGGGTAGGACATGAGCCCATGGTGGGCACTGGACATACTACATTTGTGTACGGGCTCGGGTAACCATGGAGAAGGGACCTGGAGTGCCAATTGCCAGTGAGGGCACTGGGGGGGGCGGAGAGCTTTCCCCATATTCTCAATGGAGCGATTAAGCTTGAAGGTGGCCTCAGTGTGCAATGTGTGAGTACACTGGTGTGTAGACCTGGTAATGGAGTCACACTGCCCAGCCAGGAAATTGTGTGGAGGCACGGATGAAAACAGAGGGTAAAGGCCCCAACTAGTGTGAGCACTAACGTGAGCAACAAGTGAATTCATTTGTTACAACCACACAGTTTGCTAAGTCCTGGGGAAGTTTAATTATTTATTATTGAGGTGATAATGGATAGAGTGGTTCAGAGTGTTGTGTTTGCCCCTTTGTATCATCCACCACTCAGGTAACTGCTGACCGCTGGAGAAGCTGTGGGATCTGCAGATGTATCTTGAACTTGCACTGAGGTTCCCACAGATACACTTTTTGTTCCTAAGGGACCCTTAGGGGCTGAGAGGGATTTATTTTTTGGAATTTGGCACTGAATGAGGGGAATCCAAGAGACAGACATTATAGTTTGGCAACAGAGACAATTTAAAGAGGGGGGGGCTAGGATAGAGCAGGCACAGATAGGACTGGAGGGTATGAACCATGACGAGAATAGGCTCATGAGATTAAGGGTGGTGGAATGGTTAGGTTAGGGCCGAGATTGTTCTGAGATCGGCCGGCACCACCACCACCTCCCTCATGTACGTGTGCACTGAGAGGCCGGCCAGCAACTTCTGCCGAGCCTGGTTTGCCATTTGCATTTGCCTGTGCTGCCTATGTCTTTGCCATGGGTGTGCCTGTCGCCCCACCCACTGCCCTTGTCACGCCTTCCCAAGTCATCTCCAAAGACCACTTGTTGTGTGGCCCCATTCTTCAACATTGGCACTGAGGACTACTTTTGTGTGGTCCCGTTCTTCAACGTTTGCTCCAAGGACACTTTTGTGTGGCCATGTTCTTCAACGTTAGTGCCAAGGACCACTTGGTGTTGTGCCAAGGACCACTTGGTGTTCTTCAGTGTTGCAGCAAGTGGGGCAGAATAATCCCCAGGGGCTGGAGGGTAGTCTATCCCTGTGATGGTCCCACAATGATACCCTCCAGGCCAAAGAAGATCTTTCAATATGGGCCACGTGGTCCCACCTGCAATTTTTTCCCATAACTTTCCCCTAAGGGTTGTCTTCAACAGCGAAGAACCATTTGATGGCGACCTGTCGCCCAGGGTGAAGTATGTAAATAAGTGTAAAAATGTTTGAGCCCACCTGATATGTGTTTAGGTAAATAATTACATTTAGAACTATCTCGTGTGAATGTGTTATAGTAAAGCTTGGTTTTTCAAACCCGGGGGCGCGACCGCAAGTGGGGTCGCCGGGCAAATTTTGTGGGGTCGCGGGCGTCCGCTTGCAGCGAAAAAAAATTGTCTATTTTCGATCGGTGTTCGCTTTTACGGGATGTAATATAAACGGTTCATTCAAAGTATGGGAACCGGTACAACATGACGCTTGGAATGGGATCCAGCCGATGCGCGGTCTCGCTGAAGGGCGGTTCATTTTGGCAGGAAATTAGTGGTTTGATCCACGGCCTCTCAGACTCAGACTCTGACTCTATCATTAACGTCTATTCACGTCTCCACGTACGACTTGAGACCTTATTTGTGATGGCCTGAGAAATGGTTGAGGACGTGTTCAACAACAGGTTTTTTTTTACAACTAAAATAGCTGCCAGTTGGCCATCTTTGATCTGATCTCCAAAGATAAAAATGAGGTGCATTTGTAAACCATCATTCATTATCTGTTTGCCAAGTTTGAAAAACATCGGTAAATGCATGTCCGAGAAATGTTTGAGGACGTGTTCAACATCGGGTGTTTTTTACAACTTAAATGGCCACCAGCCATGTTGGAGCTGATGTCGAAAAAAATATGACGTGTATATTTAGGCCATCATTCATTATTTGTGTGCCAAGTTTGAACAAGATCGGTAAATGCATGTCTGCGACATGGTTGCGGACGCACGCATGCACACATGGACGTACGCGAAAATCGAGACGGAATCCATCAGCCCCCGTTTCAGTCCAAGTCCAACGGAGACTGATAATGTCCATTCAAATGAATTGGCTACAGGTGGACTCAATCACGTTGTGGAGACATCCCAAGGATGATCAAAGGAAATTGGATGCACCTGAGCTCAATTTGGAGTGTCGTAGCAAAGGGGTTGAATACTCTGACACAAGCTATTTCAGCTTTTAATTTTTAATTGATTAGTAAAAAATTCTAAAAACACGTTTTCACTTTGTCATTATGGGGTATTTTCTGAACATTATTGACTAAAAAATTATATTTAATCCATTCTGGCTGTAACAACAAAATGTGACAAAAGTCAAGGGGTGTGAATACTTTCTGAAGGCACTGTATCACATTTCATTAATTTCTTGTATATAACTACATAAAATCTATATAATATCCATTATGTACATTTAATATTACATATATATTGTTGTGGTTACCAGATTCGCAAACCACCATTCAGGTCCCTTAGGTGAGGTATCTCGGTAAGTGCATGTGTAGTTAGGCCCAAACCCGTTGTCTAGTGGGAATACATGTCATTTATACGTGCTGCGACTCTTCAGGATAGCCGTTTTTCTTTTACTATCTTTATTTTGGACCAACCGCCGTGATTACCATCACAACCACAACAACAACCACCAACCACAACGCCGCTTCACCACAACCGCCACGACCTTTACCGTCACAACTCGCCACCATCGCATCACCGTCATCTCGCGCCACTCATGGGCACCGATGCTGGACTCGTGGAGGGCGCACGTTGAACAGCGTGTACAAAATCACGGATTTTGCGCTTCAAAAACGGATCAAAAACGACACACGCCCACTTTTTGCCGTCCAATCGGTGAGAGAGGGGCGAATTGGCCCCGCCCCCAGGGCGATCGATATATGCAAATTTGTGGATCAAAAAGCCTTCACGCCCACTTTTTCTCGGGCCAATGGGGAGCGAGGTGAAAGGTCAAAGGGAGGGGGGTCAAAGGCGAAGTTACGGGGGGATAAAAGGACGGTGTTCGTCAGTCAGAAAAGGAGAACGAAGAGAGAGAACGAGAGTCGCAAAGGAGGGTCGGAGAGTCAAGAAGAGGAGAGTCGGAAGCAGAGGGTCAAGACTTCGCGGGCGGTGGAGCTGCTCGTCGTGTGCGTTGGAGTCGGAACGGAGGGGACGGAGCTGTGGAAAGGCGGCGACACCAGACGAGGGGGTGCTCGCGTCGTGCAGGAAGCTGCACCCGAGGGAGGCCGACAGCGCGACCTGGCCGAGGTGGAGACGCTCGTCGCACATAATAAAGATCCTCTATACCCCGAGCATCAGCAACCCCCTCCTGTTTCCCCCCGCGCTGAGATAGTGCGACCAAGGGGGCCCCGTTCCCACCCCCTGCCAGGCACTGTCCACGAGGCCCGCGGGTTGCGGGGCCATCGCCGCTCCGCGTCTCATCACCAGACGGGTAGGCCCGACCCGGTCTCGGCCTCAGGCCTACCCCATTCTTGGGGGATTTCTTTTCCTTGGTTTTGGGTATGTGTTGTCGGCGCCGTCTGTGAAGTAGAATTGTATAAGTGTTGCCGTGTGCTCGGTAGTCGGTATTAGCTCTGCACTGTGTTTTCACTTTTATGTTTGCTTTTTGTGTAAATGGAATTGTGTTTTCTTTTTTTTGTGTGCATTTGGTGGAATTGTATTTGTGTGCTTCCCGTTCGTCGCGAATAAATGTGCTTTATTGTTGAACTGTTCTCCCGCTTCGCTTTGTCATTTCTTTCTTTGAATCCCCATCTTGCTTCACGTAAAGGGTTGGTAGTGGGCTGAATACGCCCGATAATTAATCGAACCGTCGAGGTCGACGATAACACCGCTCGGTTATTCTGATAGTACGGAACGGGTCGCTTAAGTGGCCCGTGTCCGAAGTCGACCTGCGGCGAGGTGCGATCGCCCGGTCTACCCTCCGCGTGGGTACTTAGGTAGTTCGAATTTGGCGAGCAACCCTATCCCACGCGGGGGCTGATTGGCTCGATCGCGGTGAGACCGAAAGGTCCACCCGTGACTGGTTCCCGGCGTTAGTCCGAGAGGGTCACGACTGGATTGTCCGTCCGGTGGGCGACGTGCCGCGATTCGAGTTACGTGGCCGTTCGCACGCCGGCGGGCGCGAAAACCGCAACACTGGTGTCAGGAGTGGGATACAAATTCATCGCCCTCCTCGCGGCACTGGTATTGGAGAGCGGGACAACAGGCTCTCCTGTCTCCAGCGAAATTCACGGGAATCGGTCCAGGGGTGAGAGAAGCGACCCCCGATTCCCTCCAAATTACGAGCGAGCAAATTAACCCTTCACGAGAAGCAAGATGGCGTCTCAAGGCGAGCGGGAGCCGGGGGTATTAGAAATGGATGTAGAATGTGTAGGATCCATGGTCCAGGATGGAATCCCTGAGCAGGAAATGTTGATTGTGCAGGAACACGGACTCGCCCAACTGAACCCAGAGCCCGAAATGGGTGCGGCAGCGGCCGCAGTGTATGACACCTCCCCTCCCCCTCTCCACCAAAACCCTTCCCCGACCCCTGCCGAAACGGCTCACCCAAGCGCACCCGACATGACCCAGCTATACACCATGCTGGCAAAAATGTATGCGGAAACGACAGCGAAGATGATTGCGAACATGAACAAGCAAATGGACGAAGTAAAAACGAATATGAAAAACGAAATAAAAAGCATGAACGAAAAGATCGATGCGAGTACACAGCAAACGAAGGAAAGAACGAAAAAGCTGCGGGGTGAGACGCAGAACATGGGCCGAAGCCTGCAGGCGGGCATGAAGGCCGTGACCGGGGAGATAAAAATGGCGACTCCACGTGTGGGAGCAAACGAGCTGGGTGGGGGTGCAACGGCTGACAGGCCCGCGGTGGAGGCGGGTGAAAAAATAATTCGTGGAACGTGTTGGGCGAGGGTCGTGACGATGACCGAAAGGGAAAAATTAAATGGGGAGACCAAAACGTGTGAGACGAGACACGAGGTGACGACAACAGAAATAATAGTTGAGACAAGGGAGGTAAAGGGTGAAGAGTTGGCAGAGACACGGGAGATGGGAACGATAGAGGGAAGACTACACGATGAAGACGGGGTAAGTGACGCGCACGCACACACGGAGGTAGTGGAGGACAATGGGGGTGAGCTCGCGGAGCGTGTAGGGACCCAGTGCGAGCACCTGGATGGCCTCCTCCAGGAACGAGGGGAGGGAGTATGCCCCCTTGAGGCGAGTCACGACCAGGTGAGTTCGGTCGTGCTTTGCGAGGTTGAGGGGACGAGTGCTGTGGACGGGTGCACGGAGAGCTTGGGGGGTATAGAGGCCCCGGAGACCCTTGTGGGGACACGAATCCCCAGTGTGGTTGTCCCTGTGTGTGTGGTGCAAGGTGTGAGTGCGTCCCCGTGTGTGGAAGAGACCGCGTGTGTGAGTGTCGCCGTGTGTATGGATGAGGCACCGCGGGTTAGTGCCCCCGCGTGTATGAGTGAGGCACGGTGTGTGGATGAGGTACCGCGGGTGAGTGCCCCCGCGTGTGTGGATGAGGCACGAAGTGCGAGTGAGGCACCGCGGGTGAGTGCCCCCGCACGCGTGAGTGAACGGCCGTGTGCAAGGTCACTGTGTGCCAGGGAGACCGTGTGTGTGAGAGAGCGGTATGAGAGGGAGATGTCGGTTGGCATGCGGGAGCACGCAGCCGCGTCTCCCGGTGTGAATGTGATGGAGTGGACTGTGTGCGTCGTAACACGCAGGTGTGCGTGGGTTGAATGGCGACGACGAAGGCGACAGAGGAAAGAAAGCCGAGTAGCGGCTGTGGTTGTTTCGAGCACCGTGCCGGGTTCACCCAGCAGTGAGCACGCGGTTCGTGCTGTGCAACGCACGAGACCACCACGTGCTCGCTTGCGAGAGTGAAGTCCCGGTCCGGAAACGCACGCGGTGGATTTGCCGATCCCGCGGACGGACAAAGTTTAGGCAGGTAAATGGATTTGGACCGGACGGGTTCTCCACGCGATCGTGTGTGTTAAGCTCCAACGGGCAAAGCACATGTGTTCGCGTGGGGAACCCCTCGAGACGTGGGGCTTGTGTTTTTTTTTTGCGCACGGTGACGTCATGGCTGCACGTGTGGTTGGAATCCGGCAGGAGGGGTATCTCTGCCGGATGGTAGCGTCCAAGGAGGGACGAGGGACACGTGCAGCTGCATGACGTCACGGGCAGGTGTAAAGTGCGCGAGCTCTGAGTTGCCACGCAGGTGCTGCGCATGTAAAGAGAAAAAAACAAACAAAAAAAAAACAGCAAGCCTCACTTTCGGGTGTACAGGATTCCTGGGCAAGGGGTGAAAGACCCCCTTAACCCTGGGCACAGGATGGAAACTAGTTAGGGGGAAGGGTTAGCTTAGTTAGACCGACTTCATGGGGCAGGGGTAAGTCCTCATGGAGTCCGTGGAATGGATTAGTTAGAGGGATTGTAGCCAGATTTAGGTTGGGAAATAAAATGATTGATTTGGAGACAGAGACAGACTGGTGAATGTGTAGTGGGGACGTAGCTTAGCTACGTAGGTTAAAAGGAACGTGCTGTAGTTTAAGGGACGACGTGGGAGCACGAGTTAGTTAGGGGAGGTAGTTAGGAGGATGGCAGAGTTCGGTGGTGAGTGTGTTGAAGAGTTGGAGAGTTGTGAGGTGAGTACTTGTTGAGTGAGTGAGGCCAGCGGGTCTGTGTGAGTGGAGTGAATGGGGAATGCATGGTGCGATGAGTGATTGGGGGGGAGGAGTGACTCCCGCCCAAGGGACCCCGGGGTCAGTGTAGATTGAGTTAGCTGGGTTAGTCAAATTGAAAAATGGAGGTCGTTTTGTTGTTGGTGGGAAAGTAGGCTCGAGACCCATTTGGAGGGGTGCAGGAGCCCTGTTGACGGGCTTGGGAGCGTGGCTGCGAAAGGTGAGTATCGCTGAGTGGGTACCCCGGGCACCAGGCTAGTCGGCCGCGGTAGGCCAAGGGCCCATGGGGGGCCGGGATAGAGTAGTGGGCACGGGTGCGCCTGCTTGGTGCGGGGGCCCGGGGCGCCATGAGCCGCGTGGGCAGTGCAGTGGGCACGGGTGACCCTCGGAAAGGGGCCCGGGAGGCCGGCCTGCCACGTGTGCGTTTCAGGGGAGGTGCCATGGGGGGCACTCCCCGGTGTTAGGGAGCTGGTAGGCTCGGAGGCAGTGTAGTGCCCGGGGGTGCCATAGCGGGAGAATCGGCAGAGGGTCGTGCCTGCCAAAGGGAGCCACGTGTCCCAGCCAGGAGACCGTGTGAGGGCACGGAGAGAAAATTGGGGGGCGAGGCCCGAAATTGTGAGGACACCAACACAGGCGACGGGAATCTGGGTTGTTAGAACCAATAGTTTAAGCGAGAGGCGCTTGTTGAAAGCCCCGGGGTAGTTTAAGAGTTAATGGTTAGGGTAGATTAGGAGATGTACCCCTCCGCACCATCCATCCCCTCGCTGTCGTTGTGGGCCGCTGGACCCACTTGGTGTTAAGATCGCCGAACTCTGGGGAGGCCATTCTGAGGCTTGAGTTGGGCCTCGACACAGGACGTTAGCTCTCCCTTGTTCCCCTCCGGGAAGGGAACGTAGGGGTTGGGAGTAGGCTAGGTGACAGGATAGGTTAGCCGAACAAGGACGATAAAGGGGGTTAGGGGACGATTTATAGTGGGGAAGTAAAAATAAAAACAACAGAAAAAAAATAAGTTGGGGCTAAATTGGGGTTTGACAAATTAAGGGAGTGGGTATGTACAGTGACAGGCAAAGGCGATAGGTGGGAGGGAGACAGGAAGGTAGGTCCGAGCCCGCCTTCCAAGTGGCCAGCACCACCGCACTCCCTCCACCAACCTCCACTGAACGGCAAAGGCTAGCCAACTCCATCGGCTGGCCGTGTTTTTCTTCGAGGCGGAGGCCGGCCAACTTCATCGGCAGCTGTTGTTTTGCTGCAAGGCCTGTGCCATCGGCTGGCCGTGTTTTGCTTCAAGGCCTGTGCCGGCCACTTCATCTGCAGCTGTGGTACTCCAAGGCCTGTGCCGGCCAGTTCATCTGCCGGCTGTGTTTGCCTGCTGCGGGCTGTGTTTGCCTGCTGCCTTTGCCATGCCCACTGCCCACGTTCACCAGCCCCGTTCAATTTTTGCTTTGCCCCCCCCCCGTTCATTTCCATGTGCGCCAGGATCGTAAAAGCAACAGTTTGCAAGCTGCAAGAACTGCCCTGTTGGCAGCTACAACACGGGCCTGCAGTGGCAGCCCGTGCACCGTGTTTGTGTCCATGCATCCATTCGTTGTGCTCATTGCGTGTGCCACTTGAGCTGGCACGGAGACTGCGTTTGTGCAGCCCATGCACCGTTGTGGTTCACTGCATTCAGTTCAAACCGTTCATGCATCCATTCGTTGTGCTCATTGCGTGTGCCACTTGAGCTGGCACGGAGACTGCGTTGTGCAGCCCAAGCACCGTTGTGGTTCACTGCGTTCAGTTCAAAAGGGAAGGCCTTGGACTGCGTGTGAGCAGCCAGCCACGTTCCCTGTCACCTGCATTGTTTGAGTCAGAGACTGCATGTGGGCAGCCTGGCTCCCTGCTAACTGCTTTCTTTTTGCAGAGTCAATGATCCTGGGCCATGGTTTAGTGTAAAATTTGTAAGTTAAGGTAAGATGTACTGTAAATATGAGTGCGCCCCCGGCATGTATGTCTTAGCGCCGGCAATTTTATTTAAGTCGTCCGTGTGAGTGAGTTTGTTTAGGTAGTTACGCAGCCCTCAGGTTATTTATTTTGGGGACACGAATACCATGAATGTCGCACTCAGGGATCCGTAGGTAAAATGTACTAGGGGAAAACTACACATGATGGCACACGAAAATTTGACGACTCGGGACGAGTCTGTAAAAAGGGAAGGGGGTAGTGTTGTGGTTACCAGATTCGCAAACCACCATTCAGGTCCCTTAGGTGAGGTATCTCGGTAAGTGCATGTGTAGTTAGGCCCAAACCCGTTGTCTAGTGGGAATACATGTCATTTATACGTGCTGCGACTCTTCAGGATAGCCGTTTTTCTTTTACTGTCTTTATTTTGGACCAACCGCCGTGATTACCATCACAACCACAACAACAACCACCAACCACAACGCCGCTTCACCACAACCGCCACGACCTTTACCGTCACAACTCGCCACCATCGCATCACCGTCATCTCGCGCCACTCATGGGCACCGATGCTGGACTCGTGTAGGGCACACGTTGAACAGCGTGTACAAAATCACGGATTTTGCGCTTCAAAAACGGATCAAAAACGACACACGCCCACTTTTTGCCGTCCAATCGGTGAGCGAGGGGCGAATTGGCCCCGCCCCCAGGGCGATCGATATATGCAAATTTGTGGATCAAAAAGCCTTCACGCCCACTTTTTCTCGGGCCAATGGGGAGCGAGGTGAAAGGTCAAAGGGAGGGGGTCAAAGGCGAAGTTACGGGGGGATAAAAGGACGGTGTTCGTCAGTCAGAAAAGGAGAACGAAGAGAGAGAACGAGAGTCGCAAAGGAGGGTCGGAGAGTCAAGAAGAGGAGAGTCGGAAGCAGAGGGTCAAGACTTCGCGGGCGGTGGAGCTGCTCGTCGTGTGCGTTGGAGTCGGAACGGAGGGGACGGAGCTGTGGAAAGGCGGCGACACCAGACGAGGGGGTGCTCGCGTCGTGCAGGAAGCTGCACCCGAGGGAGGCCGACAGCGCGACCTGGCCGAGGTGGAGACGCTCGTCGCACATAATAAAGATCCTCTATACCCCGAGCATCAGCAACCCCCTCCTGTTTCCCCCCGCGCTGAGATAGTGCGACCAAGGGGGACCCGTTCCCACCCCCTGCCAGGCACTGTCCACGAGGCCCGCAGGTTGCGGGGCCATCGCCGCTCCGCGTCTCATCACCAGACGGGTAGGCCCGACCCGGTCTCGGCCTCAGGCCTACCCCATTCTTGGGGGATTTCTTTTCCTTGGTTTTGGGTATGTGTTGTCGGCGCCGTCTGTGAAGTAGAATTGTATAAGTGTTGCCGTGTGCTCGGTAGTCGGTATTAGCTCTGCACTGTGTTTTCACTTTTATGTTTGCTTTTTGTGTAAATGGAATTGTGTTTTCTTTTTTTTGTGTGCATTTGGTGGAATTGTATTTGTGTGCTTCCCGTTCGTCGCGAATAAATGTGCTTTATTGTTGAACTGTTCTCCCGCTTCGCTTCGTCATTTCTTTCTTTGAATCCCCATCTTGCTTCACGTAAAGGGTTGGTAGTGGGCTGAATACGCCCGATAATTAATCGAACCGTCGAGGTCGACGATAACACCGCTCGGTTATTCTGATAGTACGGAACGGGTCGCTTAAGTGGCCCGTGTCCGAAGTCGACCTGCGGCGAGGTGCGATCGCCCGGTCTACCCTCCGCGTGGGTACTTAGGTAGTTCGAATTTGGCGAGCAACCCTATCCCACGCGGGGGCTGATTGGCTCGATCGCGGTGAGACCGAAAGGTCCACCCGTGACTGGTTCCCGGCGTTAGTCCGAGAGGGTCACGACTGGATTGTCCGTCCGGTGGGCGACGTGCCGCGATTCAAGTTACGTGGCCGTTCGCACGCCGGCGGGCGCGAAAACCGCAACAATATATATATATATATATATATATATATATATATATATATATATATATATATATATATATATATATTCCATTCTTCATTATGCCTTTTTCCATTTTTTTATTTGGCACGTCTGATTGTTATTATCGAGTTCATAGATATTTGAGATCAGCCCAAGTTGTTGTGAATATTGAACATATTAAGAAAGCAATAATGGCATGAAAGATATAATGCAGAGGCACAGCCATCTGCCTCCATGTGGTGTGAAGTGCTATGAAGCTTACCGTGACATGGTCAAAGAGGTGCAAGACGAAGGGCTGACCATCGCTTGGTTGGCTCACAATCTCATGCTTTTTGTGAATCAGAGATCCATGGCTGAAATCGCACCTCCCATCAGCCATCAACCTGGCAACACGTCCTTCCTTGTCCTTCAGGAAGATGGCACCTCGCAGAGCAAATCTACGCGAGCGTGAGCCATATTAAGCCACTGGGGCTGGATATCTCTACATCATTAACATCGCAATCCATCTCAGCCATTGCTTTCTGAAAACCTATAAATTATTCATCCCCCTCACTTTGCTTCAGTTATGTTGTTTTGCATATCATCTGAAGATTGAGGCAATGGCAGCAATTCTCACAATGACTGCCCCTGCTGAAAGAAGAAAGATGAACACAAAAGAAAAACCCTCTAATCCATAAGGAAAGAATAATAATCTCTTCACAGAAACACAATAACACCATGAGAGATTGTACATCATTATTCCTTGATCATATGGGCGTGGAATAGCAAAATATCGTTGAACTTCAGAAAATACCGATAGGTACAGTACAGTTAAAAATGGTGTGTGTGTATGTGTGTATGTGTGTATGTGTGTATGTGTGTATGTGTGTATGTGTGTGTGTATGTGTGTATGTGTGTGTGTGTGTGTGTGTGTGTGTGTGTGTGTGTGTGTGTGTGTGTGTGTGTGTGTGTGTGTGTGTGTGTGTGTGTGTGTGTGTGTGTGTGTGTGTGTGTGTGTGTGTGTGTGTGTGATTTGGGTGATTAAGGCAAGAAATGGCATGCTGCTCTACTAAAGTGTTAATGATTCAAAGTATTGAGGGTAAAAAGGCTAAATAATGGAATTAAGCATTCACATTAATGTGGACGAGATTGATTTTCCTTATGACAGACTTATCTCTCATACATATCACCTCCAGAGGCAGTACCAAAATTAAAATCCCAGATTTAAAATCCCAGATCATTCACCAACTGACACTTTTTTTTAAAAAACTACTTCCTTTTTCCAACAGTCAGATTTTCTTCTCTTCTCTTCTCTGAGTGACCTGCTTCCAAAGATAAGTAAACCGTTCTGAATTTGTCTCTGTTGTCGTTGATTGTTGTCCACTTTTGTTTGTGTCAATTGTTCATACTGGAGTGGATCAGCGTGCTTTGTATGCCTCACCACAAGTTGCTGCAGAGGCACAGACATCTTTGACCATGCCTGCTTTCTCTGGGAGTGAAGGAGGGGGGGTGGAATGGTGGGTGTGGGTTAGTGGGGGGTGATTTATATTTATTTTTTAACTAGCAGAGCCTATCCGTTGCTTCGCTGACGGACCAATTAGTCATCGTATTTGCCGAAACTTTTGGGTGAGAAAAAGGAAATAAAGACAAATTCACTCGTGCAGAGTCCTTTCAAAGTTTCTTCCTTGAAAGGGGTAACGTTACGGTCCAGTATATTAATTTAATTGTGTTTGGGAAAGGTTACATTTGCTGTTAAGTTTTCTGTTAAATCACAACAACAACAACAACAACAACAACAACAACGACGAAAAGGCAATAACATTGGGGGAATGGAAGGAAAAAGGAAAAGGACGAAGCCAAGAGCAGGCGGTGGGACTTCTCTGGAGCTGTCACGCTCTGTTGGAAGAGATCCATCCATCCAGAGACCATACTCTGTGCAGAGCGTTGGTGCTGCTGAAGCAGTCTCTTTAGCTATTGGGCACAATCCTGGGCAGGTCGCCACTCCAACACAGGATACCAGCATGCTGACACTCATTTTGCCAACCTCGGAAAGATGACAGGCAGAGTCAACCCCACCTGGTAAGAATTCAACAGCCGAGTGGGATTTGAACTCAGGATCCTAGGATCCCAAGCCCAACACTCCAGCCATCAAGCCAACACCAGGCATACACTGGTGCTGTTGACAAGTGAATAGTCAATTTACTTGGTTGGAAAGCTAACAATCGATTTATTTGGAACAAAATTTCACGTTGGTTTAATCATAAAGATATGTTTTAAAAGCCTGTGTTTCCGAGATGGAGAGAGAGAGAGGAAGAGATGCATAGGCCCCTTTAAATCCAACATTCACCGGGAATGAGAGATCGTGGTCTTCTGCATGAAAACCTGTGAAGGTTTAGTGACTCATCGATTCCTTTAACATGGTGGCCCAACGTTAACCCATTGTGCGCTGGACCAGGGATGAGATTCAGCTCATCTTCGTACATCTACCCTTTGAGGTATTCTTCTCAGCTGAACTGCCTCCACTAATCGTGGCATCTACCTGTTGGACATTGCACTTCTGTATGTCGGCGACGATTTCTTTGCAACTCCTTGTATTCCCTGTTGGCACCATTTTGGGGAATTTATGCACCATTTTGAGAAGGCAATCGGTGTGTTGACTGGTGCGTACTCTCGAAGCTTATTCATTCCTCCAACCTCTCCTGTCCTTCAACCACATCATCCTTTTCAGCTTGGAGTTCCCATCTTCATTACCTGTGGTGCAGCTTCTTGAAACTGTGGACTCAGGTTCTTCTCTATGCTTCGGTGATTCGCCTTCTGAGGACTTATTGAACGTGATGGAATGACTGCCTGTGTTAGCTTCATCATTTGTGCGCACCCTTTTGACTTTGAACATTCCAATGAGGCTCAACGTTGACCTTTCACCCATTTATAACCAGCTGGGGTTTAATGTGGGAACTGCTTGATGAATCTGTTTGCTTTAAGAGCCGTGAGTTTATGTATAGCTGCATAGCTGTATGTAACGTTCATACTTATTGAATTTGGGGATTCTTAGGAAAGGCATTAATTGTGATATTTAATTAATATTGTTGTGCTTGAGGTAGATTAAAGAAAAATCCAAATCCATTGGGACCATACTCTGTACAGAGCGTCAGTGCTGCCGAAGCAGTCTCCTGGGCTATTGGGCGCAATCCTGGACGGGTCACCACTCGGACAGAATAATTGAATGGCTGAATCGTCCCAGCAAGCTGGTACTCATTTTGCCGACCTCAGAAGGATGGCAGGTTGAATCAACCCCACCTGGTATAAATTCAACGGCGAGCAGGATTTGAACTCAGGACCTGAGGATCCCAAGCCCACCACTCGAGCCATTAAGTCAACACCAGGTATAAAGGTAGACATTAGGGATTAATAAATATTTATTATAACGTTACCCTTATGTCTCCTGTCATAAGTTCGTTTCACCCTTAAAACAACATGAAGGGCACATCAGTATCTTTATTATTTTTCTGCCATGACACCCTTTGGGTTACACTCGCTGCGGTGCCCTGAGGTTGCCACGTAATAATATAAATTATAATATATACAATATGTGCAAGCCTAACCTTGGCACGAAGACCAGAACACCATTGGCGCGAATAGCAAAAACCAATGCATCAGCTACGCGATGATCTGTACTGCTTTCCTCGATTCCGGGGTTGACATCTCGGAAGAATAGGCACTGGAAGAGCTCCACAGAATCCTTCTGTGCCTTCTGCGCAGCCTGTTGGGGGGAGGAAGAAGGGGAGGTGGATGGATGCAAGCATCAGGAAAGCTGGCACAGAGCATCGCTGTTGCATCTACCAGTGAACAGCTGTCCAATAATAAATGAGTTATTCCTATTTTGGCTGCACTTGCAAGTTGTGCCAAAAGCTCTTTGGTAAGTTAAATATGCACACTTACCACGGAATTGTGCAGTGTCAAGCATACAAATGTTGCCCTTAAAGGGATCAGCAATGCTTTATGACAGAGATAAAGGCATTCTTTAGAATGTCGGCCTGATCACAAGACATACATTATCAATTAAAAATAAACATATACAGTGAACAGTATATATATATATATATATATATATATATATATATATATATATATATATATATATATATATATATATACATATATATATATACATATATATATATACATATATACATATCTTCGTCTTCTTTCGGCTGCTCCCGTTAGGGGTCGCCACAGCGGATCATCCGTATGATCCGCATAGTGATTTGGCACATGTTTTACGCCGGATGCCCTTCCTGACGCAACCCTGGTCGCCTCTTACGACACAGGGATATACATATATATATATATATATATATATATATATATATATTTATATATACATATAGACACTTATATTGAAAAGTGTTCTGGAGCTCATACATTCCTCACATGCAGACCAAAGACAATAGTAGTCAATGTGGAGAAATCAACAGAGTCCATGGGATTTTAACCTGAGATTCAAGCATCAACGATTTATTTTCTCAGATTGTAATGCAAAAGGGCAACCCATACAGAACAGAAAAGACACAGAATATCCCCTTGAAAAAAACAAGTCATAACAAATAGATAAAATAAGGAACAAGCCATTGTATATGTAAAGGAATGGTTCTGGGACTCCAAACCTACGTTGCAGTAAAAGCTCCATCATTAGCAGGTCGAGACAAAGGTCGGCGGCCAAATTGACGAATAGGTTTTCTCAACTGTGTGTTGACAAGGGTATACTAACGGCCATGGGAAACAAAGTACAGCTGACGTTCTGGGCTCTAACTCTTCGTTGGAGCAAGAGATCAGCTTTACTTTCTTCTCTTGGTCTGATGAAATTTCAACATCCAAAATGTCAGCTTTACTCTGCTTTTCTTCCCACAGTGATTAGCATACATTTGTTAACCTTCGGTGGGTAAAACCTATTAGATGGAAGAGAAGTTTTGGAAATCAATATAATGGGGCATACTCAGATTGGCAAAAATGGAAATAAATTCTTCAAATACAGTCAAAGAAACCCAAGAAGATGTTTCAATCTAAAGCTTAATTTATAACCACAAGCTCAGTCCCTATTTACCCCTACTTCCTCAACATTGACTGGCAGGGACTGCATGTTGCATTCCCAAGTCAAGACTGGTCCTTCATTTCCACCTCTCCTGATATTAATACTGCCTGGGAATCCTTCCACAGCTTGTTTTTCCTCATGTACAGATTTATACCATCTCGTCCAGTTATCATACCTATCCTTTCGCCCATGGTGCACAGAATCCTGCGGTGAGGCAGTTGCCCTCAAACAACTTTCCTTCTCTTCCAGGAAGGCAAATCCAAAAGAAGGCAACCTCAGATCATTCCACAAAGCCTGGAACAAGTGTGTCTCCACTCTCAGGAAAGCGAGAAAATTATGTCTGGCCAGCATCAAGACTGAACTCAAACCCATATTCTTCTTCTTCAAAGAAGTGGTAGCACAGTGTCGAGTCTGTCTCTGGTGTATACTTCCCCTCCATCCATTCTTTCAATCCAAATGGCACCACAACTGACTTCTCATGAGACAACTAAATGCCTTCATTCCATGTTTTCTTCCAAATATTGTGTATCCAACCCCTCACCTCCTACATACCACACCTACCCTTTGCTCTAGTACCCAACTACTCCTTGATACTGCCTTTCTCACTTGAGAGGTTGCAGAGGTTTCTGGCAAACTCCAAGTCCGATTCTATGACAGGCCCAGACGGCATCAGTGCACGTATCCTAAAAACCTCCTCTGCAGCTCTTGCTCCTCCTCTTTGCTCTGTTCACTTCATCATTCTCCCTGAGTCAGTTTCTGTCTGCGTGAAAGGTAGTGCAAAACACCATCACCGCAAAACACCATTGTAGTACAATGTAGTGCAAAAACAGATCCTCTTAACTACATGCCTATTAGTTTGCTTCCAATTCTAAGAAAGGTCATGGAATCTGTCACTGCAGTTGACATCAAATCATTCATTTTCTTTAATGGCCTGATCTCAGATCATCAGTTCGGTTTCAGACTTGGACATGCTGATTCTACTCTCCCAGGAATGGATATAAGCTGTCATTCTCAGACGTGAGATCACGACCATCTCACCAGACATAGCTCGAGCATTTGATAGTCAGACACCGTGCCTTGATCACCAAACTCGCTGCTTATGTCATCCAAAGCCACCTCCTCCAATGGATCAACGACTTGTTACACTCCTGTTGTGAGCATGTAGCTTTTAATAGGATCTTCTCATCTCTTTTTCCCTGTCAAGATTGGAGTGCCCCAAAGCAGTGTTTTTGGCTCAGTCTTGGTCCTCATCTTCATCAATGATATTTGTGATTCCCTGGAAATTCTTGCACATCTCTTTACTGATGATTCCACCATCTGCCGTATAATTTCTCATCCTTCAGACAGGCAAGCAGCAGCCTCTTCCCTCTCTGTAGACTTTGAGCCAGTCTAACACTTGGAATATGTCTTTGAACCCGGACAAATCCCACACACTCTCCCTGACTCTCCAAAAGGACCATCTGGCAAGCCCTCCCATCTCGTTCCGAAACAAGCCACTTGACGAGGTTAAGTCACTCAGACTGTTGGTCCTCAGCATCAGCCATGATCTTCCTTGGGAAGAACACATTTCCAAAATGGCCTACAAAGTCAGCCGCTGACTGCCCATCTTCCGTCATGCACGATTTTTCCTTGGCCAATCAGAACGTTTGACAGCCTACAAGGCCTTCATTCACAGCTTGATAAAGTACTACTCTCCAATTTTGGATTGGTGCCCCTGCCTCACACATTGCCATTCTCGATACCGTAGGGAGCAAAGCCCTCAAAATTATTTGGATCTCCTGCGACAAAGTTGATTGTCTGGACCTATGACTTTCGCATCGCAGACAGGTTGGTGGCCTCTCTGTATTCTGCCACCTCCTTTTTGTTCTTGCACCCTCTGCCCCTCCCAGGTTTCTGCAGGGTGCACATGGTCTGCCAGTAACTTTCTTGTTAAACTCCCAAAATACAGGCTCATTGCTCACCTACACTCATTTGTTCCTCTTTTCTCTCAACTGTGCAACCAAGTTCCCCAATCTGTTCAGCACCATTCCTCTCTCCAGGGCTTCAAGACAACTGTTCACCACAACCTGACATCATCCCCATCCATATTCATGATCTATTCTGCTTTTTCAGGTTATTGTGATTTTTTCCCCCTCTTCCTCACCCAATTTCATTAGTTTGATCCTTTTCTGTTTCATCCCAACTTTCCCTTCCTCTTCTTATTGTTTAATTCAGCTTGTGTGCAACTTGTCCACCCAATGTGTCGTTTTCCTCACCATGATCTCACTCTCGCTTCTACTCTGCTGTTGGCATTTCCCCCTTTCCATTTCATTTTGCTCTAGGTCTTCAATGAGCCTTGACCATGCACTCAGTATACAAAAAAAAAAATGATCCCTCCTCAGTTGTACCATCTCTTTCCAAAATTCCTACTTCTGTTGTTTTTCTTTACAAACTTCAATTTCTGTCACCAACAAGACCAGATTATATTATCCCACTCTGGAAATGGAACTCTCCGAGGGGGTCACACACCACCCAAAGTGCAAAAGAATGCGTGAACCAGACATACTAAACACTCCTTCAGCAGCCAGACCCAATGCCAAGCCCAACCCCATGGTCCAAACCCCAAAACCCGGCTCAGGCCAAGAGACCGTTGAGCCCATCGCGCCCGAGCTGCAATGCTTATAAATCTCCGGAGATGCCATTGGTCGTGCGTTTATTTAATTTCAGCACACGTGCTACAACCAAAATGCAATAAGGCCCAGAATCTCTCAACCTGAGCCGAATCCCAATATTCAAACTGCAGAATCGAACCCAGCAGCAGCCCCGACCGACAAAAAAGTGACCATCCACCCAACCCGCACACTCCGGGCTCAAAACACAGCACAAACACCATAGCACAACATAACCACCTCCAAACCACAACACAACTACCTGTGGGAACGTATCACAACTACACATTGTTGATGACTTCATGAAAGTTGGAAGAGGGGTCAGAGTAGGAGGAGAGAGAGGGAGAAGGGGTGGGGAGCAAGGACAAACATAAAGAGACATTATATGACAGAAGTAAATCGACACCATGATTTTTAAAGAATATATTTATTGAACATTTGAAGTACATTTGATCCAATTAAATACAAACACTAGTATTTTGTAGACTTGCCATTTGCAGATTTCAACACTTTTACTCTTTCAGGCATAGAACTAATGAATTCCAAAATTTTCTCTTGTGGGATTTCTGCCCAGGCTTCACACAAACGGTTTAGCGATTCTGCCCGTGATGTTGGTTTCCTGGACTTTTTCCGCACAGCTTGACCCAATATGGCCCAGAGGTGTTCAATGGGATTCATGTCAAGAGACTGACTTGGCCATGGAAGTCGCTTGATTCCATTTCTGTCCTGACATTCTTTGGTCTTTTTTGCAGTGTGGCATGTTGCTCCACCTTCCATGAACCGAGTGTTGTTTTTGACCATCTGACCAGTGGAGGAGACGGGGAGAAGTCCATCCTAAAGGATAGAAATGTATTTCGTCGAGTTGATGTTGCCAACACACTCTGCAAGCTCTGACGGACCAGTGCTCCAGATTGCTCCCCAAACCATCACTGAAAAACCACCGTGTTTGACAGTTGGCTGCAATCGGTTCAAAGAGAAGTCTTGACTGGGGAGTCTCCAGACCCATACGCATCCACTCTCAGAAAATTGAATAAATTGGGACTCATCTGCAAAAATGAGTTTGCCAAAACTCCAAGGTTCTGTTGGCCATCTTCTCAGCCCACTTCTTTCTCCTTTGAATGTTGGCTGGTCTAAGAAGAGGTTTTCTCCAAGTTGCTCTCCCATAGTAGCCCAGTTGATGAAGGTACCGCATGGCAGTTCTTGAGCTTACTTGGACCTCCTCTGCAACATCTGCTGCCTTGCAACGGAGAGTTTTCTCAATGGACCACTTGACAACTTGAAGATACCTTTCTCAGGGCCAAGATCAACCAGAACGGGAAGCTGTGGATTCCTTGTCTTTGCTGGTGAATTGCTCAATCACCCGATTGACCATAGAAAGTGGAATGCCAAGGTTCTGAGCTATCTGATGCTGGCTGACTCCACCTTCCGAATGGCCAACAATTTGTCCTCTTTGAAAATAGCAAAATTTGTGTGCTCCCTAGGTTCGAGGCATAGTTAATTGTCATACATGACCCAGGAACTCGTTTCTGCAAATAAATAGTTGAATATTAGTCCAAATCACTTAGTAAAACTTGCATTATACAGATGAAATGAAGAAATTTAAGGTGTCTATTTACATCTGTCATGTCTCTGTAGAAATGGTGGGAAGGGATGGATGGAGGAAAGGGATGGATGGAAAGTGGATTCACAGCAAGTTCCACAGTTGTCCATGAACACACGATACTCCAATCTCACAGAGTGAACACAAGGTGTAAGGAATTAATGATGAATGAATGAATGAGTTCCCACCTGCTGTTCCTTCATCTGCCATTACATTCTCTGCAGCATCTGCAATGAGCTTGGGTTTTGGAAACAACTCTCCCCAAATAACTTATAAAGTATTCCATAAGGAGTCCGTCTCCGAGTGGTGCACAGCATACCCACGCCAAGGTGAAAGTTACATTTTCAACATTTCGCAGATTTAACTAAGACAACGGAACATCCATATTAATATTTCGGCACGCCCCTTTTTTTGTTCCACCATCAGATTTTTGTTACTGCATGAAATGAAACAAGCTTTGACATATACAGTAATGATATTATTGTCTTCCTTAAGAGGCCCCTCAAAATTCGTTTTGATGATTATGGTAGTTAAACAGTTCATGTTCTCCATTTGCAAAATGGGAGGAATTATTGCAGAAAAAAGAAATAAAAATGTTCCCCATTTTTTAGAGGACCACAAAGATGAGTTCGTTAAACCTTTTGTAGAGTGTTATTATTAATCACTATATGCCATAGTAAATTGCTCATGTTATTGAGCTGTCAATAAGCTATCAATCATAGAATATAATAAACTCACTTGAGTATTCATATCTCTATTTCAATGCGTAATATCAAGCGGTACCTTCATGATGACCTAATAAAACCGGTCTCGATGTCCGTATATCTGTTCACAATCAAACCGATCGTGATGCATTTTAAGGCTTTCCAAGAGCTTTGGAGAGATTACCTACACTCCCGCACGGTGCTGTTTTTATTATTCCTACTGCACTTGATTAGAACATAGATCGTGGATGGATGCACAGATCCCAGGAGAACAACTATAGCTGTACAAAACAATTCATATTATCGATGGATAAAAATGATATTTAATTGATATTATAATAAATTGTTTATTTAAAATATCTTCAAATTTTGTGAGTTTTTAGTTTGTTGTGAAATATTAGGTCCTCTGGTCTCCGCATAGTGGCGTACAGGCTTAAGTCGTACTTCTGTTTACTACCGTAGAAAATCACAGAACCATCCGATCGACATGCTATTAACAGTTTCAGAATCAGCTAAAATCTACAAGATATGAATATGTAGACGAAACTGATCCGGCCAGCTAAAATCTACAACATATGAATATGTACACGAAACTGATCCGGCCTTTTGGATCACTTTAAAGCAGGGTGCCCTGTAATTTTAATGCGCTCTATGGATCCTCCGGAACTCACGAATGGTACACGTTGTGTAGTCACTAAACTATGTGGTAATGTCATCGAAGTGGAGCTACTGCGGGACAGTCGAAGGGGAAAACCTGAATGATAATCAATGGATAAAAATGATATAATATATTGTTTAAAATACATTCATGCTATCTGTCTTTTACCATATGTTGCCAGTGACGCCCGTCGAAGACGGGCACCTTTACTAGTACGTTTATATATGGAATTAATTTACATTATTAACTAACAGCGTCTTGAATTTCAATTTGTAATTTTATTTTCAGAAACGACAGCAGCTATGAGAAAAAGTCATTTACACTGCCGTCTACTGTCTCGCCATGGCTTAAATACATCAGTTGATAATTAATGAATGGCAGGCTTGGCACCGCACAACACCATACGTCAATTGATACATCTTTGATTGTGTTTAGCAGAGTGACAGTGTGTACTTTAGCCATGTATCACCATGGCTTGCAAATGAACATCTCTCTGGAGAGCCTTTCAATAAAGTGAAAAATAAAACTAAAACCTGAGGATGAGGATTCAAATTGATGATTTATATTTTATTTCCTTGGCTACACCCATTCTATTTCACCGATCTGAGATGTTGCCACATTTAATAGAAGAAATGGCTCTACAAGTCTGGTATTGCAGTAATGTGCCACGGAGTGCTCGCTTTTTCGATAAGAAGTTGTCTCAATTAAGTTTTGTTTGCAGCTGATGCAATACTGTATAAATATACCTTGTGAAATCCATCCATGAAAATGGTCATCATGGGGCCAATGGCCCAATAAAGATCAATATCAATGAGGATGATGATGATAAAGCAGCTTGGAGAATGCTCGCCAAGTGGATTAAGCACTCAAGCAAGCACTCCAACAAAATGGTTGAAAAGGAACGGCAGGCTTGGCAAGCAATCAGCAATCACCGATTGGTCATATAAAAACCAATCACCTGGAGGTGACCAGAGCATCAAACAAAGTACGAATTGGACAAATGAACACTTTATTTTTTTTCGCAGTTGGAACTGCTGCTGAGGTAAAGTCTGCCATTTAAATTATGAAATTTGGCTCAGGTTAAGAGATTCTAGAGGTTATCACATGTGGAAATGAAATAAAGCCACAAACATTGGCATCTCCGGGTGTTTATAAGCATTGGATTGTATCCAGCGATTCATAGGTTTGATGATCAAGCATTCAATGATGCAAGTGAAGAAAGTGAAAAAAAAAATAGGACCACTGTACCTGCACCTTATTTGGGCTCTGGCCAAATGCTGTAACCCAAATGTGGTAGAATTATGAATGGTGGGTCTGGTGAGGAAGATTTTTGAAGGAATTTATGCGATTTTCCAAAATTTTTACCAAGTCCGCCATTTTGACACATTTACGGTCATGTGATCGGCATGAACTCTGAAATTTAACATCACAACCCTATCTTAATGTTGAAATCCAAATTTGGTAGCATTCTGACTGGTGGGTCTGGAGAAGAAGATTTTTGAAGGAATTTACAAGATTTTCACAAAAATTGACATACACAAGGAAATCAGGCACAAATGGAGGCCATTCAGCCCATCATGTCTGCGTCACATCAACACCACACAAATTTAGCAACACAAGATCAAAAGAAGAAAATGCAATATATATATATATATATATATATATATATATATATATATATATATATATATATATAAAATATATATATTTTTTTGTGATCAGTGTCTGCAAGTCTGGTATTGCTGTAATGTACAAATATACCTTGTGAAATCATTCATGAAAATGATCATTATGGGGCTGTCAACACTTGACACTTTTTATGACACTTGACACTTTTTATGGGGCTAAGACCATTGTGACACTTCCGATCACATGATCAACATGACCTTTGCAATTTAACATTGCTGCTATGGCCTAATGCTCTAACCCAAATTAGGTAGCATTCTGACTGGTGGGTCTGGAGAAGATGATTTTTGAAGAAATTTACTTAGTCGGCTATTTTGACATACTTAAAAGTCATGTGACCAGAACGAGCTTTGCAATTCCTGCGAGCAGTCAGGAGATGAACGTTACTGCAAAATTTCAGCTGGATTGGCCCAGCGGTTTGGCCGGAGAAGTCGAAAAAGGAGACGAACGGATGGACGGATGGACGGTGCGCAATGACAATACCTTATCTGGAATCTAATTCCAGATAAGCTAAAAATGAAAGCATTTTATTGTGAAGAAACCGTTGCAGCTTGTTTAAAATCAAAGCATTGTTGAACAGGCCAAATAAAATGGTGAATGAAGACCCCAGCAAGGTGCCAGAGGGCTGACTCAGGGGCTGACCAAGGATCACACCTTGCTAAAAGATAATGAAATAAGGCCGTTAATTATCTTCAAAAGGGGTGTTTAAATTAACCCAAACACCCAATTTCATTAATGCACTACCATGCAAAATTTGGGGCTACTAGGTTTCATGGTTTTGGAGTTAAGGAGGACACACACACACACACACACACACACACACACACACACACACACACACACACACACACACACACACACACACACACACACATTCTTCTCCACGTCGTTATTTCAGATTTCATGCCTCATTTTTGGTGTTTTTTTGTTTTCTTTTCTAAACAGAAATTAAGGTTTGTCGAAGAGACAAACGACAGAGGGTGCAACATTATGAACAAGGTTCATGAGAGCAGAAGAAAATTATCAGGATGAGGGTGGCAGGTAAAGAGGCTGGCATGAGATGTTGAGTTGCCATCTTGAAGGACCAGAAAAAAAAGAAAAGAAGAATTGATTTGGATTGTCATGAGGGAATATCTTTCCAAACCAAGGAGGACTTCCACCAACTGGGGGAAAGCAGGGAAGGAGGGGTTGAAGGGAAGTACATTTACCCTGGTCCTTTCATTAAGATGCTGGCAAATCTCCTCCAGAGAAGTACTGGATAGCATAACCTCGGGATCTTCAAAATCACCATTTTCAGCAGCCAGGACTGCGAGTAGCTGTCTGTGAACCAGTATGTCAGCGTAGCGGCGGATCGGGGATGTGAAGTGTGTATACAAAGGTAAGGCAAGGCCTGTTCAGTTGAGGAGAGGGTAGAATAAGGGAGAGAGAAGCATGCAGAGGATAATTGAGTTATTTTAAAACAAAGTCATTGGCTGCTCATATTTCCAATGATCAGTTGTTAAAACTCTACAATACCTCACCAACAACTTGTGGAATTTACGATTTTGCATTCATAAATATGTATAAACCAATTCAAAGTTTGTAGGACAATGTAATTTTATTTTTATCCATTCTTTTAACTTAAAAATATTTTATAAGCATCTCATAATAAAAATGGATTTCATTTTCTGAGATTTATCGGTTTGAATGCACCAGACCCCAACAGTACTTTGATGGGAGACCCCCATACAAGGCTGAGTGTTACAGGATGAGGAAAGTAACAGATAGCTCATTTGGTAGCTTGTTCACTTTTGAAAAGCCTAGTAGTGTGTGCTGAAGTCAGATCTCATGACAAAATCAAAATTCCTCAAACGTACAAAGTTGTCATTGTATCTAAACATGACCATACAGCCCTGTAGCTGTTTTTATAATACCACCTACAGATTACTTTCACACAAGTGATTTTAGCTCCTTGTCTCAGTTCAATGCCAGCTCTAAGGTGATTTCAGATATTTAATCACCACCATGTTGTTCAACAGCATAAATTTAACAAGATACCACTTGGTATCAATGTGATAAACATTTGAGAGAGTTTTTGATGAGAGAATAATGCTGAAAAAAAAAATTGTGCATCTTTTTGGTCATTATGGACCCTTTATGAGAGTGGGCCCAGCACCGAGGTTCGCCGACTCTTCTCGAACGACACTGTAGGATCTTTAACAGCCACAAATTAATGCTGGCAGATGGGACACCCAGTTTTACATCCAATGCATGGTGGTTTGCAATCGCCTTCCCGACAATCAATCAAAGCAGGAATTTGGCACTTAGCACGAGTGTCAGCAATGACTAACCTACTCTTCACAAAAGAGAAAGGATCTTTAATGTCCACGAACAGCCAGTGTTGGCAGATTGGTATTCCGGTTTAATGTCCTTCCAATGGACAGTGCACACGACTGCTCTGCCTGAGAAACACCAAGGAAGCAGTTTATAACAGGGTTGGGATTCAAACCCAGGCTAGACAGCTCAAAGGTGAGTGCACGTACCTACCTCTAAGCTGTCCTGCCAGCCCATAAGACAACCATATATTCCCAAATATATTCCCGTATATTCCCAAACAGTGCTTACCTGGTAGCGGCTGCAAAGAGAATCAGAAAAGCTCTAGATTTTGAGCAACCCTTTAGTTGGACTGACAACATTTGTAATCATGTATCAAAAGGATCACGAGGGTGGAAGGATATAGAAAATGCACAAGATTGCTGTCAAAGTGCAGGCGAGCTGAGAAAATTAACCTTTTACTTGCCCAAGTCCAGCCAATTTGATGCTGCTGTAAAAACAAAAAAAAATCGTTGAAACTTTGACATCTCTCAAGGGAAAACAGCCATCCTCATTATTTCTTCAGTTTTAGATGCTCAATAATAACCACCGGTATTATTAACCATTTGTATTACTATGTTGAGGAATCCATCCTTATGGGCAGGTTAATTCCCCCAGAAGTGGCATATTTTATACAAATTTGTGATACCCCCTCCCATCAGGAGCAGCACTAATAGTAATATTAAACATGGGGCAGTACCACTGGGCGCTCACCTGGTAGCGGCTGGATAAGATAACCAGGGAACCACTGGCAAGTATGGATGACCCACAAAATATATAATGGAGAAGAAAATAAATACGTATGGATTTTTTTTCATGCCATGAACAAACTTTGGTACATCACGGGTGATAAAGGTTGTGGTCAAGTTTCATCAAAATCGTGTTTGTCGTTTCAGAGAAGTTGTTGAAAGTATTTGTGGACGGACGGACAATGCGTCATCCCATAAGTTCCCCAGAACGACGTTCCAGGTGAGCTAATAATAAATAGAGTTCCTTTGGAAGCAACTTCCATGCGTGAGGAAGCCTTTAAACCCATCGAGCCTGCAAAATCATTGCCAACCTATGGTTGTTTATCCAAGCTCCCCCCCCCCCTTTTTAAATGCCAAGCATCAAGCAAGGATGCAACACGTGCCATTTATAAAGACTTTGGAATGACTCATCCAGGGTTCGAACCGCCAGCCTTGCATACTGAGAACAAACACTATCATTATACCACCGAGTCTCATGTAATGCCATACATATTTACATCGGGGGAATTGTGGTCAATATACACCATATATATATATACACTATATATATATATATACACTATATATATATATATATATATATATATACACTATATATATATATATATATATACACTATATATACATATATATATATATATATATATATATATACACTATATATATATACATATATATATATATATATATATATATATATATACACACTATATATATATATATATATATATATATACACACTATATATATATATATATATATATATATATATATACACACTATATATATATATATATATATATATATATATATATATATACACACTATATATATATATATATATATATATATATATATATATATATATATATACACACACTATATATATATATATATATATATATATATATATATATATATATATATATATATATACACACTATATATATATATATATATATATATATATATATACACACTATATATATATATATATATATATATATATATACACACTATATATATATATATATATATATATATATATATATATATATACACACTATATATATATATATATATATATATATATATATATATATATATATATACACACTATATATATATATATATATATATACACACTATATATATATATATATATATATACACACTATATATATATATATATATACACACTATATATATATATATATATACACACTATATATATATATATATATATATATATATATATATATATATATACACACTATATATATATATATATATATATATATATATATATATACACACTATATATATATATATATATATATATATATATATATATATATATATATATATATATATATATATATATATATATATATATATATATATATATATATATATATATATATGGACACACCATCCGAACTGCAATTCTATATATTCCAGATCAACTTGTATTAAACAAGCTGCTCTAAAGGATCAAAAAGAAAGTTCATTATTCATTTTGTGTGTGGCATGTGGTTGTTGGTTTGCATCATTGCAAGAGGGTGCAGCTGATGCAGTGCCCCTTGTTGGTTCGAGCAGGAATTTAGAATTTTGCCAGTGTGCCGGGGATAGCTTGCATACTTTTCACATCGTACACCCCAGGATCATTATCATCCACCAACTAGTGCTGGCAGACGGAATGCTGAGTTTCACGCAAAACCAAGGGATGGCACACACATTGAATGTGTCACCCTGCCTGCAAACCACCAGGATGACAGGTTATAGCTCAGTTTGGATTCAAACACAGATTAGACAGCTCAAGGAGAGGATGCACATACCTCGAGGCCATCCTGCAGCCCCAGCAAGGTGTTTGTAGCACATAGTACATGTCGGAGTGATGCTAGTTGTGGTTGTGTTGGCGATACCATTTTATACGTTTATTTTACAGGATCGAAGGTGGCACTTAGACTTGTGTGGAAGCCAAACAAAATTATCTGTGCACAAAAATGCAACCAAAAACGCAAATGTGAATGGTCGAATCAACGATAAGAAGTATCTAATGCACCAGAATCTGATAGTATGTATATAGACGCTTGAGACGATGAGAAAGCGTGGTGATGCAGAAATTTGGCCGGTCTCCATGGTTTTCCTAAAGGGAATCTTGAGGCTGTACAAGCAAGATCGCACAGGAATGAGAAAACCTTGGTACCTCCCCATACATCAGGCCCCGTAACACTGAATCCTACCAGAATATGAAAAAAAGAAAAAAAGTAAAAGAATGCAAATGTGATTGTGATCAAAGCCCTGATTGATTAATTCAAGAATATCGCAAAGGAAAATTCAGTTAATCTTTTCTCCACTCCAAAAGCACAGATTCATGACCTGTCAGTGACAAAGGGTGTTTATGTCTCCAGTATATATTCTGCAACACACCTGAGGGAGAGGGGAGGGGGGCAAACTGCAGAAAGAATTTGGCGAAATATCATTAATTCTGCAGCGAAGAGCATCTGATTCACTGTGCTTTATGGCAATGTCACGGTGAAGGATACCTTATGTAGAGATAATGAATTTCTCAAGTGCTGAAACAAACTGCGGCATCCAGTGAGGATCATGTTTAAATCAGAGCCCTAGAGTAAGGAACACTTGTCCATCAAGCAAATAATGTTCTGTGCCGCAGGGTGGAACACACACCAAGACACGTGATAAAGAATTTTTGACTCTTCAGAAGACATGAAAGTAAAGGCCCGATAAATATTTGTGGATCCTTTTCTGTACAAAGCCATTGGATGGCTGTCAAATCACAACATGTACAAGAAAGCAGCAGACGTGGATCAATATACAAGTAACAACAAAGTCAGGTACCTTGCTTGCACTTGCACCAACATGCCTGGGTCTTCCTGTACACCATTACTATTTGGGACATGGACATCTGATTAAGGATATTTTAAGGTTGGATACAATTATCTCCTAACCTGAGCTATTTGCATTGCTTGACATCAGCTGCAATGTCTTCTGGATCATGCAGCAACCGACAATTGCTGCTTTGTTGGTTCATCCAATTTTCCTACAAAGAGCCTGGGTGGCTGACTGGCAGTGGAAGTGGTTCGTACCAGGGACAATCAGGAGAGGATAGTGGATGGGAATAAAACAACACATGTTGTGACACGTGTAAAGCCAAGAAGGTGTCACATTCACTGCAGCTGTTTTGATAAGTCAACCCTGCAGAGAGTACATGTAAAGCTGCATTGCCAGGAGATTAAAATGCGGAACCTACACGTAGAATACTATTCAAACGCATATATGTGTTATTGGGGATCTCAAACTGAAGAAATAATTAGGATGTCTGTTTTCTTTTTAGAGATTCTTTGATAGAGTGTTGACTGTAGACTGTAGAGGCTTGTGGAGGAGCTGGCTGGAAAGTTTCAAGCATTCATTGATTTTCAAATAGCATATAAATTGGCAGGATTTGATTTTCTCAGTCCATCATGCATTTCTTGAATTATTCGTTTATTTGATGTGATAATGACAGTGCCATTCCAGCTTGGGTAAAACCTGTCTGGAGGTCTTTTCCTGCAGCAGAAAATACCGTTGCCAATGGAGAAAGAGTGGCTTCATTCATCTGCTCGTATGCAGCACGTGACATCATTTCTTGCAGGAGTACGACGGTGCCACTGGTGCATTGCCCCCTGTATGTTTAAGCAGGAATTTGTAATTTGTTCACGGTGTCAGCGATAACTCGCTGACTCTTCATGAAGGAGATTGTAGGATCTTTAATGCCCACCAACTAATGTCAGCAGATGGGGTGCCAAGTTTAATGTCCATCCGACGGATGGCACATACACTGATGAACCGCCCTGCCTGAGAAACAGCAGGATGACAGTTTATAGATGGGTTGACATTCATACCCAGGCTACTCCTTCTTCCCCCTCCTCTTATCCTGTTTGTTCATTCCCCTGATGTTTGTTCCACCATCAGTTCTTCCTTGCTCTTTCATGAGCCTTGCTCCTACAAATAAAAGAAAAAGTGAAATACTTGGTATTGTGTTTTTACAATTATTTATGTGTGTCTATACTCTATAGTAATGTATTTTTTTTTTAAACAAAGATGTGATGAGGAGTTCTAATTTAGTATAAAAAAGAAAAATTTTAAAATAATTATTTATCTACCTAGTATAAAACACAATATGTATATGTGTATTTGTCTCTCCCCCTTCATTTGGACAATTAAATAAGGGGTTTAAAGGCCAATCTTTGAGCACGACTGTGTGTTCCCTATGGTATATTTTTCAGGATTAAAAAAACAACTTGAAACACGTTTTTCATAAAAGAGTAATTACGTCTCTTCTTTTGGAAATGTATATGGTGACTTGCAACCGGGCGTCAAAGGTGGTATACGGAAACTCAGAAAAATAAATAAATAAATTCAAGGTGCAGGGAAGTGAAATTAGCTGCACATGGTGTGCAACACACGCAGAGTAAAACGAGCATTCATTTACGCACGTAGGATGCCTCATAAATAAAGAAGATAGAAGCACACCCAACACTAGGCCGAGGCTTCAGACTTTGGCATGCTCATGAGACTATCCTGTCAAAAGGAAACATCCCAGAAGATTTAAAAAACAAAACAAATAGGGTCACATTTGTACGTGCAGTGTTTTAAAATAACCATTCTTGCTCCGAAACATCACACATTGCAGAGTCTTTGAATATTTTGAATGAAATAATTAAAACCTGTCATTTTGACAGGCTTTTATACTAGTTCATAATAAAACAGGTAGCAAAAAAAATTACTTCAAAAATGAAATGTTTCAAAATGGACAATTCTTCTGAAACCATCTGTACGCAACCTCAGTTAATATCATGGTATCAGAGGAGAGAGGAAAAAGAAAAACTTTTAAATGTAGTCTAATTTGGCAGCACAAAAGGCTGAAATCTGCCATCTGGTGGAAGTCTGGCACATCTGTTGAATGTGTATCCTTTTTAATAGGATGCCATACCATAGTGTTTTAGATCGTGTTGAGGCACCGAGACGGAGGAGCAGTACAGAGCGTTGGACATTGCCTGCGTCGCCAACATGCGAAGGATGCGGCTAAGAAGTGGCTCCCCATGATCTTTTGTCTTCTCCAAGGAATCAGAGAGGGCCTTGTTCGAACTTAGAAAGTCAGACAGGGAAAAATAAGAAAAGAAACATTGATTAGGAGGATGTGAGAAGTGGGGGTTCATTAAGGCATGTAAATATGGATGGATGCAGTTTTAATTAAAAATTAATTTTGTTTTTATTGCCTGTCAGTTTTTCTGCAGTTTTATTTCAGGCATTGATCTCAGTTTATAATCCAAAACATTCCAGCCGGAGATTGAGGCTACCTGTGTGCACACGCACGTATGCACACCAAAACAAATTGATTCTTTCTGTGGACCATTCGTAACAAGTATTCGTCCGAACTTGGATTTATTCACATTAATAAACCTTAAAAAAAAAAAAATTCTATCAGACTTACAGAGGCGCTCATACATAAACTACATGCAGTACATACAAGACAAAGACATATTGTGTCCCCGCCCCCCCCCCACCTCTCTCTGACCCCCTCAAAACCTTTAAAAAGATAATAGCAATACCTTGAAAGTATCGGTCGAGCGAAGGTAAATTTACTACTGATGTCCATATGAAGGTTACAATCTCCAAACAGCCAGGAAACCTGATCCAGCAGAGCACTGCTTCATGAAGCTGCACCCCAATACTTTTGTCGTGGCAAATACTAAGAAAATGATATGGCCCCATCTCTGGTGGACTTATGCTGAAAACGTTTCAATCTTTGGCATTATGTTGAAAAATGCAAATTGCTGCCACTGTATTCTGCAACATTTGATAAGCTTGGACCTGCCATAAAGAGAGAAAGTTTATGACAAAAGCAACCTCACTCTCATTAAAGGAAAAAGCCGATCACAGGCCGTCTCAATCTACAACAGAACGCCCCATCCGACAGAGTGGTTGGCTTTTTCTTGTCGAAGAAGATACAATGAACGCTATTGGAAATAAGATGGACTTTATCTTGAATCACTGGTCTATGGCCATCTAAATATATATATATATATATATATATATATATATATATATATATATATATATATATATATATATATATATATATATATATATATGTAATGTTTTTGGAACAAAGGCGAACAAATAGCCAAATGCTGCATTTGAAGAAAAGCCAAGTACAGGAAAGTGAAGAGCCAAATGGATGCAGTCAAATGGCTGAATGCTACATTTAAAGCAATGCTGATGGATAAGGGTGGAAAATGCTTTGTTTGGCTGAATATAGGGGAAAGTTGGTGAGTTGTCTTGTCTGGGTTGCATTTATCTCAGCCATCACTACAAAGTATATGATTAGTGCTTGATCACAGGCAGAGTATTGCATCACAAAGTGCACAGTTTTTCAGATTAATCTGCATGGCCAATCTGCTAACTGGTTTGTGCACCTGATACATTCCACGATGTCGTTCATGAAAAGTATGCGAGTTATTGCTGGTAACCTGAACAAATAACAAATTCCTGCCACATTGAGTCAAACGACAGGCCTGGTAAGCTGGTTCTTGAAAGACTTGGGGGGTCAAAAACGTTCCCAGCCTATCCCACAAGGTGGGAATAATTGGGACAATTAAATAAGTTTCAGTAGATAGCCAAGATTACAAAGTTTGAAGAAACAATGGTTTGTCAAAACGTCATCAATTTTATGCATAGTTGCTATCATTTCCAGGAAATGCAAGGAAACAAAGAAGACAAAAAAAGGAGGTGATTCTACCCATCCAGCTTGTGCTGTATATCACCATAATCTACTACTACTGCTACTACTACTTCTCTTCTTCTTTTGGCTGCTCCTGTTAGGGGTCGCCACAGCGGATCATCCGTTATGATCCGCATAATGATTTGGCACAGGTTTTACGCCGGATGCCCTTCCTGACGCAATCCTGGTCGCCTCTTACGACACAGGGATATGGTACACCTATTCTAACCGCGGCATACACCACGCCCAGTACACTGGTACTCACTTCGCCGACCTCGGAAGGATGACAGGCTGAGTCAACCTCCTGGTGTGTATTAATTCAAGCGGCCAACGGGGCTTGAACTCAGGACCTTTTGGATCCCAAGCCGCTACCCTAACCACGACGCCAACACCAGGCTTTCTACTGCTACTACGACTACATAAATTATAATATAATTTCGGTTTTATTATCAAACACCAAACAAAAAGTCTGAAGACTAAATATATTTGGTGTACAAGCAATGACGAATAAAAAAAATACATAAATATAAATAAACATCAAAAATAATTAATGGACAGACTCGTCTACCGATGGAAAGTGGTCGTAGTTGGGATGTATTAGGTAACAAAGTTTATTTTCAGTTTGATTTAATGGAAAACTAGGGGCCCGTGATGGCTGAAAGATCGAATAACATGATTGAAATCCGTGCCGTGAAAACTATGTGGAATGAGTGGCTCCTGAATTGATGAAAAATGTTCCTCTTTTTTCCCCGTTATCAACTCTTTTTTTAGACCCTAAATGGGGTGTTATCGGGTCTAATGGGTGGGAGTGCACATCGTGTTGAAATTGTCTTAAAATGATTCAAAGGTCTAAAGGGGTCTAAATTAATGGTCTCAACTCTAAAGGGTCTGCATGTTTAGGGGGTCTAAAGGGTTTATAGGGGGTTTAAAGGGTCATAAGTGGTCTAAATGATCTAAGGGGTCTAAAGGGTACATTCCAATAGTAGTTAGGTTCTAAATGGTCGAAGGCACTGTTCTTCAGTACACGGTCCGCGAGCCACTGGCGGCCCCTGGTGGCCCAAAGTGCAGCCCCTGGCGTGTGGGCGATAATACACAAATGTGAAAACACCCCCATAATGATCTGCCATAAATGCTATCAAATTGACCCAATGGTTTCAAATGAGAGTTCCGACGTGAAGCATAAAAATAACATCACTACATTAGGATATGGTTGCAGTATACAAACAATGATGCTTGGAGCCAGTTAACCACAACAAAGAAGAGCACGTGGGGGCGGGGCCTAATAGCAGCCATCACGGCGTCCTGCAGGCGGTGTGGCAGCTCTCATACTGATGTCATCGGCAAAAGTGACGCCCCTCGAAAACTGAGTGAAGATCACTGGTCGAAGGGATCTAAAGTGTCTAAACTAAAGTATCTATAAGGCCTACAGGGTCGAAAGTATTGAAAGGGTTGGAAGAATCTTAAAATGTCTAAAGGGGTCAAAATAGTCAAAATGGGCTACAGGCATAAGGGGTTTATAATAGGGGTTTAAAGGGTCATAAGGAGACATAAGGGGTCTAAATGGTACGTCACAAAAGTAGTTAGGTTTTAATAGATCTCAAAGTGTCTAAAGGGTCTTACAAGGTTGAAAAATAGTCTTAAAGGTCTAAGGATTTAAAGGGTCTAAAGGGTATGTTCCAACAGTAGTTCGGGTTTAAACGGTCTAAAGTGGTCTAAAGGATGTCAGGGTCAAAAGTGTTTTAAAGGGTCTACAGATGTAATGGGTCTACAACGGTTTAAAGCAGGGGTTCTTAACCGGGGGTATGGGAACTAAATGCTAGGCGTATGGGACTCGATCTCTAAATATTTGTATATATTTGATTTATTAATTTATAGTTGGTTAGAATGTTAGATTATAAGGCCTTAGTTATTTTATAACTTGGTTTACAGATCCGCCGACGGTATATTTGCCGAAAATGAAATACAAATATAAAACACATTTTTAGCCTTTTATATTTATACATTTTCCGCCGAAGGTGCAAAAGTTTCAAAACCCGAAATGTAACCGTCGGCAATTATGTTTAAAATATAATTTTGCAAACGCGCACCAACATGCCGAGTCCCCTTGAACCAAACTGCGCAGTAGTCTTCGGTCATGGCGTCTGAGCAGTGGCCAGCGTGATTCAGATTGAATGTGCTTTCTGGGGCGAAAGTGATTGTTAAGAAGTATGTCAGCGGTATAAATTCGAGTGACTGTATTGGTGATTTAATCACACAACATCTTGACGACGAATATTCTGGCCGAACGATTGCATCAATTCAGTGCAGCAGCAGGGATGATTCGCAGGCTACTCTCGATTGTGCCAATTTTGTTTCCATCGAAAGTTGTACACCGTCGTTCGTATTGAAAGATTTCGGTGCCAAGTACGTCAAAGTTTCCGTGCGAGATGCTGATATTCAGCCTTCAACGGACCAAAAATCAGCCTTTGATGTGCTCATGGGGATGGGGAGACGGTACGATCAGATGCCCACTGAAAAGTAATAGCTGGTTATGGCTCTGATTGACCGTTTTGAGCGTGTTGACTCCTAGTAGACACCTTTTTTTATTCATATCCAGCACTATGCACTGGTGTGCACGCAGACATCCACGACTTGGACAGTAATTTTCTCAGCATTGTTTCCATTTGTTTGATGATCCAACAGGTTTCTATAAGAAAAACATGCCAGACTATATTGTAAAAACAAGTTTTAATCCTTCTATATTGTTTTTCACATCAGATGATACAGTGAACATGGGCATCCTGCATTTGAATGGTCTTCCATCTTCAATGTTTTCTTATATTAGATCCTCCTGGTCCCCGATTTATATTTATTTTCCCCCCACCTACCCTTTTCTTTTCCTTGGAACATCCGAAAAAAACATCATAAAAATATACAATTTCTAAAAATTGAAATCATATTTATATTTATATTTCGACCTACTGACCCTACATTTTAGCTGAAGAACTATGTAAACCAAGTTATAAAATAACTAAGGCCTAACTAGCACTGTTATTCAATATTCAGTTTATTCAATGTTTGTATATTTGTAATTTCTCGGTTATTGTTATCTTGCCAAAACGAAGTTTTTGCAAGATATGTTAGTCAGCTTGTATGTTTTTTTTTGTTTGTTTATCTGTAATCACGTCTAAAAAATTCTGCAGAGCACAGTTATCATCGGAAATTTTTGTAACTTCGCATATCAGAGGCCTATAGAGGTCCCTTTCAGTGCATAAAATTTTGAAGGTCAAGGTCAAAGGTCAAGCTCACTTTGGCGCAAATCAGGGGAGTCGACGAAACCCTTATTTTTTGAGTAATTTTGATCGGATGGTCTTCAAACTTCATGGGAATATAGTTCAAGGTCTGGCACTCAGCTGATTAATTTTTGGTGGCGATTGGCCATGACCTTCATGGTTAGCGCCTTAGGTCAAACACATTTGACCCCAAGGCCAAATTTTCAAGTTTTAGGAACCATATCGTGTAGTACCTCAAATTGAACACCTCGATGAGTGCTTTCTAGATATGTCAAGCTTGAGACATTATGACGTCATTTGGTGACGTTATGAGGCAAACGCATATTTTTCATGGTTACTCTGTAGAACGATTCTAATCGGAATCTCTCGTAGGCAGATATTCCTCAAGGAATCGCTCCTGGTGGATAGCAGCTCTGTTCACCTCAGTGTGACCTTAAAGAAGTCACACGTGGTCACATTTTGGCAAGATACGGTTCACCCTGCGGGTGACATTGGTTTATTTTTATTTATTTATTTTTTTGTAAATATAGATGATAAATGCTTATGATTGCATTTCATGTTCTATTCCTAGCTATCCATATCTAAAATAAATTCAAGCTATTGGCATCTTTGGAATTCTTACTGTCAACTAATAGGACTGGTGATGATGATGATTTTGACAGTCAAGCGAAGGGGGTATGGGACCATGTTGGGCAATCCATTGGGGATCTGGAATCATCAAAAGGTTAAGAACCCCTGGTTTAAAGGGTCGTAAGGGGTCTAAAGATCAATGGGGTTGAAAGGGTCTGCATGTCCCATCTCAGGGGTTTAAAGGGTACATTCCAAACATGGGGTCCAATGGGTCTCAAGGGTCTTATGGGTATAACTCTAAAGGATGTAAAAATTTCTAAAGTCTCATAAAATGGTCTTAAATTGTTTAAGGGGATTGAAGGGTCTTATAGTCTAAACTCTAAAGGGTTGATGGGGTATAAAGGTGAAAAAGTTACATTCCAATTTTTTGGGGTCTAAAGGTCTAAAGGGATCTATAGGGTCTTAAGGGGTCTAAAGGGTGGAAAGTGTCGAAAGGTTTAAAAATAATTAAAAGGTTAAAAAGGATTAAAAAGATTCTGAGATTCTGTCATCTCACGATAAGTGATGGACGTACAGACATCGATTACATTTTGAGTTAACCAGCTAATTATCTCACCATATAGATGGAAATTCACATGCATTCGAGTTCAAATAAAAAAGGTTGAACAAAAGGTTGTACAAGTTGGAATTAATAAAAAGTAAAATCAAATAATAGAATGACTTGCCAAGATTAGTCCAATGGTCCGAAAAGAAGAGAGAGGAAGAGAGAGACAGAGAGACAGAGAGACAGAGAGACAGAGAGACAGAGAGACAGAGAGACAGAGAGACAGAGAGACAGAGAGACAGAGAGACAGAGAGACAGAGAGACAGAGAGACAGAGAGACAGAGAGAGAGAGAGAGAGAGAGACACACACACAGAGAAAGAGAGGGGGGGGCAGGAGGACCTGGGCAATACAGAGGGAGACAGAGCATTTAGGCATGGCAGGACAAACTACAATGACTCATTTAACGGCCATTTCTCTGTATTAGGGGGTTGGTCAGGTCAGCTGCAATGAATCGCCACCCAAACATGAAAAGACATTTCTATTTCAACATTCAACACGAGAACCAAGAATACAAGTCACAGCCTGACAATATTAATGTTATTTTTTCTATGCAAATAGAAGTTGGGCTGGAAGAGGTGACAGCAAACATGAGGACTGGGGAGGGTAAACACACGTTTACACTATTTCTTAAACTTGCACCAACAGGAACATATATGCCACTTGCCTTCACTGTAAAAAAAATTAAAAATTAGAAGCAATACTCACACATGAAGGGCATTAATTATGGAGCAGTGTTTGAAGATCTAATCCTAATGCAATGCAGGTGGGCCAAATGGCCTCATTCAGTATGCAAGTTTCTGTGTTTCTCATTTACATTTCCTTGAAAATCTTCGTAACTGCATTATTACTCTCATTATTATCAGAAAATCGATCGCCACATCAGGGAGCATCCATCGTGCATAAAAAGCTGAAAATTGTGAAAAACACATTTTGGGAAATTTGTCCGAAAGGATACAAAAGGGAAAACTGATTGAAGAGAGGGGGCGAAAGACTGAAAGGCAGATGGGAAAAGGGAACGTGGATGGGGAGGGGGTGGTGGGGTCAAAATTGCACCGATTTTTTCACAGGGAATATGTAAGTGGTCCTTAACTAATCACTCCTCTCATTTGGCCTACCTGATGTCAATGTGAAATCCTTGGGACTCTGCAGCATTACACAGTGGACCAAACAACTCAGGTCTTGGTGAAGGATGACGCCGCAGTAATGTGCACCCCAGAAGGCTTTTGCAAAGATGCTGCGCCACCCAGGCATTTGCCCCGATCATGCACTCAGCCACAGTTTCATGCACCTCCAGTGCTTTTTTTGGTGTGAGGCCAGACACAGTGCCTGGTACTCCATCAAACTCCACTCTAACCTCAGAGCCTTCAAGCTGCAAGCCACCTTTGGCTGTGCGCCTGCATAGCCATGCCCGAGCCACATCTGTCAGTATATTCAACACATCCCGCAGCTCACCGAGGCGTGCCTGTCAATAAAAAAGCATTGATTTAGGAAAGCAAACCATGGTTTTTTTTCATTTTTTGTTTTAAATAAATGCTTTCCTTTTTCCATCCCCCTATTTCATGCACAAGAAACGATTAGGTTTGCAAAAACATGTGCTGCCTACATCATGGACTTTAAAGTTCTTCATTAAAGGAGGTAACATTAAGCTGACTGTCCAACATATAATCATATAGATATAAAATATTTCCTTGATATTTTTGGCAAATGGCAAGAGAAGGCCATTTTCTTGTAAATTATTCACAAACCCTTTTAATAGATTATTTTACAAGGGAAAACGAGATTCAAACAAATCTTTGAGTCAACCTCCATCATTCCGAAGGAACGATGTGGCATACCTGTTGCTCATCCTCAGTTCCACAGAGTTCAGGAATCTCAGTGGCAATCTCAATATGGCCTCCATCAATCACGGCCTGTGCTGTCTCATAGCTAAGCTTGTACGTAGATCGAATAACAGTTCGACCAAACCACACATCTTTCACCTCATACGTTTCCTTATCCAGTTGCCATAACACACTGACAGCATACCTGTGAAAGAATAACAAAATAATAATAAAAAAAATTCTGCATGAGGGTGAAGTAAAACAATGCATCAAGTGTTAGTCCTCCAGAAAAAAAAAAATGTTTTTGCAAGCATGAAAAGGCAAGTTTTCCTCAGCCCTTATTAGCAGACTTGGACACCTCTTCAAAAACAATAAAAACCAGTAGAACATATCAGGCCAAATATATTTTTGAAATATTATGCCATATACTGTTTATGTGTGTATACACACACATAATATATATATATATATATATATATATATATATATATATATATATATATATATATATATATATATATATATATATATATATATATATATATATATATATATATATATATATATATATATATATACATGCAAAAGTAGGGATACAATAAGGACTGTACTTTTATTCATTACTGTATACCGACTTTTGCAGCCCCTGTATATGCCCAGAACCATCTTAACACTCTCCGCATCAGGATTGCTGGTCTTACTTTCTGTCTCACTCAAACTATACCTACTGGGCTAACTTTAATCTCTCTTTCTTGCAAACAAACATCATATACTTTTCATCATACATTTTTCTTACTCACTCATTTTCCCTCCTCACTTCTATTCATGCAGTTCTTTTATTTAAGACTTGGCCTCGATGAGGACGATTCAGTCCGTGCCTGTAGCCTTCCACAATATATATATATATATATATATATATATATATATATATATATATATATATATATATATATATATATATATACCTGTTTGTCAGAGTTGCCAGGCTGAGGCTTCTGTGTTGGAGGTGACACTTTGGTGTATGACTATGTCCAATGGGGATCGGTGAAAAGCTCGTCTCACACCACAAGTTTTGTTTTTTTTTTTTTTTTTTTTTTTTTTGTATACCTTGGTCGAGGCTCGTATGAGAGCTAACACACAACTCACAGCAAGGAGGCATGAGACAAGAGGGGCGGGAGTGGAAGGGACAAAACAGTGGGGAACAGACACATTAGGTGAACTGTGGAAGGGAGAGGGATGGGGATGGGACGGGGAACATGGCGAAGAGAAGATGGACATTACAGGGACTTTCAGGAAGGAAAGCAGGAGAATTGAAGGAAGTGGGCTTGGGTGGATTATCGGGGTAGAAAAGATCGAGGATTTGGATGGGGGAAGATAAGAGGTGGTGGTGAACAGCTGTTTTGAAAGCCTGGAGGGAAGAATGGGAAAGAATAGAGTGAGGAAGTTTATTCCAAAGGCGGGAAAAAAGAGGAATGAAAGAGTGAAGATGAGCAGTGATTCGTGATTTTGGTAGTTTTACCAGAAGGGGGTTGTTGGCGGACCTTGAGCGCCCTGTGGAAATGTGGTTGGGACAAATCGCAGAGAGAGCAGGGGGGCAAGGCTGGAGAGGAGTCGGTAGAAGACAGAAAGACCACCGACCAACCTGCGGTGATTGAGTGAGAGGCCCAAAGACTCAGCTTCATTGCGGGAGATGCCAATGATCTTAAAAGCCCTGGTTTCGACAGCGTGAAGCCGAGAAAGGTGGGAGGCAGGAGCACCAGCCCAGAGGGGAGAGCAGTACTCCATCAGGCTACGGACAAAAGCTTTGTAAGTAGTCAGGAGCTCAAGAGGGCCGAGGAAGGACTTTGCACGACGGAGGATTCCCAGTCGGCGACTGGCTTTTGAGGCAAGGTTGGAAATGTGACTTTCCCAGGAAAGGTCATGGCAGATAGTGAGACCCAGAAGCTTGAAAGAAAAGACTTCTTCCAGAGGATTGTTGAGAAAGTGGATGGGGGGGTTTTGTAAACGGTCCTTTCGAAGAGACATAGTGAGAGTGTGAGATTTGTCTGGATTGAAAGACATGTTCCACGTGTTGGACCAGTTTGTGATTTTATCCAGAAGTTTTGATTTACCCGCCGATCACATCATGTGCCTTCTGGTTGAGTGGGTTGCATAAGTGGGAAAAAATTGTCGGGGGGGGGGGGGGCAGACAGATGGTTGCTCTTTGTGGATTATGCGGTTTTACTGTGTGAGACATAATCCGCGGCCATGGTCACAAGTCAGGAGGTGCGTCTGATTTATTTGTATATACATGTTTTTGGCCCCATCTCTCTACATTCAACTCTGACCTGACTGCATCAAGGCAATGAGGCCTCACCAATCTGGCATCATTCAATGCTACTGAAAACACAAGTTCTGACTTTTTTGCGAATGAGATATTTTTCAACCACCCCTGACTTTCATCAATATTAATATTGCACCATCCACCTGTATAAACATTCTCAATATATTTTGAAGTTAGAAAATCTATTGAAATTTGCATACACTGGAATTTGTAACAACAAAAAAGCTCCTAAAAATACCAAACACTTGGCTTCCTATTTTGAAGTCATCCATACTTATCCCCTTCTCAATTACTCATCCTGTACAACATAAGCTACACAACACCACATGGCATATCATGCCCATATCTATAGTGGAACCTCTTAATGTGCTCTTTCCTCTCTGAAGACTCCAACATTGCACCTGTAATGGTCCTGAGAATGATTTTATCAACATGATTCAAAACCTCCCTTGGAGATGGGCTGTTTTGCACAGGATCCCTTTCATAATTAAAGGATGAAGATGGGTGGAACCGAGGATGAAAATTACTTAGTTGGGTGGGGTTTCATTTGGAATCGGGTCTGTACCATGCTGCCATGAGATCTGACAAACCAAGGGGTTTTATGAGGAGGTTTATTTTCGAGCCACCATCTGTCCTGTGGCATCATGATGATCTTTCCTGCTCTATATTTGTTATCCTTTCTTGTTTTCACCCTCAACGGAATCATAGTTAAGTGAGTAATAACACATTATTGTCTTTGCTTGATCCTATTCTGGTCAGTGGACGATCTCCTAATTTTGATGCTCATTTTAGGGTCGTCATGATGTCACGTTCACAATTATTTTGCGATGTGAATTGTTCTTTTCTCTGTTCTTAATTGCGATTGCGGCTTGGCAAACATCCCATGCTTCACTTTTTGTTTTGTTGTTGCAGTCACCATTATATTGAAGGAAGCAGTTACAACAATCCCATCTCTGACATTTTTGGAATAACGGTTAACATGCGCTGGTGAAATTCGAGCTATCGTTCACTCCGAGCTATGCTTTAACATAAACCAGTACACCACCCCTTCAAATTCCATCGCTCAGTCTCCTCTGATCGAAGGCTTCATACATTTTACCATATTTAACCATCATTTTCCTGGTTTCTGTTTCGAATTAAAAAACAAAATCCATCATTCCTTATGAATTTGAACCAGGATCCCTTTGCTCTTCATCCTGCCATATTTACTCAGCTCAAATTCATTTGACGTGCACATTAAAAAGCTCCTCTCAATGAATTTCTCATCCTGTTCACAAATAGAACTCTCTCTCTCAGCTCAACTTAACCCCCCCCCCCCAACTATAATCCGCAACAATTCAAGCAACTCTTAAGTGCATTTCCTTTCTCGCACCTGATCACTTTAGCTCTCTATCACTTTTCCTTGTACACATGGCATGTTTTTGCATGTACGTACATTGATTGGTTCCAGCCAAATGTTTTTTAAAATATTAACCTCATATAATGTCAGGCAGCTCGCCTTAGGTCTGAGTGACGAGTCTTTAATGGCCACAATTATTACCAGTTTGTGGGGTTGGCCAGGGAAGGTTCTTGGCCCAAGCCTTTCACTAACCGGTTGGCCTGGCCTAATGTTCGAATGCGTAGGTTTGGGCAGGAATTTTGAATTTGTTCAGGGTGCCAGAAATAGCTCACCTACTGTTGACAAAGGACACCATGGGATATAACATCCACCAACTAATACCAGCAGATGAGCAATAGTTGGTAAATGACCAGTTTAACGTCCATCAGAGGGCCAGCACACATTGACATTTCGCCCTGCATGCAAAACACCAGGATAACAGTTTATAGCGGAGTCGAGATTCAAACTCAGGCTAGACAACTCAGAGGTGAGCCTTTGAGAATCTTCAATGAGAAAATTTTAAATCGGAGAATATAAAGAATTAATTGTTGCGTAAACACTTGGAATGACTGCCTTACGGCCGAACTACAGTATTCATTTCCACATCGTGCAAATTCTCAAAAGTCTATCAGAATCTTGTTCCATTTTGCTGTCAATCATTCTGTTTGTATAACACACTCTAATCCTGGGGTAGCCAACAAGGTGCCCGCGGGCACTTAGTCGCTCGCAGGGACCACGTGAGTCGCCCGCAGGGCATGTTCTAAAAATAGCACTAGTCACCATGGAGCTCCGTCTAAAATTTGTATTTAATTGTGTTGCTGTTCTTTTTGAATCAATAACACTTGCATTATTTTTTTATTTTAAAATGACAATATTGAATATAAAATTTTAAAAAACAAAAATGTTTTATGTATATATAAAATCTGACCCAGTCTGGGTTCAGAGTTCATTTTCCCACGCAAGTCAAATCTCCATTTCTCTTTTCGCTAAGACAAGCTTGGGAGCAGCAACTATGGGGCGCAAGGTGCGGTTTTTACCCTAAACATGGCAGAAAAGCGAAAGAAAACTTACTATTTTCACAATGATTTGGAGGAAGAATTCTTTTTTACAACAGTGAAAGAAAAGTTCATGTCTCATTTGTGGGGCGACTGTGGCGACGGCAAAGCGCCACAATGTGGAGAGACACTTCGGTACGTGTCACAAAAGCTACCATACTAACTACCCACCTGGCAGCGCACTACGGGCCAAAAAAGCCTGTGAGTTAAAGGCAACTTTGGGCAAGAGCAGTCTTTTTTCACGAGGCCAGTGAAAAAGTCACAAAAAACAACGGAAGCTTCATATAGAGCTGCAATTTTTTTTAATAAAGAACAAGAAAGCCTTTTCGGACAGAGAGGTCTTGAAAGGTGCAATGATGGTTATTGCAAATACTGTGTTCAAAGACAAGAAGAATGGTTCCGATGTCATCTCCACCCTCTCCGATGTCCAACTGGGTGCAAGTACGATGGTTAGAAGAGTGTCGGATATGTCCGGGAACTTGACAGAGCAGCTGGACGGGGATCTGGCGAAGTGCCGGTGGTTTAGCATCCAGTGCGACAAGTACGTGGACAGAAGCAGTACACCGCAGCTGATGATGTTTATCCGAATGGTGTTTGATGATTTCTCCACAAAAGAAGAACTCCTGACACTACTGTCCCTGAAGATAACAATGAGGGGAGTTGACATTTACATCGTGGTGAAGAGTTTCTTCGTGGAGAAAAAGGTACCATTAGAAAAGCTCGTGTCGGTGACTACAGACGGGGCTCCTGCCATGACGGGCCGACATGCAGGCTTCATTGCGCAATGCAAAGGTGGCACAGACTTCCCAAAATTTCAACATTACCACTGCATCATTCACCAGCAAGCATTATGTGCAAAAGTGACCGGCTTTGATCATGTGATGACCCCTGTCGTGAAGATCACAAATGGCATCCGCTCCAAAGCCAAACAACACAGGACATTCAAAGTCCTGTTGGAGGAGCTGTCAGCAGAATATGGTGACCTGTTATTACACACAGAAATCCAATGGCTCAGCAGGGGAAGAGTTTTGCAGCGTTTTTTGTCACTTTTGGGTGAAATCAAAGTGGTCTTGCAATCCAAAGGGGAAGACGCCTCGCTGCTCGAGAACACTGAGTGGATACTTGACCTTGCATTTTTAACAGACATCACTGGGAAACTGAACCATTTGAACTGTCAACTGCAAGGCAAAGGCAAGACTGTTGCTGACATGATAAGCGCTGTAAATGCATTTAAAGCTATGATGAGCATTTTCTCTGTGCATTTACAGAGAAAGAAAGTGTTGCACTTTCCCTCTGTGCAGTCAGTGCTGCAGGACAATGCTTCTGCATCTGGGGCTTTCGACAAAGCTGCAGAAAAGTACTCTCAAGTCATAAACAGACTTGGGCAAGAGTTTGAGAACAGGTTTTGTGACTTTGATCAACTTGAGCCATGTGTGTCATTCATTTCAAATCCTTTCATGCAAGTGGACATCACATGCATTGCTGAACAACTAAGTGCAACCTTCAACGTGGTTGTTGGACAGGTGGAGATTGAAATCCTAACGTTGCAAAATGACCTCCACCTCAAAGCCCATCAGGATGCACCAAACTTTTGGTGCCTTGTGGACACAGAAAAGTACAAAGGTGTATGCACAGCAGCTATGAAAGTTGCCTGCCTTTTTGGTTCAACCTATCTCTGTGAATCAGCCTTTTCTGACATGAACTTCATCAAGAACAAACACAGAACACGCCTTACTGATGCACATCTACAAGACTCACTCAGAGTTACAATGTCAAATTATACCCCAGATTACAGTACACTGGTGTACAGCATGCAATGTCAGACTTCCCACGAACAGACATTTACAGGCAAAGAAAGAGAACAGATATTCTCAGTGAAACACCATGGCAACGGTAAACTCAATTATTGTACAAAAATGTGAAAAATAATTTGTTCAAAAAGTGTAACAGATGTGTTGTTTTGCTAAAAATGCTACAGATTTAGTGATTAACACAAATGTGATCTGATTCATTCAAATATATGAGAGTTGATGCTCTTTTTTAAATTTTACATAATAATATTATATTATATTATAATATTATATATAATATATTATTATACTTTGTACAGACATGGGACAGAGTTCATGATTTGTTCAAAAATGTTACAAAGTTAGTGGTTAGTACAAATGGGATATGATTTGAAGATGTGACAGTTAATGATTTCCTAAAAAAATGTTACAGAAGTGATACATACAAAATATAACAGCTGTGATTTTGAACAAAATGCTACAAATGTGCTCATTCATACAAACTGTCAATAAAGATATTTACAAAAATATCAGAGATGTGATAATTCTGACTTTCAAATATTGAAATAGATTTGAGAACATAAATAAATAATGTTGCATGTTTAAATATATCTGTGTTTCCTACCATGGTAAATCATTGTTAATAATTATTGTGTGGAATAATTAACATTAACATGTGATCAGACAGTCTCTTCACATATATGAATATTTATTATGATAATTATTAACGATAATATCATTAAAGGTGAACCGTGCAACTATGTTATTCAGGAAGTTTGTATCAAACAAGTAGCCCTTCGTATTACTCAGTACCCTTGAAGTAGCTCTCAGTTTCAAAAAGGTTGGTGACCCCTGCTCTAATCTAATAATTTTAACCAGGAAATAGAAAAAAATATGAAAAATAATGTTTTGCTTTTTCTTTTTCTCACCAACAATATACCACTGCTGCTATCTCTAGAAATCGGTCAATTTGAATATCACATCATATCACATGGGGTAGGTAGGGAGGGGTTTGGGCGGTTGAGTGGGGCAATCAATCAAAATCATTCAACAATGACTATTGTGACGTGCCATGAGCAAAATTCAAAACACTGATTAGCTTTTGATGTTTTTTTAGCATTGCACAACACCTCTTTGCATTTTTACATCATTTTTTACATTTTGCAACACACATGCTTCTCTCACATAAACCTCCAACTTCACTACTCTGATACCTATTTCAGCTTTGCACCACAAGTACAAATAAGTTCAAGAACCAACTCATTTCAGATTTTTTTGTTCCTCATTCTTTGCACCTGTGGAACCAACTTCCACATTCTCCGAAATCGCATTCTCCCCGCAGATCTTCAAGACAGTTGTTCACCACCATCTCAGGTCACCCCCCCATCCAACACGATGATATTTTTTTACCCTTGTTAACCCCACACCCCAAACCAACCACTTTCCAAATTTACAGTTTTTCCTTCCTGAGAATTTGCTTCTGCATCCATCTTATTCACCCCTTGTGTCCTCCCCTACCCCCTCATTCCTCCCCACAACCATTATTTGTCCAAGTCTCCCTCGATTTTTAGCCTTCAACTCTGCTGTCGGTATCCTCCACCCCTTCACTCACTCTATCTCTATTGTTCCCTTTCTTCTATTCAGTGTTCTCCCTTTTCCACGAGTCTCAACTCTGTACAAAAAATATAACAAAGTAATTTTCTGTTATTTTAGAACAATAACAATAATTTTTTTTATTAACAATAACTTTTATTTTTTAATCAACCCTTTGTCATAATTAGGTTTGATGGATCAGTTCAACCATTCACAGTGCCTTTTGTTCCCTCACCTATCCTCACCACTACGCAGAGAGCAGAGGTTCGAGCTGAGCACAGGAGGAAGCATGTCAAACCGTCGGTCAGCGAAGTAGTATGTGGTGGCACTGCATCACATGAGCAGAAAGCAGTAACATTGCATATTGTAACAACAGAACTGGATTGGCATTTAATGGTTGTTGTGAAAGTTAAACAAAGCAAAGCAATAATAGTTTGCATAGCATCAGTCAAGCATCAACCTTAAGGATCACTTCTTAATAACTTTGCCTGAGAGGGCGACTCACCGGGAACGGGCCTCCAAGTCTGTGGGACCACCAGGTGGCACAAACTTTGTCACATCAGCAATGTGCACTCCCATCTCAATGGTCGAATCCAATCCATCACATTGCACTATTGAGAGTGCATCATCCACATCTTCGCAACCTTGGGGGTCTATGCTGAAGATGAGGTGTGACAAGCGCAGATCTCGCCGTCGTGCCACCTCTTTGGGATCTAGGGCCCAGGGGCTTGTTGGTGAATCAGTGGGCATTTCCCGAAGCTAAGATACAGAGGGAGAAAAAAATAAAATCTCTCAAAATGAGAATTAAACTTGGGGTTGAACTTGATGTTTGAACCATGCTTGGAGTTATCTTTGGAGATCAAAGTGAGACCAAGGTTGGGCTCCACATCAATAAACCAATTTATCCCCTCTCGTGTTCAGTTGTCTTACCCTTCCTCCCGCCCTTGGTTTACTGAAGCTTGTGGCGAGGCAGTTGTCCTGAAACAACTTGCCTTTGCCTCATGGAAAGCAAACCCAACTGAGGGCAATCTCAGTTCTTTCCACAAAGCTCGGAACAAGTGTGTATCTACCCTCAGGAGAGCCAGAAAACAACATCTTTCTCATCTCAAGTCTGAACTCTCAAACCTCTCTCCCTCCTCAAAATCCTGGTGGTGTTTAATCAAATCTGTTTCTGGTGTATGTTCCCCCTCCATCCCCTCCCTTACCTCAAATGGCCGCACTGCTGATTCCACACGTGATAAAGCTGAATGTCTAAACTCGGTGTTTGCAGCTAAATCTTGTGTCCTAAACCCATCACTATCTCTACCCACTTTACCCAGTCGCACCCAACTGTCCCTGGACTCTGTGTCCTTTTCTCCTAACAAGGTGGAGAGCTTGCTTTCAAACCTCGAGTCAGATTCTGCAACCGGTCCAGACGGCATCAGCCCACGTGTCCTCAAAGCCTGCTCTTCTGCACTTGCTCACCCTCTCTCTGTTCTATTCACCCTCTCATTTGCCCAAGGTCATCTGCCATCTGCTTGGAAATCTGCTAACATCACTGCCCTGCATAAAAAGGTGCAAAAACAGATCCCTGTAACTACAGACCAATCAGCCTTCTCCCAATCATCAGCAAGGTGATGGAATCCATCATCGCTTCAGACATGAAATCCTTCCTCTTCTCCAATGGCTTGATTTCCAATCATCAATTTGGTTTCAGACCAGGTCACTCTACCCTGGATATGCTGCTTCTGCTCTCCCATCAATGGATGGAGGTCCTCAATGCCAGACAGGAAATCCGAGCCGTATCCCTGGACATATCACGTGCTTTTGACACAGTCTGGCACCCTGCACTACTCACCAAACTCTCTTCCCATGGTATTCAAGGCCATCTCCACTCATGGCTCGCAGACTTCCTCTCCTGTCGCAGTCAACGTGTGGCCCTAAATGGAGTTCTTTCATCCCCTCTTCCTGTGCAGGCTGGAGTTCCTCAAGGTAGCGTTCTGGGCCCTGTTCTTTTCTGGTTTTCATCAATGATCTCTCGGACTCTCTGGAAAATCCTCTATTTCTCTTTGCCGACGACTCCACCCTCTGCCGTACCATCTGTCATCCCTCAGACCGGCAAGCAGCAGCTTCTTCGCTCACTGCAGATCTGGATAAAATCACAAACTGGTCCAACACGTGGAACATGTCTTTCAATCCAGACAAATCTCACACTCTCACTATGTCTCTTCGAAAGGACCGTTTACAAAACCCCCCCATCCACTTTCTCAACAATCCTCTGGAAGAAGTCTTTTCTTTCAAGCTTCTAGGTCTCACTATCTGCCATGACCTTTCCTGGGAAAGTCACATTTCCAACCTCGCCTCAAAAGCCAGTCGCCGACTGGGAATCCTCCGTCGTGCTAAGTCCTTCCTCGGCCCTCTTGAGCTCCTGACCACTTACAAAGCTTTTGTCCATAGCCTGATGGAGTACTGCTCTCCCCTCTGGGCTGGTGCTCCTGCCTCCCACCTTTTTCGGCTTCACGCTGTCGAAACCAGGGCATTTAAGATCATCGGCATCTCCCGCAATGAAGCTGAGTCTTTGGGCCTCTCACTCAATCACCGCAGGTTGGTCGGTGGTCTTTCTGTCTTCTACCGACTCCTCTCCAGCCTTGCCCCCCTGCTCTCTCTGCGATTTGTCCCCACCACATTTCCACAGGGCGCTCAAGGTCCGCCAACAACCCCCTTCTGGTAAAACTACCAAAATCACGAATCACTGCTCATCTTCACTCTTTCATTCCTCTTTTTTCCCGCCTTTGGAATAAACTTCCTCACTCTATTCTTTCCCATTCTTCCCTCCAGGCTTTCAAAACAGCTGTTCACCACCACCTCTTATCTTCCCCCATCCAAATCCTCGATATTTTCTACCCCCGATAATCCACCCAAGCCCACTTCCTTCAATTCTCCTGCTTTCCTTCCTGAAAGTCCCTGAAATGTCCATCTTCTCTTCGCCATGTTCCCCGTCCCATCCCCATCCCTCTCCCTTCCACAGTTCACCTAATGTGTCTGTTCCCCACTGTTTTGTCCCTTCCACTCCCGCCCCTCTTGTCTCATGCTTCCTTGCTGTGAGTTGTGTGTTAGCTCTCATACGAGCCTCGACCAAGGTATACAAAAAAAAAAAATAACAATATGGGATGAGAAAATGAAACAACCAACACTGAACAAACTGAGATGGGCAACTACAGATACAGTAAAAAAAAATTAAATACAATTTTCCATGCAGTAAGTACTATACAATTGAATTATAGGTGGTGGTTTGTGTATGCAATGCCAAAAGCATCGTCATCCAGCATGCAGGACCTGTGCTTCAGAGAATGGCAGAACGCTAATACCCCATTCTATGAGGATGGCTGCGACTTCTGTCTCAATCTCTCCAGCTTTTCCCAATGCACGCACAAAGTGACCATTTGGATACTGGGAGCCGGAATCCCATGAGTCGATCCGTACCACAATCCGCACGTCCTGCATGGGAAACATATGGTTCTTGAAGGCAGAACTCAGCCACTACCTTCTTTGTACTCTCAACCTCTCTTTCTCTTCCAACACTTACAATGCTGACCTATTGTATAGGTGATGAAACTCTTTTATTTTTTACTTTAATATCAGGCTCAGATAAATGTACATAGATAGAGCATGTACATAAATTACATGCAGGACAAAGACAAGAGTAGACATCAGTGTACGGTACTCAAAGGTGAATTGCAAGGATGACAGAAGAAAATGGACATGTATGGAGGAGATTTGAAGATTTGAAGTTGGGTTCGAAGCATCATGAGCCAATGGTTCAGATGGGAAGGCCAAAGTTGTGTTGAGAATGTTTGAAAAGCTGAATCAAATTGTACATTCAATAATCTTGAAATTTTGTAAAACATAATTTTTTTGAAAACTTTTCAGCCACAATCGCATTTGCTATCGAAGATGATTAGCAAAATAAAGGCATAACCCAAATACGATTTTCAGTGATCCTGCCATTTAAGTCACATTTCTGCAATAGGGTTTAAAGGTTTTGATAGACGTTTGTAAATATAATGTGCCATATCCACGAAGGACAAGGACATCGGACGGTAATGGGCAGATCAACACCACACTCAGTGGTATAATGGGTCGAGCGTCCGCTACGAGTCTGGGAGGCTGGCAGTTCGAATCCCGACGAGCCATACCAAAGACGTTAAAAATGGTACATGCTGCGTCATTGCTTGACGCTCAGCATTTAAAAAAGGATAGAGCATGCCAAGCAACCATAGAGTGGCAATCATGGTAAGGGTTAAGAATATACATTTTAAGCTGACCATACATCGACAAGAATTTGATGGACCTAATGGCCTCCTCCACATAGAAGTTCTTTGTAAGGGAGTGTTGAAGCTTTCCCCAAATTTGAGGTTAGATGTTAGAGGAATGTTCATGGTACTGCCTGTTGATTGGCACCATGTCAGTGTTTATCACAAGTTGTCTTGTGGGCATTTAAGAGTAAACTACAAAGTGCATACAGGCATCACATCAGACCAAGCTTGTTAAGCAAACCACCATATCCATGAGGGATGTTAAGAAGCCAGGTGAATGTTTGTTTATCAACAATCTGTTCAACACAGGACAGCTCAATTTGGGGAGGCAGGAGAGCTGTTGGTAGCATCCTTGCCACAGTTATCTGGTGTGTGTTTCGGATTTATAACTGCTGAATTGGGTTGAACCAAAACTTCCATTCTGCGGAAGTGTAAAAGAACCCAGAAGTGCTGCATCGAGGACTGCATCCCTTAAAGGGACCACTAAGCCAGTTGGCCTGCCTGTCATGTAACTTTGTATTATGCTTTACATCAATACCTGGGCAATATAGGTTCTCTAAATACAGTACAGTGTATGAAGAAAAGCTTTATATTCAAGTTCGAAAAAAAAGGATAAGAATATACATTTTAAGCTGACCATACATCGACAAGAATTTTAGGAAAATATACTTTACATTGCTAAAGATTTACTTTACAGGCTAACCTTCCAATGAGAATACTAGTCTTAATAAAGATTAGAGTTGGTCTGTGTTGGCAGAAAAGTATAGACAATGAGTACGCTAACCACCATAAGAAATAAGGTGAAGCTACGTTTTCAGTACAAGCTCTTCTTCAAAGCGAGAGAGGCAGGAGGTCATTTAACCTTCATTCACATGGCTTTGAGGAAGAGCTCACGCCAAAAATATCGCTTGACCTTCCATCTCACAGCAGTTAGCATACCTCTTTCAACATTTGTTGAGAAAATTAATCAAGTTCAATAATCATCTAACATTTAATTATTGGCTCTTATTCGGTTGTGTATAATCTGATTCTCCGAAGACTTGCAGTCGGGTAGTGCACGCTCTCCAATCTAGCAAATTTTTCAAAGAAACACAGGGAGCATCTTGAAATCATTTTGAAGAATCATGAGGTCATGTTAGATAAATAAAACGTATGACATAGCTCAAACAGTGGAATGAAGGGTTAAATGTGCTCCATTGTTATACTTTGTACAGTTTATGTGATCTAAACCCAGTTACAGTTATTGCCATACTTGCAACATAGCAGCCTGGGTCGTGGCAATGCGGATTTTTGGGATGCGGAAATCCCATGGAACAGCAAGGAGGCGCTGCGCTTGCCGGCCCTGAGTTGGTCCTTCTTCTGGTGGAGGAAGTATGGCCACATAGTCTCGCCAATTTCGTTGCACAATACCCACGACACGACCTGTTTTCACAGGAAATAAAAGTATTTACATCTTACAACTAAAAGCATCAAATTTTCCAAAAATAGTTCAAAAACTATACAATATAAAGGTGACAGATGAGCAGCTGGCACATATTCTAGACAATGTCTATCATTTAATGGTTCACAATGCAGATAGATACCTCACAGACAATAAAAACAAACTGATAATTAATTAATGATTAGACATACTTAACAATGTGGATGCATGGACTTGGAAAAAACGACTCATAAAATACGTAAGTGACTCAAGCATTAAAGTCTTACCCTTTGTAATTTACGAGCAGATGTACCCAGCATTACCCGGTATACTTCTTTTTTGGGGGGGGGGGTCTAAAGAACTTCCCCACAACCTCTCAGGAATGGGGTCGGAGATCATTACCTTTCATGTAGCTACAAAGGTTTAGGCGCTATAAAGCAATTTTAAAATGAACCGTCACGGTCACCTGTCCAACTCACAATCCCGTGAGATTTGCAGAAACCCTGTGGAATTGCAACTGCCAAGTGTCCAAGATCATGAGAATCGAAACCAAGAGATCGCAAAATTAACTTCACACATAGAGAAATGTACTGTACCCTACAGGGTGGACACAAAGTCCCCCCCCCAACCCCCCACCACCCACACTCCATCATCATCATCAACCCTGGTACGTCCCCCCCCCCCCAGCCAATATTGATAATACCTACAGACTTTCTCACAGGTCCCCGTTAAGCTTTCTCACACGCATCTTTTTCTCCCATCTGTGTTTCGTCCACTGCTGACGCACAAACTAAAAGAGCATTACCGATTCACGTCTCTCACACCTTCCTCTTGCATCACCTCGCACCACATTTTGCACCTCCCACTCACACACCGTAGACAACCCCAGTTTAATTTCCCTCCTACCCCTTCCTAAGCGATTGAGTCGCGTAGGTCCGTCGACCGCGCTAAGTACAACATGGTCGCTAAATCTCAACTGCTTCTCCTCTTTCTGGGCTAAATCCAATTTACGTGTGTGTGTGTGTGTGTGTGTGTGTGTGTGTGTGTGTATATGTGTGTGTGTGTGCGTGCGTGTGCGTGTGCATGCCTGTTATGTGCAACCTAAGTTAAGATTGTAGAAGTTAGTCTCGGGTTAACTCTGCATTGTCTTTTCTGTATAAATATCTGCATTTCTTTTGCTGCACCCACAAATTCCTTACTTTGCACTGCTGTAAATTTTTGTGAATAAACCAATGACTGTGCCACATAATTTTTCCTCACCGTGCTGTAATAAATTGTTTATTATAAATGTACCCAGATCGTTTTCGTCTTTTCTTCCATTGGTCCAGCATGGTCCAAACATTACCTACGCCGGGAGATTATAATTCCCCAACAGATTGGTTTTCACATCAGACCAGCATTGTGCTAGCAGTAAGCTCGGCCACCTTAATCAAGATCCAATAAAGATAAAAGTAGCACAACCAATGAGGGTGCGATTCCCTGATAAGGAGACCATGTACCACAGTTAAATGGTAATCAGATGGAGGACACTGGGTCATGTCGTTAAATTGTTGGCGTTCGATTAGCAACCAGCCGTGACACAGACTTATTTCATGTGCGACAGCCTTGATTCCCGGTGAGTCCCGGGGGAGAACCGGGATACCCCCAATCGCATAGTACCCCTGTGAACTTGGGTCCGCAAAAATATAATAGTTGGATATTTTTAATGCAAGGAAACGATAAGCATTTGGCTAGCATATAACTAGCATATCAGACCCGTCATTTCGCTGATGGGAATATCAATCTTGCTTAATTGCAGGAAAAAAATAAACAGTTATTATATTGTTTGTGTCCTCCTGTGTACTTGTATACATTTTCTATGGCTTTGATAAGTATTGCTACGTATAATTATGTGTGCTCATTCTGTCTCTGTCACACTTTATTCTAAAGGATTCCTGCGATCATACAATAATAACAAGAAAAAGAGCAATCAGAGATTGCAGATCCTCGCCTGGACTTCTTTTGTGTGGTGTATTTTGTGTGGTGTTTATGTGCTGGTGTGTTACGTAATTAATAAGAGACATAATTAGAACTGCCACTTTATAACTGCTGGCAGTGCGGGTACCAATGCGCCCCGCTTTGAATGGACACCCGACCCTGACCCATGACTTTAAAAAAATTATTTGTCATTATTCAATCAAATTTAGAATGGGATTAAAATAAATTAAATTCAAATCAAATGGAAGATCAAATAGGTACAGTCCTGCATTGGAGTCATCAGAAGGAACCCAAACAAGCAAAAAGCAAAGATGAAGTCATCAGGAGGCACCTGGATAGGATTCACATTTCAGCTGCTACTCCTCTACCCTCAAACCTATCCAGGCACAGCCGAGTGAGTCTCATTCAAAAAAAAAGAACCCATATCAAAAACTTAAATAATTCTGGCTGCCAGACTATGCGCCCAATCAAGTTGAAATTTAAAACATGCATTCCCCATCACCACTAGATCATAAATGTGAAGTTTCACGTCGATTGATTAAGCAGTTCCAGAGAGAACATTATTTAATATTTGTCTTCAATCCAATATGGCTGACAAACTATGTGACCTATCAATAATTGCTTAACAAACTTGTACACCCATCGCTTTGAACATTTGTGTGAAGTTTCCCCTCAAACTGTCCAGCCGTTCGGGAGAAGATTTTTATGGGTTTTAGGGTAAATCCAATATGGCTGCCAAACCATGTGACCTATGACATCATGTGTGCGAACCTTTTGTTCCTCATGGATAGGTAGTCATACATGTAAAGTTTTGCCTTGATCCGTTCAGCCACTTCAGAGAAGAAGTTTTTGAAGGTGGATTTTTTTTTTTTTTGCAATAAGCAATATGGCTGCCGAATCACGTGACTGCTGACATCATCAATTTTTTTTTCTGTGGACCATTTTATCCCTAGATGACCCTGAAAATTTTTCATACTGATCATATGTAGCGTTCTACATCTGCAGTTATGACATCATAATGAAGGAACCTATAACATCATAAAAAACAAAATCACACTTATTCCCCATGAGGAGTACTTGCCATGTGCCAAGTTTCAACTTTTTTCCTTTGTGCAGTTTCAGAGATAGAGGTCCAAAGTTTTTTTTTCCGTTTTTCCAACATGGCTGCCACACCACGTGACCTACGCCGTCATATTTATCATAGTAACATTCTGCAGGAGTAGTCGCACCAATGGTGAAAATTTAGTCTCAATCCGACAAGCGGTTGTGGAGAAAAACACCAAAGTTCTGTGCGGACAAACAAACAGACAGACAGACAGACAGACAAACGGACCCAAACGCAATACCCTCCTCCTCCTTCAGTCAGGGTAACTAGAGTTCATAGAACACGATACCCCGTGCAGTGTTTACGTATGTACAAGATGGCCTTGCCGTTCATGGTGGTTAAATTCTTGAAAACTCCAGTGAACCACAAATCTGCAAACTTAGATGGTAATGGGGAATATAGGGTTCAGGACTTCAACTTTAAAATTTGTCCAAACTGTATTCTTCATTAACATGGGCTGGCAGGATGGTTTGTGCATTGTTTTTGTGCTATTTATGTTCATGAATAAAAGCGTTATTAAGAACATAAAATAAAGTATTATTTTCTTGAGTTCTTAAGATCATGAAACTTACCTTTAATTATAATAATGATAAACTGGATCCAATAATGCAATGGCGATGGTGATGGCGATGACTGAGGGGTTATTGTGTTGACGGGCCCATGTTAATTAGGTGAATAAATGTGGAAAATAGAAAAAAAAAATTAGAAAATAGATTATTTGAGAGTATTGATCACAATCTGCAAACCTCAATTCAATGAACTCATCACGATAAAGAGAATTCACGACGGGGAAACCCTTGTACTTCAATTTTAAAAGTCATTTAAAAAAAAAAATCCGGAGGTTTAGCGCTACTGAAGCAGTCAAATACACCAAACACCCTAATATACTGTAACAAGATGATGTTGAATCGCAATTTAGGTGATGTCAGCTTTATTGATCAGTACATAGGCATAATGGCAGCCTCTTCTTCACCCCAATACACATTCCACACTCTCTAATGCTACATATACAGTCGATATATCGCATGGTTCTTCGAAGCATTATGAAGGTGATTTGTGTTCTCCAGTCAAGTATACAATTCAATTTAAACAAAGTTTTGGAGATGTTTAAAGGCGTATAAATAAATAAATAAATTCTGGGTTTTACCGCCATTTTGCCATAATCATCTGCCACAGTGCCATAATCATCTGCCACAGGCATCTATTACACCACCCTATCTGACACGTTACACTAGTTATTTGTGCTTGTTGAATAAACATCTGGAGGTTTAGCGCTGCTGAAGCAGTAAAATACACCAACCACCCTTATACACTGTAATAAGATGACGTTGAATCGCAATGTGTCATAATGTCCTTGGAAACAGGAAGTTTATGATATGGAATGATTTTCACAATGATTTACTCTTTTCACCTGTATACATGCCACAGTGCAAGTGGTTTACTGACCACTGCTGCAGACAGGGGGGATTATTAGCCGTAGAACAAATATGTATTTGCCCCACCTTTCTCATTCCCCCCTCCCCCCCCCCAAGGCTGCTCCCAGTGGGAGCAGGTGTTTCTAATTGTACAAATGCTGGAGAATACAAGTCCAGGCATTTGATGCCGTCCCTGAAACAATCTTTGATTCTTACAGAATTTATGAAGCCTCATAGGAGGAGCAATAAATATTACAGACCATGTTTTTTGAGAAAATAATGGAATACCAGTCTTCTTGTCGGCTCGTGCGTCCTGTGGGCGAGTGCACTCTGCATCGGCTGACAAGTTCAACTGTGTTTTTGCTTGGTTTCCCCACTTTCTACTGCATTCTATTTGGTTCTGTGTTCTCACTCTTCCTCAAGCCTCGATTTTGTATCCAAAAAAACTACAAAACTAACTGGATTTAATCATCTGCCACAGGAAGAAAGTCGATAATAGTATGTCAACTGCCACAGGAAGCAAGATGCAGCTAAGGTTTTGAGTGTTAACCCTTCCTCAGAGCAAGAGAATAGCTCTTTCCGTTTATGTAATCAATTGTTTATGATGAACCGACAAAGTTGGAACACGACAGTAAAAGGAAATTAAAGTACGGGGTAAAAGCCATCTCCAATGAAATATATCCATCTGTCCTGCTGCTCGGTCCATGATTACAAGTCATAATTATGATTAATACTCAGGCTTTATATAAAGTCCATTTGCACAGATTGCTTTTGAGTTAATAAGAATGCAAGTTTTAACCTGTTGGCATGGGCTCTCCATGACTTTCTTCCTGCGGACAATCGTCTCTGCCAACGTCTCCGAGTGTGAGGGAGCGACCTTGCCACTCTGTACGAGGTAATAATTCCACAGCAACAACATCTCCTTGTATTGCGCGGTTCCTGTTCTTTATACCCAACACCAACACATCATCTCGAGTGGCTGTCAGGAGAAATGGCAAAAGGAAGAAAAGGTAAAGGACAAATAATCTACAATGGAGTGCTTTCAGGGATGTTTGTGGGTTTTCCACATCACTGCTTTCACCATCAACTTCCCATCTTCAGCTTTTTGCTTTTGCACACATCCCAGTAGAAGGAAATTAAAGAAAATTGTAGACTTTGATTTTACACTTGTTAAATCAGAACATTGAATGGGGTTATAACTAACACAATATGGCAGTGGGAAACATGACAAAATGGTCTGAAAGAAAGATGTGCATATCGGGTGGAGGATGGAGAGCATAAGAAATCCTGAGTAAGAATGGCATATTACATGAGATGGAAGTGAAAAAAAAATGTGACTTTGAAGCATTAGAGGGAAAAGAGTGGTTGGACATAATACAGGAAGGAAAGTGATGGCCCAAAAATAGAAGTGGAGATGAGATGACTTCCTGAACTTTGGGGCCATCTACTTCTTACACAAGCAGGAAAGGAAGTTGGGCACCCATCATATGCAAAGCGAATGTGCTAAATCTTCAACAAACCCAAAACAAAGCACTCGGAATCATCGCAGGCTGTACCCAACTCACCGATATAGACCACCTTCATGCAGAAACAAATAGAATATAGAATTTGACATGAATGCATCAATGGATATGCCTCCACCTGCGTTAGATGTCAACCCACTAAATTACGTTTGATCTCAATTAAAGGTCACATTAAAAATTAAAAGCCACATGAGAAAGAACGGAACAGAGAAAAGAGAAAAGTATAAGAGAGATATCAGATGTTTCTAACTTGAGTTATGTTATGCAAAATTATTCTTAAAGGGCACATGATGACCTTTGAGCTGTTGAACCCAAAAATTGAATAATTTCATGTTTGTATTGCAGTCCACACTTGTACCAAGTTTGGTTGATATCCCTTCAGTAGTTCTCAAGTTATTGTGGTAACAAAATGATTATCAATTAAAGGTAGCATGACGTTTGACCTTTGATTCCAAAATGAAATCGGTTTAGACCTTTGACCTATTGAACCCAAAACGTAATCAGTTCCTCTTTGTCAATCAATACTTGAGCCAGGTTTGGTCAAAATCCCTTCAATGGTCCTCAAATTATGAGGAGGAGATTGGGATCATACTCTGTGCACAGTGTTGGTGCTGCTTAAGCAGTCTTCTTGGCTATTGGGCACAATCCTGGACGGCTCGCCACTCCAACACAGGATACCAGCAAGCTGGCAGTCATTTTGCTGACCTCGGAAGGATGACAGGCCGAGTTAACCCCACCTGGTATTAATTCAACAGCTGAGCGGGATTTGAACTCAGGACCCTAGGATCCAAAGCCCACCACCCTAACCATTAAGCCAACACCAGGCAAAAATTATCATGGTACCAAAGAAAAGTTGTGTGTGTGTACACACACACACACACACACACACACACACACACACACACACACACACACACACACACACACACACACACACACACACACACACACACACACTATCCAGCCTTTGACTACTGTACTGAGGAATAAAAATACTTCCCCTCCAACACCACCAATAACAGAGGGATACACTTCATTGATGCCACCCAGACACCAGAACACCTATGTCACCACTTGTTCAATTAACCACCTCCTCCCAGACACAAAAAGCCTCAAGCCCTCAACCACAACATCTTCTTCTCAAACGTGCCACCTCCACCCCCAACCACAACATCTTGGAAAAACATTCACAATCACATCATCATTACAAAACCAAACTCTACAATTCATCCATCCAAACAATTCTTTCCGCTCTCCTCCAGAAGAACACCAGCCAGACACCACTCTGGTTCCCACCTCGTAATCAAAATACATCAACAAAAACTCCATCCAACTCAGGACCAGCTCTGCCCATGGTGTCGCCTTGAACCCCACATATCTTACACCACCTAATCACAACCTACCATCAACTCATGCAATATAGCCAACTCTTCAACATCTATTCTCTTTATAACCTCTGGATGAATCCAATGGGAGTGGTCAGCTTCCTTGGGGCTGTGGGCTTCCATTGAGGATGCCAGGATGCGACTTCATGATGATCATGATTATGAAGGAGGCAAGGTTTGTATACATGTCAAGATTGAGGCAATTAAAGTTGCTCACCTTTGATGAGGTGACAAACACAATTGGCTTGCTCATTCACTTACTGTGTAAATGCGACATAATATTAGGATAGAAGCGTGATGCTGTTTTTTTTGTTATTTGCCCATGCCAAGTGTGAATGCACCAATAAAACCTAAATTACAACAACACCAAAAAGGTAAAAGGAAGACCAACCTTTTGAACCACCATATACTTGGTCACGTGCAAGTGCCGCCAATAGGTCGGGCCTCTGAAAATAACTCCCAAGTTTCACTCCTCTGAAACTCTGGTTTTCCATTTCCAAAGAGAAGGAATGCAATCGAAATTCTTATAACGTCGATTCATGAAACCAAGGGAATTGGATACAGACTATATTCTGTGCCATTCATATGTGTGTGTATGTGTGTATGTGTGTATGTGTGTATGTGTGTATGTGTGTATGTGTGTATGTGTGTATGTGTGTATGTGTGTATGTGTGTATGTGTGTATGTGTGTATGTGTATGTGTATGTGTATGTGTGTGTGTATGTGTGTATGTGTGTATGTGTGTATGTGTGTATGTGTGTATGTGTGTATGTGTGTATGTGTGTATGTATGTGTGTGTGTGTGTGTGTGTGTGTATGTGTGTATGTGTGTATGTTTGTATGTGTGTATGTGTGTATGTGTGTATGTGTGTATGTGTGTATGTGTGTATGTGTGTATGTGTGTATGTGTGTATGTGTGTATGTGTGTATGTGTGTATGTGTGTATGTGTGTATGTGTGTATATGTGTATGTGTGTATGTGTGTATGTGTGTATGTGTGTATGTGTGTGTGTGTGTGTGTGTGTATGTGTGTGTGTGTGTGTGTGTGTGTGTGTGTGTGTGTGTGTGTGTGTGTGTGTGTGTGTGTGTGTACCTGTATCCTTGCTTAGTAATCCAGGCTGCCGTACAAACGCCTCCACATGTGCCTTGTGCTTGTTCATGCTCAGAGTTCCCTGGAAATGCAAATCCAGGAGCTTTCATATCTTTTCCCTGCTTAAATGATTTATCCTTTCATTCTTTTTGACTTTCAGGCTTGTGGAAGAGCTATATGTGAGATATAAAAACTGTGGAAAACTAGAGGTGAAATATAAGTATATTTGTAAATGTAAAATTGAAATATAAAAACCAATAATAAAAAAAATATCCTCACAAATACCCCATACATTTTTAGCTCATCTGAACTGGAGTCAGGTGAGCTTAATGCGATCGAGCAGTGTCCGTAGGTGAATGAGTCAGTGAGTCAGTGAGTCAGTGAGTCAGTCAGCCCCTAAACACTTGTCATTATCGCTTGAACCAAACACGATTTTTAACAAACTTTTCACCTCACCCTCCCCCCCCCCCCTTCCAAAGTTTTCACATTTTGATGCCACCTGAGCTTATTTCATGATGCTTTCAAATCAAACTTAATATATAGAGTCTTCACAAACTACTCCGAAGTAATAAAGCTAAAAAATTCAGATAAAATGTGAATGTTTGATTATCAGAGAAAATCAGATGATTCTCAGTTGTATCAGTATTCAAATCCTTCACTAATTAATCAGAAATCACTTCAGGAGCAAATTATTTGTTTGAAAGATTACAAAGCAAGTGTAAGAGGTTTCACCTGTATGTAATCAGAAGTTTAACTTTAAAATTAAGCTCCTCCACTTTTATCAGGAGTTTTAAGATGCAACTCTCTTGGTCAACCAGCAAGGCAAACATGAAGACCAAGGAGCTTTCCAAAGAAGTCAGACGTAAAATGGTGGAGAGGCACCGTTCAGGAGAGGGTTATAAGAAGATTTCAAACTCACTCATTATCCCTCTGAGAACGGTGAAATCCATCATTATGAAGTGGAAGACGTATCATACCACCTAGATCCAAACTCAGCAGCTGGGCAAGCAGGAAATTGGTTTAGGATGTCACTGTAAATCCAGCAATGACTTTGAAACATTTGCAAGGCTCTATTATCCAAGATGGGGGTCAGTGTTCAATTAAACAATATCCTGTTCCCTTCCCAAAGTTGGCCTCTATGGACAGGTATCAAGAAAGAAGCCATTACTGAAAAAGACACATCTATAAGCTCATATGGAGTTTATGAAAAAGCATCCTAACAATACTGCAGGCAGATGGAGAAACGTTTTGTGATCAGACGAGACAGAAATTGAACTTTTTGGTCTAAATTCAAAGCGTTACATCTGATGCAAGCCTAACACTGCACATCACCCAGTCAACACCATCCTTACTGACAAGCATGGTGGATACAGCATCATGTTATGGGACTGCCTTTCAGCAGCAGGGACTGACTGGCAAGCTTGTCAGGATAGAAGGGACAATGGACAGTGCAAAGTACAGGAGAATCCTTGATGAAAACCTGCTTGAGTCAGCCATGAATCTGAAACTGTGCAGGAGATTCACATTTCAGCAGGACAATGATCTGAAACACAAAGCTAAAGTCACACTTGAGTGGCTGAATAAGAAGAAAATAAATGTTCTTCATTAGCCCAATCAAAGTCCTGACTTGAACCCAATTGCACATTTATGGCAAGGGTTAAAGATTGCAGTTCATCGACGATCCCCATTAAACTTGGCAGAACTCGAACAATTTCATGTTCGAAGCCTTCGAAGTCCCTTTCGGACACAGCGTCAGGCCACAGCTTCTTCCATGCAGAGTTCAAGGTCCTCCTTGTAACATCCTGCCCAAGCATATCGATAAATCTGAGGCATATCACGATGTTATAATGCTCCTTCCAGAACTCTCGAAGGGTGAGGTTTGTGTTCTCCGTTACATCAAAGCAGCGGCGGAAAACGTGCTTCGTGAAGAGCTTCTTGAAATTAGCAATCACCTGCTGGTCCATGGGCTGGAGGAGAGGGGTGGTGTTCGGTGGAAGGTAGAGAACATTAATAAAAGAGAACTCTTCGAGGATGTCGTCTTCGAGGTTCGGTGGGTGAGCAGGAGCATTGTCAAGGACGAGAAGGGCTTGCAGGGGTAAGTTATTTTCAAGGAGGTACTTTTTAACAGAAGGACCAAAGACCAGGTTTACCCAATCAACGAAGAAGTCTCGTGACCCACGACTTCGGGTTTGCCCTCCACATAACCTGCAGTTTTTTTTTTTTAATTTTGTGAGACTTAAAGGCTCGGGGATTTTCTGAATGGTATACGAGCAGTGGCTTAATCTTGCAGTCACCACTGGCATTAGCGCACAATATGAGGGTTAACCTATCTTTCATGGGTTTGTGGCCTGGCATCTTCTTCTCCTCTGCTGTTATACAAGTCCTCTTTGGCATCTTCTTCCAAAATAACCCTGTCTCGTCACAGTTGAAGACTTGCTGGGGGACGTATCCTTCGGCCTCTATCAATTCAGTGAAAGTTTTCAGGTAATCTTCCGCTGCCTTCGTATCAGAGCTTGCTGCATCACCATGCCTCACGACGGAGTGAATGCCAGACCTCTTCTTAAAGTTGTCGAACCAGCCCTGACTGGCTTTAAACGACTTGTGATGCCACGTCCGTTGAAGTGCCTGGTGTCTGCTTCAACAAGTCACTGTAAATGACTCGTGCCTTCTCGCAAACGATAGCCTCCATCACGGTATCTCCTGCGAGCTCCTTCTCCCTCACCCACACCAAAAGCAGCTTCTCCATCTTTTCATGAACAGAGGTCCGCAGCTTCGAAATAATCGGAACACCCTTGGCTGGCGTTATAGCCTTCAACGAATCCTTCTGCTTGAGAATAGTACATATTGTTGAAGTACTACGCTCAAACTCCCTCACCAACTCGACAACACGCACTCCACGTTCATGTTTTGCAATGATTTCACGCTTCATTTCAAGCGACATCATTCGTTTCTTCTTAGCACTGTCCTTTGCAGTTACTTTTTTAGGACTCATGGTTGAGTTACAACAAAGAAATTTGGCAAAATAACTGCACCAATGAAAAAACAAGAGCTAAACACAACGCAGATTACTACGGTACGACCCTACTCAACGAGATAACCAAGAGAACTGAACGCGTGAGTGGCGGGAGATGCGTGAAAAGGCGGAGCTCGCTCCACTCGTAACTCGGATCTAGACTCGTACCACAAAGCAAAAAAAATCGTCCGAGCAATGGCTCGTAACTCGGAATACTCGTAAGTTAGTGCATTCGTATGTCAAGGTATTACTGTACTTTTACAACCAGTGAATTTTGATTTGTACATGTTTTTTGCAGGTATTCCTGACATGTGACCTCCTTCAACTAAAAACAGTGTTTAGTTTCATCTCTTCAGTTATTCATAAAAAAGTTCATTTGGAAAAATTGTCTCTTGATAAATCATAATTCATCTAAATGTAGCATTATTGGTCAGAGGGAATACTTTTTCAGGCCACTGTAGAAAAGGGGTGCTTGGTCACCCTCCCCACTCACTGGCAAGCCAATGAGAGAGGTCAGTTTATTCATGAACAACCGAACCTTGCGCAGTGCTTCCTGCTGCATGGTTGGGTTGTTGGTGACTAAACGAACGCCCCCTCGACAGGGCTAATGGTGTGTGACGAGTGGTCTGGAGAGGGTCACAATTGTAGATAAGGTGTGGAAAGCTGATACAAGTGGATAAATTCAAATACCTTGTTTCAAGATGAAAGAAAGGGGGAAGGGGCAGCAGAGACAAAATGGAAGGAGGTTAGTGGGAGGCATCTGTGATAGAAGGGTACAAAGAAAATTGAAGGTAAAAATCTACAAGATAGTAATTAGACCGGTTATCATGTATGGTGCAGAAACATGGTCTCTGATAAAAATGGAAGAGGAGTTGCTGGAGAGGACAGAGATGAGAATGCTTTGGTCGATTCTCAGAGTATCATTCAGAGAGCGGTTGGGGAATGAGGAGATACGCAAGAGGGCTGGAGTTGCAAGTATTACAGAAAGGATTAGAGAGATGAAGTTGTTGTGGTTTGAACAAGTGATGAGGAAAAAGGATGAAGAACCAATTAGGAAGGCATAGAATGAGCCAATTAGCGGTGAAGAAGACAGAGATTAAGGTGGAGGGATTGTCATGGAAAGGGATGGGATTGAGAGATAAAGATGGAGAGGACAGAGGGAAATGGAGAAGGCAGATCCAAGTGGCCAACCCCTAACTGTTGTGATTAAGTTGTGAAGAAGAAGAAGAGGAGGAGAAGTAAAAAAAAAAAATAAAGACAAAGAAGATCATGTGTATGGATGGGGGATGACCTGAGGTAGTGGTGAAAAGCTGTTTTGAAGTCTTAGAGGGAAGAATGGGACTGAACAGGCTGGGGAAGTTGGTTCCACTGGTGAGAGAAAAGAGGAACAAACGAGTGAAGGTGGGCAGTGACCCTGTATTTTTGGAGCTTAACAAGAAGATTGTTACCGGCAGACCATGTGCAACCAGCAAAAACCAAGGTGGGATAGGACAAGGAGTGAGGCACGTATCCAAATGTTGGTTATGTCTGGAAGAACCCTCCCCTCACACTGCATTACCTTGCCGTCCCCTCATGCTGCCTTCCCTTGCCCTCCTCTCCCCCTCCCATCACGTCATCTGCCCCTCCGCTCCCCTCACACTTCTTTCCCCTCCCTTCACCCTGCCTTTCCTCCCCCTCCCCACTCTCTCCCCCACATCTCCTCGCTCCCCCAACCCTTCTCCCTCACCCCTCCTTCGTCTCCCTCCCCTCCTTCCAACTGCACACCCCCCCCCCACCCCTTTAATATTCCCATCAGCGAAGCAACAGGTTATATTAGCTAATAGCATAATATATCAACAAATAAATTTTAATTGTGGGGGGATAAAATACGGGGGGGGGGGGGTTAATAAGATGTTATCTCCATACGTGTCCACCAATCCCATACCTAGGACTTGGCTCACCCATCCTGGAAGGACAGAGTATGAAGATACAGTGTATCACCCTGTACATTCAGTGCTGGACAATGATTTTTGTGGAATGTTCAAAAACAAGAATGGAGAAGAATTGCTAAAAATAAAACTCCACCAAAGATAACAAACCTTAAAAAAAATTTTTTAACACACACACACACACACACACACACACACACACACACACACACACACACACACACACACACACACACACACACACACACACACAGTGGCATCTACTGTACATGGATGATTTATAGCTCTTTGCACCAAATGACAAAAAATTTGGCAGAACTGAAATTAGTCAACTGGTACTGCAAAGACATTCAAATGGAATTTGGCCGAAATCGGTGTGCCAAGTGCACATTCATACAAGGTAGACTCACAAAAACGGACAGCATAAAAAACCCACTAACACAACAATCTAGTAGTCAGACAACGGAGCATCTTACAAATACCTGGGAGTAGAAGAGCACCACCAAATATATTACAAACGTGCAAAGCAATTACCAATGAATACCTGTGCAGAACAAGGATACTGAAAACATACCTCTCTCCAAGGAACAAAATGAAAGCCATAAACCAACTAGCATTACCAGTGTTCCAATACAGTTGCGGAATACTAAACTGGCCACAGGCAGAAATCAAAAGAATTAGATATCAGAACAAGGAAACTCCTCACTATCCACAAAATCAATGCATTCCGATAATGTACCTGCCAAACTGAGGAGGAGGTAGTGGCTGATGGGGCTCAACCAAGTGCAGAGAGTGACAGCTGTAGGATTGGCTGAGCAAGAGAAAAGTTCAACAGACTACTGAATCCAATTTGGCACCAAACATGAAGCCAGAAAGCTAGAAAAGGTATCCTTAACCCACCTATCAAATTTTTTTCCAAAGACAGATGCAAATGGAAGATGTCAGACGTAACACCGAAACAGCATCAAATACAGCCACAACTAATAGCAAAAACTACAAAAGAAAAACAGAGAAATATCAACATACACCAACAAATGGGAAAATGATAAAAGAGCAAGAAGATTTTTTTTTTGAAGAAAAAAAAAGACTTGGACAGATTGGGCACTGACAAAGAAGACTCATTGGAGTGGCGAAGAAGAAGTCAGCTCAACTACGATGGAGAACGAATAATAATTAATTCCCAAGACAGACGGCACTATACCAATGGCTTTAAGAATATGGCGGGACTGAATCAATATATGACAGGTGAAGGTTTTGCAAGGTAGAAACAGAAAGTACGAGCCACCTCCTCTCAGGAAGTAAAAAACACATGTCAGAACAGCTGTACAGGCAAAGGCACAAAAGAGTTTGTAGAGTAATCCACTGGCACATCTGTAAAAAATTCAATATCACAGACTCAGAAAACCCATGTAAACATGAACCAAAAGCGATCATTGAAAACGAGGACATAATGCTCATGTACGACTTGATGATCCCATCGAGCATGAACGTAGAAAAAGCATTATGACCGGATATACAGTAGCGGTAGAAAAAAAAATGGCATTGCTAATTGAGGTGTCAGTACCCAGCGATTTTGGCCTAAACAACGAAGAAATCAAGAAAATTACAAAATACCAAGACCTCTAAAATTAAGTCAAAATATCCTGGAAGCTGAAGAATAACAAAATTGGGCCAGTGATAAAGCCGCTGTCACACCTTGATGTTTTAGCCAGCGTATGGCAACGTATCAAAATGTATGTAAAACGCTGGCGTATGCTGAACTATTGATGGTTTTTTTTTCCAGTTTTTGACGTATTCATAACGAGTTGGACATATGCATAACGTATTAGTAACGTACACAGAACGTTTCAATCACATATAGATAACTTATACCAACTAATTCTTAGCGTGTTGTTGGCGTTCACAACCTATGCCCAACGATAGTCTAACGTATGCATAGCGCGTGGCAGCGTATCGCCGATGAACACGTGGCATAGCCTATTAAAAGGCTGCTGATCGACGATTCAAATCATAACCTCACTAGACATCGAAGTGTCAAGGCCCTGTCACACCTTGACGTTTTAGCCAGCGTATGCCGACGTATGAAAAAATTGCCGAATACGCTGGCATACATCGAATACGTTATGGGTAAGTTTTGTATACGTTAACAGCACGCTGAAGCACGCTGAAGCACGCTGACATGCGTCGTAGTACGCCGAGCACGTCGACAAATTTTAAGCATGCTAAAATTTTTTCGACGTATGCCAGTGTATGACGCACACATTCTGCATACGCTGGCCATAAGTTGTAGGCACGTTATGCGATCGTTGACACACGTCGACACACGTTACTTGTAAGTTACTCATAAGTCGAAACACGTTGAGGTAATGTTTAGCGTACCCGAAACTTATTTCTAACCTATGAGTAACGTGCTTTGAACCTCTGAGTAACGTATCTCCAATGCATATTGACGTATGTAGATGTATTTGACATCTTCCGGATGACCACAGAACTTACTGAACGTGTTTATAACTTACAGCTACCGTATAATCGCATATTGGCAGCGTTTAGGGGAATTGGTATATAAAAATGGGGTTCACACAGGAGGAACCCCTCAGTGTTCCAGACTCTATGGTTTTTTTTTTTTCTTCGGCATGACGGTGATGTTGACACTTCGATTTCTAGTGCGGTTATGATTTAAATCGTTGAGCGGCAGCCTATTAATTATATTATATTATAACAGCACTAGAAATCGAAGTGTCAACATCACCGTCATGACGAAGAAAAAAAAAACAACAAAAAAAACAAAAAAACATGGAGTCTGGAACACTGATGCTAAACATTACCTCGAGGTGTTTCGACTTATGAGTAACTTACAAGTAACGTGTGTCGACGTGTGTCAACGATCGCGTAACGTGCCTACAACTTATGGCCAGCGCATGCGGAACGTGTGAGTCATACGCTGGCATACGTCGAAAAATTTCAAGCATGTTAAAATTTGTCGACGAGCTCGGCGTACTACGACGTATGCCAGCGTGCTTCAGCGTGCTCTTAACGTATACAAAACTTACCCATAACGTATTCGACGTGTGCCAGTGTTTTAGACAAATTTTTCATACGTCGGCATACGCTGGCTAAATCGTCAAGGTGTGACAGCGGCTTAATGGGTGCAAAGGGAATCCCAACTATAATTCACGGACCGGTGTTTGTTTGTTTGTCACACTATTCCTCCTACAGTTCTGGGCCAATTACATTGAAGCTTGCTAAAGAGGATCAGCGTGACCCCAATTAATGAAGAGGGGTGTTGTTATCTTTGAGAGTGGTCTTGGGGGGTGGGGTGAGGGTGCGGGATGCAAATTCTCTCTGCGAATGTGTTTTGTGTAGCACTGCCTCCAGGTGGGGAAGGGTATTACAAGTCTCCACCATTTACAGTTCAGTATTCCTGTCCCCACGTTTTCCAGTGCAATGAGGTGTTTTGAATAATAAGCAGTCGGTATGTTTTTGCTTCATGTACACAACCCAGGTTATTTATTTTTGCTTTTATAGAGCGGTCAGTTGCCTATACACTGCCCAAATAAAGGAATGCGTCAGAAGAACATGTTGCATGCTTGGAACAAAATCGCCCATAGGCGGGTACTCTGTGAGTAACAATAAAGATCTGCCAGTAACAATGAAGAAGAACCTTTATGGTGATCTTAAGAACCAACCCTGGGAATATTACTGCAAATGAACTCCAGTTGGGAGCTGAAAAATTCTTGAAAATAGTCCCCAGGAACAAAACTTTGAGAACAAGAAAAAGTTCACAGCTTGGTCCATCAAAATGGCGGTGGATACTTCGAGCCCTGGGAGGACCCCATTTCACCTTCCGAAACCCGCAAATGGAGATAACAACCAACGAAAGCAAAAGAGACACACACATTTCTACAAATGGCTTTGCTTTACACTAACAGCATCAATGATGACCAGGGATTATCAATAATAGCACTATTTCTCGTCACTTTCATTGTACAGGGTTCGCCAAAAATCATGACTTGTTTGCATTGTAAATTGGACTGAAGGCAATGCAGTTTGTATTTATATCACAGGTTAATCTAAAGGGTTGAATTTATCATGGATAAATGGACATTTCAGCAGAGAGCACCGATTGTGGAGCTGTACTTTTTAAACGGTTGCAGTGTTGTGTGTGCACAGCGAGAATTCCAAAGTACACGTGGTGTAAGAATAGCACCAACAGACAAAGCCATAAGGAGATGGGTGACAGCATTCCAACATTATGGTTCAGTGGCAGATGCAAAAAGGTCAGATCGACTGATGTCAGTGACAAAAGCAACAAATATTGTGGCTGTCCAGGAAGACGTCGTGTGCTCCCCAAAGTGATTGTGTGAACGGCGATCCCATGAACTGCAGATTTCCAAGACTTCAGTGTCAGATTATTTTTAAAAAGGGCAATGGGTGTTATTTCTCTGGGGCTACCTGAAGGACAGGGTATACAGTGCAAAACCCTGGACCTTACAGGAACTAAAGGACAATATTCATGGAGAAATCCTGAACATTCAGTTGGAAACACTGACATCAGTGATGGAGTGTGTTGCACAGCAGGCACAATTTTGTGCGGATGCCCATGGCGGTCACTTTCTGGATGTGATTTTCACGAAATAAATTGTGAACAATCTCCAAAGTGTGTTCTTTCATATTCATCTTATATATTCAGTACAACATCATATTTCCTACGTTGTTGTTTGAAATACAATCACGAATTTTGGCGGACCCTGAACACAAGTCAAGACCAATCTCTTCATCTCTTTCATAAGGTCACCTTGATGTAAAGGCCTGCCCTGATCCCAGCCTCCAGTACGTCCACAGGTAAGTGTTCTGCAAACTCTCGCTTGCTCCCTCTACAGCTCTCAACTTCCTTAGCAGTTAGGGCTTGGTGCAGGGAGACCAGGAATTCAGAAGCTTCTGGCACATCAGGCCAGAAACTCTCCAGATATGCCTGCCAAGAACAAAATAAATAATATACGCCATGTGACACCATTCCATTCATTCAACCCACCTGGAGTAATTTCAACAGCACAACCGGGGTTCGAACTCAAGACCCTAAGATCTTAAGCCAGTCACCTCAACCGTTAAGCCAACACCAGGCTTAATGTTCTCATTGATGGTTCATTATTAAACCAGATTCGGTGGCATAATGGTTAAGAGCATCTGCTCTGAGTCTGGGAGGTTGGCAGTTTGAACCCCAGCCAAGTCATGCCAAAGACTTGAAAAATGGTATGTGCTGCTTCCTTGCTCCTTGCTTGAAGCTCAGCATTTAAAAAGGATAGAGCATTGACAAACAACCATTGTGCAGGCTTGATGAGGCTCATGGCCTCCTCCTGGGTTGATGTTCCTGGTTAGGGAACTCATATTATTATTGTTGCTGCAGTATCAATTCTCGATAGAATCTGAGATGAAAAATTTGGTTTTATTCATCACTTATTTGCATATAATGCCAAAAATCTATCAAAACCTTTCACGTTTTTACCTGCACACCCATATTTGTCGACTCATGTGAGCCCCGTTGCAAGTCTGATTATATTGCTTAACAAAATGCCTAACTCTTGAAAAATAACAATAATCTATTGAACAAGTGTTTTCTTATCCAATGCCATGCTATCTCTTGTTACCTCGAAGATTAAATAGACAAAAAAAAAGACATGTTAAAAAAGTAAACCTGAAAATAACTGCTAAAAGGGTTACACCAACCAATCATTGCAGACATTAGGCAGAAAAAAAAGAAAGCATCACACCTGAAAAGGGACAACATAAACTCCTTCAGTGGCAGATCCATACTTCTCAACTACTGCAGAGTCAACTGTAACCATGACAACTGGGATTATCTTGGAGAGGTGGTTGTAGTACCAAACCGCTGCATGGTACACTGATCTGAAACACCATAAAAGTAAGCTTGAATATATGTGGAGACAAAATATTTATTATTCTTAGTAGCCAACATTAAATATCCTACATTATACATAAACACAACTAGGTATAAATAATCTCTGGTCGTCCATATAAATTTCCATTGGATGACAGCATCAAGGGGGACTCGTTCCTTAAGCGCATGCTCAGATTACTGTGAGTGTACACTGGCTAACTAGAGCAAATCATGTGGGGGTTGAACTTCCCGGCTAACAAAACAGGCAGACTATGCTGGACCAATGGAGGAAAGGATGCTACGAGCTGGGTGCATTACAATAACAAGCAATTTATTACAATAAAGGGTGAGGAAGGGTATGTGGTACAGGCAAGTAATGGGTTTATTCCAGTGAAAATTCGTACAGCAGGGACATGCAAGGATTGGTGAGGTGTGGCAAAAGAAAATAGTAAAAGAAAACCCAGTGCAGAGCTAACCCAATCTATTTTTTAGACAATCTTATTTACACACTAGCAAAACAGGCGCCATCAGAAACATTCCGAGGAAGGGTAGACTCAGGGAGAAGATGAGAAAAGAACGAGGTGGTTGCGACGCCTTGTTCACCAACCGGGGTTGACAAACCCATGTGGCCAAATCACTGAGGAGTAAAGGGGAAGAATAATGAAGGTGTCTAAGGTGCGTGGTCTGAGGAGGTGTGAGTGAAGGTATGTTGACATGCAAGTGAGGTGCAAATGAGATGCAAAGAGGAAACTGCAAAAGAGGTGCATATCTGGGGGACACCATGAAGGGAACGGCCATTTGAGACTTTCCTGGGTGATCGTCGATTACTTTTTTTATGAATATGCATCCACAACAGACGAGACGGAAAAGAAGAGAAAGACCGTGTGAGAAAACAGCCTACTGAAGTGCAAGAAAGTCTGTGAATGTTAGTGTTCTATTAGCTTGGAACTAGTGACTGGATCTCTCTGGTGCCTGGATCCCTCGCTCGCCCAGTGCATAGCTCCGCAAACTACGCTTTGCCCATCCGCCCCGAGGTTTTTTTATTTTGAGCCAATTTTATAGGCCTCACTCCACAGCTCCGATTCACCCGCTCCGGTTTGCCACCAAACCAAAGAAGAGATCCCTTCTGCACTACTCGCGCACTACTTATACAATCACTTTGGCAAGGAAGGAGCCTAAATGTTGATCAAAACGGGTCGTTTGAGTTTTCCAGTGCCCCCATTTGTGTATGCACTATTACCCGAACACTAGCCCTGTCCACGTGATGTTGGCATAACCTTTCCGAGCACCACACCACTGAACATCCAATGGGGACCATAATTGAGCGGAGTGCTAGAGATAATTAGTGGCTTGGCAAGCGATTACCAATTGCCCTCGACACGACCATACATCCGGAAACGCCCGTGCAATGTCCGAATTGGACAAATCAACACTTTTTGGGTGAGTCGGAACTGCTGATACCTTCAAATCTGGAGCTTACATCCAGGCCAAAAAACATGGCGGCTTCAGACCCCAGTGAGGGTACCCAGGAAATGCCTGAAGACCCCAGACAGTGAGGTAGCTGAGAATCGCCTGATGAAGGATAGCATGAAATAAGGCTGTTAATTGTCTTCAAAAGGGGTGTTTTAATTAACCCAAACACCAAATTTTCACTCTTGCACTTCCTTGGAGTTTTCTTCATACAAATGCAAAGTTTCAGGCTGCTAAGTTACATAGTTTTGGAGTTATGGAGGAGACACACACACACACACACACACACACACACACACACACACACACACACACACACACACATTGCCTTTTAGTAGTATAGATATGTCTTGACATATTATTAAATAAAGCACATGTTACTGAATCAGTATTTAAATTCTACTGTAAGCCTTGAATAATGTAAAAAAGATAATAGCATTCCTCCTTCCAGGTCAATCAGACATCAAATGGTATATCAATTAATCAATGCGTCACAAAACTGGAATTATTTCGAGCCAAATTTGTCTGATGATTCTCCAGGATAGAAAGTATCCAAAACAAGCTCAAAAAGCTGGCTTGTGCACTTCCTCTTTGGAATTGTTGTTTTGCTGTCTCAAATGAGATCTCTCCCATATTTTCCATTCCTTTCCCAGATTGCAAACAATGCTGGGTCTCACCTAGCCTGCCAAGCAACGAGGTCCTCAGAGGGCTGTCGGTCCACATATGCACCAAGCTGGAACTCATTGGCAAACAAGACACAATCAGAGCGAGGACTGTTGAGCAACCGCCGTAGCCTCTGGTATAATCTGAAAGAAAGGTGAGTATGTTCTTGAAAAATCTCACTTTCATCATTTAGTTACCACGAATGGCTTAAACAATGGGGAAAACGCAAAAGAGCAGAGTTTTTTTTAAGATAAATGGCTGCCTTATGTTGGCCCACATGTTTACCAAGGGAAACAAAACCAAACTAGACAGAATTCTACATCAGGACGTTGACTGATATGCCTCTGCCCACATTAAATGTTCCCTTACTAAATTTGACATAAAACCTCAAGACCATTTGACCTCAATATCTAATCTATACATATGTATCATGGTACATGTACTTAGTTTAGTTCAAATCCCATAACCAATGGCATCACATTTATTGCGGTAACAAAAACCTATCACGGCCATACGGATGCACGGACGGACAGACAGACAACCCACCAAAAACATAATGCCTCCAGCGACACATAAAACGTAATATTTTATGAGTGCAGCAGGACTGCAGAGTCAACTCACCTGCGACTCTTGTGCTGGACGTGCTGGTAAGCCGTGTGTGTGAACAGCACGCCATGCAGCTGCGGAAGCTCGAGGACTTCAAGGTAATGTAGCGCTACCGAGCAGTCCGGAGTTAAAAAGTGGGTTAAGTCTGCACCCAAAACCTTTCCCACTGCAGTAGGTCCACATAAGGGAGGAAAAGATCAACAGTTTCAAATAAAAATAAAGTTATCATTACCAGAAAATATCTCGACATTTGTGACCATTATGATTGAAAGCTATGCGCCGATTATGTGCAGGGAGAAAGAAAATCAGTGACTCAGAAATGTATGAGGCCTTGAACTACTTAAGTAGATCCGACTGATTAGTGTAGGGTACCAGAAAGTGTTGACACCCATGATATGTCTAAATATCTATTATAAGGGCACAACTGTTGAACACCACCCATTATGGACCCATGTAGCCATGGTCACATGGCTTAACACACGTTCACATTAACCCTCGTCCTGGACAGTGTCATTTTTACCTTCAAGGCTTCATCAGCAGAAAAAAAATGAGCAATTTGAAACTGGTGAAAAAGATGCCTGACTTTAAACCAAAGCATCATGAATGCAAGAGTTCTGAAAACAAAATGTGTACTGGCAGATAGAAAGAAACTATGAGGAATGTTTAAAAAGTTTGCAAAATGCAATACTACTTAAGAGTAGAAAATACACTCAACATCTGATTTTTTTTTTTTTTAATGTACATTGTGTATAGGAATATACAATTGGTCAGAAAAAAAAATAGTGCTGTATATATACATATATACACCTTGTTATACTGTTTTCACTGTTTTAAAGCCGCTGCAATGAAACAAGATCACTGGTGATGAACGTTGTGCAATCTCGTTTTGTCGTAGACTGCCGCACACTAAGCGACTGTCGATGACACCGTTTTGGGAAAGCGAAACGGCGAAGAAGAAGAAATGCAGGGAGAAGATGAGAACATGAAATCTCTGAGCAATGGTGCTTTGGCACTCGTGCTGTTATGTCGTTGACGATGTGCCAGGAGAAAGAAGCGGCTGTGGGTCGGCTCAGAGCTCAGGTCGTTAATGAGCCAAAGAGAGGTCGTTAGAGAGGAGGCTGGTTCAAGGAGTGTTCAATAACTTGCTTGTGGAACTTGCTGTAGAAGATAAGGGAACTCGTATCGATATTTACTAGTAATTACCCGTTCGCTCTGGGAGCGTGACAACATCAAACTCAAATTTCTCGTTCATATTCTTCTTCAATCCTAAAAAGACATGCTTTAAAACAGGCATCGTTATGATGAAACGAAAACTAATTTTTGTTTGATTATCAGCTTTCAAATTGTACCATTTTTATTATTCGATGACTACAGGAACAAGGTATTCAGGAAACACTCTTTAATGAGGTAGTGGACCGAATGGCGAAATACGACATTCAATGGTGCCATCTCAGCCGCAGAGCGAGTCGCAATAATTTTGCAGTCTTTTTTGGACACAGGTAATGTAGTACTGCAATTGAAACAAGTATTGACTCTAAAAATGCATGCACACAAGCAAAACACAAAAAACAGGCCCAGACCAGGAATCAAACCTGGGTTTTCTGGCAAACCGGACCAGTGCACTGCCATCTGAGCTATCTGGGCGACCCACTGGCTGAGCAACGCAATTCTTCCACATATGCAGGTGCCACTCTCTTTCCCCCAAGATATATATAGACACTTCAAAGTTCACATAAAGTACAACTACGAAAATGATGCAGATATGATGCTATGGCTGGAAACAACTGAAAGCTGAAGTTTAGTTGGTCAATACGTTGCACCGTGTCGGAGATTGTTGGAGACTGCCGCACACGAAATGATGATGCATGGTTATCCCTCATAACTTGTCGTAAATGTTGAACAAATTCAACTAAGACTGTTGCAATGGTCGCCGAAGCGCCTCAAAAACTAGTTGATGACGATCACAACCGCCGCACATTATGAAAATGATGCCTGTCTTCCAAGCTGATGCTACATTGAAGTGCAGAACAAGTTGAAGAGAGCAGACAGAGGAGAAGCAAGAGAAGCAGAGTAGGACTTGAGAGCAAGCACCAGTGTGATCTGGGCCCTTCGCAGAGGCAGAGTCGAGGCTGATAATTTTCTCTCCATTCTCAGGTGAAAAACTTGGTATCCAGGAAGAGGTGGGTATTGCAGGAGGTAATATAGAGAAAGAAAGATGGGATATACGGACTTTGGAAGTGAACACCCAATTTTGAATTGAACACCGATTTCAGACATTCTGTTTTGTCACATTGAGTCAGCAGGAAAAGCCTCTTGTGGTGAGAGAGGTAGATGGAGCAGGAGTATGTACACTGAATATTTATAAGATGCCACCAGGTCTTTGAGGAGGGAGGCAGGTTGGAGAACTCAACCTGAAGACTGGCATGGCGTTGTTCTCCGCCTTGCCTGAGGACACAATTGTTGCCAGTCTTGCCAAATGAACGAAGGTTGCTCTCGGTCAGGTTCGCCTTCCATGTTGAGAAAGCACATTTCCTGACAGCAACTGCCCAACACAAAAATTCCATCTACTTAGGACAAGATAATTGTTAGAAAGCTACAGATTGGAGGTTGTAAGCATGTGCATGAAAGAGACAGCTGGCTTTTGTGAAAGCACTTCATGGTGGAATCAATATCAAATACAGATAAGATTGAAGACCAGTCGTTTAGAAAGAGGACAGACTATTCTGTTTCAGTTTACCTTCAGGAGCAAACTGAGACTGCGATGCTCAAACTACGGGAGAGATTTTGAATTTCACAAAAACATGGTCAGAGTGGGGTAGATTAGGGTACATTAAGTGGGGTAGATTAGGAATGGGAGAGGTGGAAGAGACTTACATTTCCAAGTTCACAAGAAAGGACACACCAAACCGAGACTGTGCATGAACCATAATTTCATCTATTCCAATTCCATGCCACAGCTGAATACTTTGGTAACTGGTATCAGATATAAATGGTAGTTGGGCTTACTATAATTTCATCAGTCTGCTATATGCCTCAAATGAGCGTATTTGGGGGGGGGGGGTTCTGGAGGTCTTGCCTTTTGGAGGGGGGAGGTGACAATATCACGACCAAGTCCCCAAAAGGTAATATATTTTTTAAATATACGTGCATGAGCTAGAGGAGAATGGAAGAGAAAAAATGGCAAGGGTGGAATACCAACAGCAGAATAGAAGTGAGAGTAAGATCAAGGGGAAAGGACACATGAGGTGTACAAGCTGAACTAGACTGGCACGTACCTCTGCTCGGCTGAACAGTTTACGTTTTGAATTCCACCGCAAGGCTGGATCTGCATCCGAACCTGAATCAAAATTGAATTGGCTTGTTATTGTCACCTAACCAACTCGTCCATCGAGTTTCGTCATAACTCATCCATAACTTTTTGAAATATCATGCTATATCCCCTTTGGCATCATCTCTCAATGATAAAGAATCACTTGCAAAAATTAAAAAATTTCATGTATCTGGATCCAGATTCAGATCCTCACTAAAATCAAATCGATTGTTCCTTGTCAAACACCGGACCTGTCCACCAAGTTTTGGCTTGAATTTGTCGATAACATTTTAAGATATCGTGCCACATATCGTTTTTTGGTCCTATCTCTCCATTTTTGGTCCCATCTCTCAATGGTGAAGAATCACTCAAGAAATTATCTGAGCTGGATATGGATCTTCATTAAAATCTAACCAATTTGAGCTAATCAAAAACCCAACCTGTCCAAATTTTGTCTTGAATTTGTCGATAACATTTTGAGATATCGTGCCACATATCGTTTTGGGTCCTATCTCTCCATTTTTGGTCCCATCTCTCAATGGTGAAGAATCACTCAAGAAATTATCTGAGCTGGATATGGATCTTCATTAAAATCTAACCAATTTGAGCTAATCAAAAACCCAACCTGTCCAAATTTTGTCTTGAATTTGTCGATAACATTTTGAGATATCGTGCCACATATCGTTTTGGGTCCTATCTCTCCATTTTTGGTCCCATCTCTCAATGGTGAAGAATCACTCAAGAAATTATCTGAGCCGGATATGGATCTTCACTAAAATCTAACCAATTCGAGCTTATCAAAAACCCAACCTGTCCACCAAATTTCGTCCGAATCCATCCATAACTTTCTGAGATATCCTGCTCACAGACAAACAGACAGACAGGGGTGAAAACATAACCTCCAGCCATTTTTGGTGGCGGAGGTAACAAACCAACCGACAACTAACAAACAGAAACAGGTGTGGAAGAGTGGGGGGGGGGGGGGAAATCACAATACACTGGAAAAAGGGAGTGCTTGGGAATGGGGTTATTTGGGGTTGAGGAAATCATGAGTATGGATGGAGGATGAGCAGTTGTCTTGATGCTCTGAAGGGAAGAATGGGACTGAACAGACTGAGGAAATGGTTCTGCAGACGAGAGAAAGGCGGAACAAATAAATGAGTGAAGGTGAGCAGTGAGCCTGGTTTTGGGGAGTTTCACAAGAAAATAATTAACAGAAGACCATGGGCGCCCTGCGGAAACTTGAGAGGGACAGAACAAAAACAGGGTAGAGGGTGCAAAAGCAAAAAGGAGGTGGTACAATACAGAGAGGTCACTGTCCATAATTTCCCGGTACCTATCTAATTCCAATTTAAACTTATCGACTGTTTCTGCTGACACTACCTTTCCACGGAGACCATTCCATGCATTAACTACTCTTTGAGTGAAAAAGAAAATCCTCACTGCCTTACTACCATCTTAACTCTCCTCTTCTTTACTCTCAGGCTATGGTCACTGGTCCTATCACTGTCTAGTCTGCTCAATCATTCTTCTGCACTTATCATGTCTAAACCCTTCCTTAACTGAAACATCTGTCATATCTCCTCGTAACCACCTCCTTTCTCGTGTATAAAGCCCTGTCTCATGCAGCCGCTCCTCATGGATGAGTCTAGCGAGGCCCGAAATCAATCTAGTAGCCCTACGCTGAACCCTCTCTTTGGCATCTATGTCCTTCCAAAGTTGTGGTGACCAGAACTACACACAATATTCTAACTACAGATGTGGCCCCCACTAAATTCCTATACAATGTTAACACCACCTGTTTTGATTTATAAATGATCCCTCTCCGAATACAACATAAAACCCGATTTGCTTTACCTATAGCTGCCTGCTTACCTCCTGGATCTCTTACTCTTATAATTAACACCAGGTGGGTTGACTCAGCCTGTCTTCCCACATCCTTCTCCTGTGTGACACGCTCCAAAATTACCCCTCGTATCCTGTAATCTCTATTTTCATTGTTCTTTCCCATCACCAACACCTTACACTTGCTCAGGTTAAATTACATGTGCCAGTCTTTTGCCCAATCCATACAAGCATCAATACTCCCTTGTATCTGGTCACCACCCCCTATGCTATCCACTTTACCTCCAAGCTTTGTGTCATCTGCAAATTTGGAAAGCTTACTCTTTACCCCATTATCCAAATCGTTGATGAAAATAATGAATAATAATGGTCACAGTACTGATTCCTGAGGTACCCCACTACTTACATCCTCCCAGCAAGACATCATCCTCCCACTCACAGCCACTCTTTGCTTCCCATCACTCAGCCAGTTTGCAATCCAATTAGCTTTCCTGATCAGCCACTCCACAAGCCCTCATTTTGGCTAACAACCTCCGATGTGGTACCTTATCAAATGCCTTCTTACAGTCAAGATGTGCGACAGGAACTACCTCGTTGGTAAACCCATGCTGACTACCTTTAATTAGTTTGTATTTATTTAAATGGTTCCTCATCTGGTCCCTAATTAATGACTCCAACACCTTCCTCACAAATGAAGTCAAACTAACAGGTCTATGGTTCCACAAATCTTCTCTGGATCCTTTCTTAAATAATGGTGTTACATTTGCTACTCTCCAATCCTCCGGTACCTGTCCTGACTCCAGTGAGCTAATGAAAATATCCGTTAACATCTCGCTTACCTGCTCAGCCACCTCCCTCAATACTCTCAGGTGCATATTATCTGGACCCGAAGCCTTATCAACTCTTACATTACCGAGCTGTTCCTTTACTTCCTCCACTCCAACCTGGATCTTCTGTAAAAGCCCTTCCCCACCTCCTTGATAGATACTCTAAGCTATTGGCAATTCTCCTGACTGTTCTTGTGTAAAAGTTGAAGAAAAATACCTGTTTAATAAGCCTGCCATCTCACTTTCCTCACAAACCACTCTCCCGGTGCTATTCTTCAATGGGCCCACACTGGTCCGAACCTGTTCTTTTCCCCTGATATAACTTAAAGAAAGCCTTCTTATTATGTTTAATATTCTTAGCCATGTCCTTCTCATACTCTCTTTTGGCTTGTCAAGTTATTTTCTTCACTTGTTTCTGTTTATTCCGATAGTGATAGAAGTGTAACTCCAGTCCTGTTAATTAAACCTAATAAATGCCTTTTTCTTCTCCTTAATAGTGTTCCTTATCTCACTACTCAACCACCCTGGTCTCTTTCTGCTTATAGTTTTCACCTCATTGCAATGTACTTACTCTGCATTCTACACATTTGGTCCTTGAAGGTTTCCCATTTCTCTGATGCTGATTGTCCTGTTGTTGGAGTCTCTCAATCTACATCACCCAATTCTCTCCTCATACCCTCAAGGTTTACCTTCCTGAAATCTAATAGCCTTACCCCTACTATCCTGAACTCCAACCATTAACAGAATCTTTACACACACAATGTTATGGTCACTTGCTCCTAAATGCTCCCCTACCTCCACCTCCTCCACCATATTGGGATCGTCACTTAAAAGGAGGTCTAACACTGCACTCCCCCTCGTGGGATTATCTACAAACTGGATTAAAAAGTAATCCTGGACTAAATCTAGGAAATCCTCATCTGCTCTGCCCTTTCCCTGTTCCTGGACCCAATTTATCCCTCGCAAGTTAAAATCCCCCATGATCAATACTCTTCCCTTACCAAATGCCCTTTTGAATGCTTCATGTACTCCTCCTTCCTCCTCTTCCTTTCCACACAGAGCCCTATAAAAGCATCCTACCAGTATGTTACTGTTTTTACAATCTCTACCCATCCAGAATCCTCTACATTTATTCCCTCCTTCATATCAACTCTTTCTCTTGATGCAATGCTGTCCTTTACCCAGATTGCTACTCCTCTTCCAATTCTCTCCTTCCTATCACACCGATGCATCTTGTAGCATTCTAATCCTGTTCTCCAGTTACTCTACTCCTTAAACCATGTCTCACTCACTGCAACTATATCATACTCCTCGCTATCTACTTTGGCTTCAAGCACTTTCATCTTATTATTTAAACTCCTGGCATTGTTATAGAAATATTTAACTTTTCCCTTCCTGAAATTCTATTTTCCTGCCTGACCTTACTCATCCCAATGACCTCATCAGTTCCTTCCTTAAGCCGCTGTCACACCTTGACGTTTTAGCCAGCGTATGGCAAGGTATCAAAATGTATGTAAAACGCTGGCGTACGCTGAACTATTGATGTTTTTTTTTTCCAGTTTTGGACGTATTCATAACGAGTTGGATGTATGCATAACGTATTAGTAACGTACACAGAACGTTTCAATCACATATAGATAACTTATACCAACGAATGCCGAGCGTGTTGTCGGCGTTCACAACCTATGCCCAACGATAGTCTAACTTATGCATAGCGTAGCAGCGTATCGCCGACGATCACGTGGCGCAGCCTATTAAAAGGCTGCGGCTCGATGATTCAAATCATAACCGCACGAGACATCGAAGTGTCAAGCCGCTGTCACACCTTGACGATTTAACCAGCGTATGCTGACGTATGAAAAATTTGTCTAAAACGCGAGCACACGTCGAATATGTTATTGGTAAGTTTTGTATACGTTAAAAGCAGGCTGGCATACGTCGAATACATATGGGTAAGTTTTGTACACGTTAAGAGCAGGCTGGCATACGTCGTATTACGCTGGCATACATCGTAGTACGCCGAGTACGTCGACAAATTTTCAGCATCTTGAAAATTTCTCGATGTACTCGGCGTATGACACACATTCCGCATACGCTGGGATTAGTTGTAGGCACGCTACGCGATCATTGACACACGTCGACATACCTTATTTGTAAGTTACTCATAAGTCGAAACACGTCGAGGTAATAGTTAGCGTCAGTGTTCCAGACTCCCTGTTTTGTTTTTTTTCTTCGGTATGACGGTGATGTTGACACTTCGATTTCTAGTGTAGTTATGATTTAAATCGTTGAGCGGCAGCCTATTAATTATATTATTTTATAACCCCACTAGAAATCGAGGTCGCAACATCACCGTCATACCGAAGAAGAAGAAAAAAAAAAAAACAGGGAGTCTGGAACACTGACGCTAACCATTACATCGACGTGTTTCGACTTATAAGTAACGTACAAGTAACGTGTGTCAACGATCACGTAATGTGCCTACAACACGTTACTCATAGGTTAGAAATAAGTTTCGGGTATGCTAAACATTACCTCGACGTGTTTTGACTTATGAGTAACTTACAAATAAGGTATGTCGACGTGTGTCAACGATCGCGTAGCATGCCTACAACTTATGGCCAGCGTTATGCGGAACATGTGAGTCATACGCTGGCATACGTCGAAAAATTTCAAGCATGGAAAATTTGTCTAACAGCTCAGCGTACTACGACGTATGCCAGCGGGTTCTTAACGTTTACAAAACTTACCCATATGTATTCGACGTGTGCCAGCGTTTTAGACAAATTTTTCATACGTCAGCATACGCTGGCTAAATCCTCAAGGTGTGACAGGGCCTTTTATTTAATAGCTTCCCCACCCTCCGCTGACCTTAAAAAGCCTGAATTTCTTCCTCAATTCCTACTGCAAAACTTGCAGCCCCCTTTCTACTTAGCATTAGCAAATACCACCCAACGCTTCACTGACAGGAATACTGAGAAGGGGGGAAAAAAGAGGTGGGGGAGAGAGAGAGAGAGAGAGAGAGGAGAGTGAGAAGGTAGAGGGGCAAAGAGAGAGGAGGGAGGGAGGGGGAGTGAGGAGGTTTAGGCGGAAAGAGAGAGGAGGGTTGGGGGAGGGAGGAGGGTTGGGGGAGCGAGGAGGGTTGGGGGAGAGAGGGGGTTGGGGGAGTGAGGAGGGTTGGGGGAGCGAGGAGTGTTAGAGGAGAGAGGGGGATTGGGAGAGTGAGGAGGGTTGGGAGAGCGAGGAGGGTTGGGAGAGCGAGGAGGGTTGGGAGAGCGAAGAGGGTTGGGGGAACGAGGAAGGTTGGGGGAGCGAGGAGGGTTGGGGGTGCGAGGAGGGTTGGGGAAGCGAGGAGGGTTGGGGGAGTGAGGAGGGTTGGGGGAGCGAGGAGGGTTGGGGGAGCGAGGAGGGTTGGGGGAGCGAGGAGGGTTGGGGGAGCGAGGAGGGTTGGGGGAGCGAGGAGGGTTGGGGGGGTGAGGGGGGTTGGGGGAGCGAGGAGGGTTGGGGGAGCGAGGAGGGTTGGGGGAGCGAGGAGGGTTGGGAGAGCGAGGAGGGTTGGGAGGGCGAGGAGGGTTGGGGGAGAAAAGGTTGGGGAACCAAAGTAGGTGTAGAGAGTGAAGAAGGGAAGGGAAGGCAGCAAGAGGTGAGGAAGGGAAGGTAGACATGCGGTGGAGCGTTCATTACGATTCATACCATCTCATCAAAATGCTTGTGCATAGAATAACAGTGAAGATGGAAACAAAATAATGTCTGAAATCCATTTTATACTGGTCATACTAGAAATACCACAAAGAGACAAATACCGCCCAGACATGCACGGATATAAATACAGGCTGGAAACAAACACCTCCCAGAGACAAATATCACCCGGACACGTCTGGAGACAAACAGCGCCTGAACATGTCTGGAGCCAAGCTGTCCAGACACAAGCACCGCTTGGACACATCCAGAGACAAACTCACATTCAGACATAAACACCACCTGGATGCGTCCAGAGACAAATACCGCCCGGAGCTAAGCTGTCAAGAGACAAACACCTCCCAGAAATAAACACTGCCCAGACACGTCCAGAGAGAGGAGAGAGATGTGTGGGAAGGTGCTGCTCTGTATTCGGCGGGGTAGAGTGAGGATGGGACAGAGAGAGAGAGAGAGAGAGGGAGAGAGAGAGGTGGGGGGAAGGGAGTTATCAGAGAGAAAATGTTATGCTTTGTGCAACACGCAACATGCACGCGCACACACACACACACACACACACACACACACACACACACACACACACACACACACACACACACACACACACACACACACACACACACACACACACACTGCTTGGCCGATATCAGCAATTCTTCAGGAATCGGCAGATTGGAGTCAGTGTGATTACGGACTGCAGTACGTACTGTATACAACCCAAAAACTTTGAGTTGTTTTCACCTTGTTTTGGGGGAATTTCAATAAACAAATTATAAAAACAACGTTGCATTCGGAATGTTTCAGGAAGATGTGCATAAACATTAATTTTATATACAGCTGCCAATCGTCATGTGATGGGTGGAAATATATTTGGCTCTGCAATTTAGAAAACACATTAATACGGCAAACGGTTCAGAAATCGGGTGTTATCACACATATTTTTTTCAAACTTATAAAGAGAAACCATATAACCTTTGTAAATCATCTACCTCTACCTTGTAGCAACTGTCGACTGTACATCCCGATCTGGATACGAACTGTACCGCTTTCGACTGTTAGGTTCTCGGCAAGTGGCTTAAGTACTCAAGTAAGCGCTCCAATTAAATGATTGATAAGGAATGGCTGGCAGGCTGTGGCTGCATACCATATAGGATCCCTTTAACTTTAAAGCCAGTCTTCAATATGCCCGCAGCATTTAAAGAAATTAAACAAATTCATTCAAATAATGACTTTATCCACAAAAGAATTGCTGTTTAATGCAGAACAATTCTGGAGCCATCGCAAAGTTTAATCGCCCGTGAAATAAACGTTGCAGATAATCTGCCACATTGCCTGCTTGTCTGTGCATGCATCATATGGTACATTGGTTCGGGGTCCGCGCAAACGTTATAACTTTATTTTAAAACATTCGTTTTTCACAAGATTTGCTTTGATTCCCTGAAGAGCACCCCGTAAAACCTCCGAAAATATAGACACAGATGCTATGGATAGGCAGTCCCTCTGGGGGACAGGGCACGAGATCTCGCAGTGAATGCATTAAATCGTATAGCTCAATGAAGCTGGTTAATTTTGGCACGTTCCTAAATTTTTTGTTCACTCAATATAATTCTCCAAACAGTAGAAAAATATAAGTTTAATGCTTCAGAAATTTCACATTTTCTTGTGTATATATGGAGGAAGGACCATAGCCTTGCTTGCTTATAGTAAATAGGTATATAGGCTGAGTTATAAGACTCGTTATTTCTTTAAATTATGAGATTTCACTCCAGATTTCGACACTTATTGATTCCAGACAATATCCGATCCTCAAAACCGAAATACTATTTCAATGATATACTTTAAGTCGTCAGTGTGAGTGGATCATGGAAAATCATATAATATAATGCATGAAATAGCTCCAAACTCCTAAGTTGATAACTACAGCACTTATAAAAGCGATGTATATAGCGATTCATAGCTCTGATGAACAGACATTCGATAATTTGAGTGATGAAAGTGGAAAAAAAAAACTATCATTAAGAAATCGTTGTGGCCTGTTCCAAGTCAAGGAATGGTTGAGCAGGCCAAAAAACATGGTGGCTTCAGACCCCAGCGAGGTTACCCAGGATATGCCTTTAGACCCCACAGAGAGTGGTGACCGAGGATACACCTGATAAAGCATATAATTAAATAAGGCCGTTAATTATCTTCAAAAGGGGTATTTTAATTAATCCAAACACCCAATTTTCAGTCATGTACTTCCTTGGAGTTTTCTTTATATGCCTGCAAAGTTTCAAGCTGCGAGGTGTCATGGTTTTGGAGTTATGGAGGTCTGTGTGTCTCTCTGTGTGTGTCTCTGTCTGTGTGTCTGTCTATGTCTATGTCTCTGTGTCTCTGTCTCTCCCCCCTTCCCCCCCCCACCCCACCCCCCCCCCCCAGTATAGATGTGACCAACATTCTGGAAACACTCCCTTTGTCAATGAAATGATTCCCACTGCTTCAAGATTGTAAAACCTTCCGCCCTACACCATTCTTCTAGCTATTGGTTGACATCGACTGTCATGGCCAAAAATATTGGCACCCTAGAACTTTTTTCAAATAATGTACCATTTCTTCCAAAAAATTGTTGAAATTAAAGAATCTTTTCGTATCCACATATGTATTTATTTTTAGTTTGCAGTAGTCCAGCAGCCAACTAGCTTAACCTGGAAGTGGAGTATATACAATGTTTTTGGGTTGATTTGGGTCACTGAGTCCATAAATAATAAGAATCCACTTGATGACACCCTGTCACCTTTGGGCATTTTTCTAATTTGCATAAAACCAAGATTCCCGCCAGTGTTCTATTGAATATACTATAATTAAGATATCTCGGCTTCTAGAAGGGATTTTAAAACAATCTAAAATGTTTTAACGGGGCTTTAAGACATTAGGAACCCAATGGAATAACTTTTATTATGATTTGACAACTCCTTCATTTGCATAAATCCAAGATGGCCGCCGTCAAACCTCTCGGGAGACCGGTTTCATGTCACCACGTTATCTAATTATTATTTTGGGCTCAGTGACCTAAATCAACCAAAAAAAATTGTATGTACTCCACTTCCAGGTTAAGCTAGTTGGCTGCTGGATGTGAATGGGACAGTCCGCGACTTTGTTGTGAACTTCAAACAGTACATCCAACATAAACTTACTTCTAGCGATGTCTATCTCGTGTTCGACAGGTACCAGGATTTCAGTAGCAAGAGTACGACCAGATGCAATAGAACAACAGAATCAAGCAGAGTACATTGACTGGCTCAATATACACCTCTACCCCCACAAAAAGTTGTCCTGACAGTGTCAGAAAATAAATCACAGCTGATGGAAATTATCTGTGAAGAACTGACCAGAGACACTACCTTCCATCGAGACAACACAATGAGCCACAAACTTGTCATCACCAGCAGTAATAACACACCTGTTGAAATAAGTTATGGGGGAGTGGTGATCCACCAGGAAGACATGTCTACATCTCACGAAAAGGCAGACTGCATCATTGTTCAACAAGCAGTAACAGTTGCGACTGAATGCCAAGTAGGCGTGTTAGTGATTGCAGATGACACCGACTTCTTCATCCTTCTGCTTCACCACTACTTTGAGCGACAGTTAACCAGTCACATGATCATGGAATCGCCGATTCATGGTAGAACCGTTATTGACATACAAGCTACTGTTAAACAACAGCAGAGCATAGTAGATGGACTGTTGTCTATGCACGCCCTATCGGGTTGTGATACATGTGCATGCTATTTCGGTAATGGTAAAGTCACGGTACTGAAAGTACTGCGAGAAGGCTACTCCTTGTCACTTTTGGGTGACATTCATGCATTGTTACCAGATATAACAAGACAGGCATCCAAGTTAGTGGCCGCATGCTATGGACACAAGGACTGTAGCAGTATGTCTGAGGCAAGGAAGAAGTCATGGGCCACAAAGGTTGGAAAGGGCACCACAGCCATACCAAAGCTGAAGTCTCTACCTCACACAACAGAAGCATTTCTAGAAAATGTTAAAACGGCACACCTGCAGGCAGCTGTGTGGAAACATGCTTTGGATCTAGACCCTCCCTCGGTAGATCCAACAGAACATGGATACGTTCGTGACGTCAGTTTCAAGACTATGTTTCCTAAATCGATACAGGAAGACGTGTCCCTTGCTCCACAAGAGATTCTGAAACTGATTCGCTGCTCTTGTGAAAGTGAAAGACCTTGCAAATCAGGAAGATGTGGATGTGTGAGCGGTAAACTACCGTGCACTGTATTTTGTGGATGTCATGCTGAGGACTGTCATAACGAACTGACTAAATGTGATGCAGCCTCTGATGCAGATGATGACGATGACAATTAGACATAAAGGTATTAATGTCAACACAGACAAATGAGAGGAACATCATGTTGATAACTGTGTACAATGTCATGTACTATAAACTCTAATATTGCAGTAGTTAAAGAAGAAGAAATGTGAACGATTTCTTTATGTGCCATGGCTTGCTCAGCATAGACACAACTAGAACATTATGACTTTGTCACTTTATTCTATATAATGGATATCTGAAATTACTTTACTTTATGACCTGGTGTCTGTCAGTTTAAATATATCTAACATATACGTCAATGACAAACCACTAATATTATATTGAAGGTGTTCAATGATATTGTCACCATTTAGATCAATAAAGCATGTCATTCAAAAGTACAGCAAAATGTTAACAGATTGACAACGGCCATATTGGAATATGTAAATGAAGCTAATATATTTAAATTGTAATATAAGATGTATTATATGGGACCTTTATTTTTTCAAAACACTAAAACAAATCATTTAAAATGTATCCAAAATTGTATCCAGAATGTGGTGACATCAAACCGGTCTCCCGAGAGGTTTGACGGCGGCAATCTTGGATTTATGCAAATGAAGGAGTTGTCAAATCATAATAAAAGTTATTCCATTGAATTCCTAATGTCTTAAAGCTCCGTTAAAACATTTTAGATTGTTTTAAAATCCCTTCTAGAAGCCGAGATATCTTAATTATAGTATATTCAATAGAACACTGGCGGGAATCTTGGTTTTATGCAAATTAGAAAAAATGCCCAACGGTGACAGGGTGTCATCAAGCGGATTGTTAATATTCATGGTCTCAGTGACCCAAATCAATCAAAAAACATTGTATATACTCCACTTCCAGGTATACCCCTAAAATCCCATTTGGCTGCCAGACTACAGTGGAACAAAACAAAAAAGCTGTAAAAAAAAAAAAAATCACTAAATCTTTGCATATTCCACACAAAAGTCCGAAAATGGCCCTGACAATATTATTGGTACCTTTTAGAAGTTGTTAGAAATAATTAGATTTCAAGCAGGTGATTCTCCTTTACTTTGGAAATGAACTCACCTGTGGTGAGTTGCAGGTGCCTGTAATATAAAAATCACTCATTCAACCAGTTTGAATCGATAAAAGGAGTCATTCTGCTGTTTTGAGTCACTGTGTGTATTGCAAAGAGCATGAAGAAAAGAAAGAAAACCAGAGAATTGTCTGAGGAGGTTAGACACAAGATTGTAGCCAAGCATGGACAATCTCAAGGCTACAAGTCCATCTCCAGAGAGCTTGATGTTCCTGTGTCCACCGTACGCAATGTTATCAGGAAGTTTAAGGGCCATGGCACTGTAGCCAACCTGCCTGGACATGGCCGCAAGAGAAAACTTGATCGAAGATTGTTGCGAAAAATTGTTTGAATGGTGGAGAAAGCACCTCGATCAACTGCCAAACAGATTCAAGCTGACCTTCAGACACGAGGTACGATTCAACTCGCACCATCCGTCACCAACTCAATGAAAGGGGATTCTCTGGTAGGAGAGCTAGTAGGAGACCCTGCTGAGAGTAAGAGAGAGAGAGAGAGAGAGACAGAGAGACAGAGAGACAGAGAGACAGAGAGACAGAGAGACAGAGAGACAGAGAGACAGAGAGACAGAGAGACAGAGAGACAGAGAGACAGAGAGACAGAGAGACAGAGAGACAGAGAGACAGAGAGACAGAGAGACAGAGAGACAGAGAGACAGAGAGACAGAGAGACAGAGAGACAGAGAGACAGAGAGACAGAGAGACAGAGACATAAGAAAGCCCGACTGGAGTTTGCCAAAACGCACCTGAACAAGCCAAAATCCTTCTGGGAGAATGTCCTGTTGGGAGATGAGACCAAATTAGAGCTTTTTGGTGAAGCACATCATCTCTGTTTACAGAAAACAAAATGAATCCTTCAAAGAAAAGAACACCTTCCCTACAGTCAAACATGGAGGAGTTTCAGTGATGTTTTGGGGTTGCTGTACTGCCTCTGGCACTGAGTGCCTTGAATGTGTGCATGGTATCATGAGGTCAGATTGCCAAGGCATTTTGGAGCGCAATGTTCAACCCAGTGTCAGAAAGCTGGATCTCTGTCGAAGGTCATAGGCCTTGCAGCAAGCCAATGACCCCAAACACACTTCAAAAAGTACCCAGGAATGGTTCGAGACAAAACGCTGGACTGTTCTGAAGTTGCCAGCAATGAGTCCAGATGTAAATCCCATTGAACACCTGTGGGGAGATCTGAAAACAGCAGTTGGGAGAAGGGACCCTTCAAATCTGGGAGAACTGGAACAGTTTGCACAAGAACAGTGGGACAAACTGTCAGTAGAGAGGTGTAGGAAGCTCATTCATGTCTATAGGAAGCGCATGACTGCAGTTATTTTGTCCAAAAGCCGTGCTACCAAATACTAAGTTGAGGGTGTCAATAATTTTGTCAATGCCATTTCTTTTTACTTACTGATTTAAAAGGATATATTAAGTTCTGAATCAAAAACAAAAGTTCTGTAATGTTAACAGTGAAATAAAGAATTGTGGAGACCAAATACTGTTGTCAATTTCAACTTATTTTTTGAGAAAATTGTGAATTATTTGAAAAAAGTGCAAGGCTGCCAATATTTTTGGTGACGACAATATCACAGTTATTTTTTTGTCGAAAATGTCAGGTCAGGTAAGGTATGGGAGCATGTGCCAGAACAGCGCGTCGCTGCGTCCACTTTCCGCGGTACTCCAGGGGCCTCCGTCTGGCCTTCCACCAGGCAGATGCCAGGCCCATCCCCATCTCCTTGAGATGCTGGTCAACCTGCTGCAACCACGAGGCACGTGGTCAGCCCATTGGCCTCCTCCACTCACGAGGCTCCCTCACTGAGAGAATCTGGTGAGCAGGATCAGCGTCAGGGATACGAGCCACATGTCCATACAGCCGCAACTGACGCTCACGGACCATGCAGGTAACAAATCTCATCCGAGTCTCTTTCAGCAACCGCTGGTTGGACACAAAATCTGACCAGCGATAGCCAAGGATTCTCCGGAGACCTGGTATGAAAGGAATTAAGTCTCCGTCTCAGATCCTTGGTCAGAGTCCAAGTCTCGCATCCATAGAGCAAGACTGGAAGCACCAAGGACCTAAAGACTCGGACTTTCGTCCTCCCGCACAGGTACCGGCAGCGCTACACCCCATGATCCAGTGAATCCATGACTCCCCAGGCCCGACCCAGACGTCTATTGACCTCTGACTCACAGCCAGCAGAGACATGAATATCACTGCCAAGGTAAGTGAATCTCTCCACGACCTCAACATCCTCACCACAAACAGGCACAGAAAGGACAGCAGCATCCAATATGTCATTGAAAGCCTGGAACTTAGTTTTGACCCAAGAAACCCGTAATCCCAGCGGCTCTGACTCCTCATTCAGCACCTCGAGGGCCCCCAAAAGGATATCTAAAGTCTCCGCAAAGATGACTGCATCATCTGCGAAATCAAGGCCCGAGATCTTGACATTCCCAAACGATGCACCGCAGCTTGATCTTTCCGACATCCTCCCTAAAAATCCAGTCCATACAAGTGCTGAAAAGTGTGGGGGCCAGTACACATCCCTGACGAACTCCAGTAACAACTGGAAATAAGTCAGAGATGGTAACACCACATCTCACAGCACTCTCAGCACCAGAATGTAGTTCAGACATCAGATCGATCAGTTTTGGTGGCACCCCACGAAGACCAAGAATCCTCCAGAGGGCATCCCGATTCACTGAATCGAACGCTTTACAGAGATCAACATAGGCTGCAAGCAGCCTCTGCCGAAGCTCTCGTCTGCGTTCGGTGAGGACACGAAGAGCAAGGATACGGTCAATCATTAACCTCTTTGGTGTAAAGCCTGACTGCTCTGGACGCTGGTGCTCAAGCAGATGGTGGCGAACCCTATCAAGAATTATCCGAGCAAAGACCTTGCCCGGCACTGAGAGCAGCGTCACCCCTCGGTAGTTGTTGCAGTCTTGGCGATCACCCTTCCCTTTCCAGAGAGGGAGAACAAGGCCCCTCTTCCAGTCAGTTGGGATGATGCCTGTGTTCCAGGCAGAGCACAAAACTGCATACAACGACACGAGTGCAGCATTTCCACCAGCGTTGAGAAGTTCAGCATGGTTGCCACAGATCCCTGGAGCTTTACCCCGTTTCAACCGGTTCACCGCAGCCCGTGTTTCCACAAGCGAAGGTGGACCACAATTGATTGGAGGGTCAGCAACAGGGATTGTAACACCATTGACGTCCAACTCGACAGCTGGTGGATCAGCCTGGTACACCGCTCAAAGTAACAGGCCCAGCGGGCCTTCACTTCAGACTCCTCTGTTAAGAGCCAACCACTCTCTGCTCTAACTGCAGTGCTCCAAGGGATGGGCGTGGATGAACGCATTGTGCGAATTCCCCTGAAAGCGGGACGAGAATCACCTGTCCACAGGTGATGCTCTAACCCCTCACAGATTCCTCGCACATAGGCCTCCTTGTCCACCCTCAGTGCACGTTCAGTTTTACGCCTCAGCTCCCTGAACAGTTCAGCTCTGCCATTCAGCCTGGCCCTGTGACTCTGGTCAATGGTATCCAGTGTCCCTTGAGAGACAAGATTCTTCTTTGCCCTGCGGTGAGTTCCAAGACATCCACCGGCAACATCAAGGACGGTGGTCTTGAAGGCGCTCCACAACTCTTCAGGACCCCCCAAAGCGCCCAGACACCCCAAATGTCCACTCAGCCTGTTCGCAAACTCCTCAGCTACTCTCTCATCCTTGAGCTTGCCAACATCCAGCCTAGGCTGGGATGGTACCATTCTCCAGGATTTCAGGTGCAGCTTTGGAGTTGCTACAACAAGCCGGTGGTCAGTATTGAGGAACTGAGCGCTCTGGTAGACCCTGCAGTTCTGGATCATCCTCCAACGACCGTCAACGAAGACATGGTCAAGCTCCTTTGCCACACCGCCAGCGTTGGAATAGCAAGTCTAGCGATGAGCTTGTGGGCGCTGAAACCATGAACCGGCCACCCTAAGTCCATGACTTCTTGCAAAGTCAAGGAACTTAGTGCTATTCTGATTCATAGTTCCTGACCCATGGGGACCAACACACGTCTCATAACCATCCCTATCAGTTTCAGTCGATGCATTGAAATCCCCCAAGACTAGAAGTGTATCTCGTCTGGGGCACTGATCAACCACAGACTCGAGCGTGGCGTAGAATGTGTCCTTCACGGTGAGGTCACTCGCCTCAGTCGGAGCATAGACAGAGACCAGGGAAATGACACCTAAGGAGTGACGAATCCTTAGTCTCATAATACGCTCGTTGACCGGTGTTACCTCCATTATCATTGGGTCAGCTTCTTGGACACAGACAGCTACAGCAACTCCTTGAGCATGGTAACCATCAGAGCGACCAGACCAATAGTAGGTGTAACCACCCACCATTATCTCGCCGCAATCTGGTCTCCGAACCTCAGAGAGAGCTGCAATACCGATGTCCAAACGCTTGAGCTCAGATGATAACAGAGACAGGTGATCATCCTCTCTTAGGGAAAGGACATTCCAGGCACCCACCCGAAGGGACCGCCTCAGGTTAACCCAAGGAGACCGCCGTCTGGTGGACGACACCTCACCTCAGCACCACTCTGATAATGTCGAAGCTCGTATAAGAACTAACACACAGAACATACAACAAGGGAAGCAGGAAACAAGAATGGTGGGAGAGGGAAGAACAAAACTGTGGGGAACAGAGACATGAGATCTATGGAAGGGAGAGGGATGGGGTGGAGTCCACATGTTAAACAAGATTTATATTATAGGGACTTTCAAGAAGGAAAGGGGGGGATTTGAAGGAGGTGGGTTTGGGGTGGATTAATGGGGGTAGAAAAGATCGTGGTTTTAGATGGGGGAAGATAAGAGATGGTGGTGAACAGCTGTTTTGAAGACCTGGAAGGAAGAGTATGCTTGGTGTTGGATTAATGGTTAGGGTGGTGGGCTTGGGATCCTCCTCGGCTGTTGAAGTAATACCAGGTGGGGTTGACTCTGCCTGTCATCATTCCGAGGTCGGCAAAATGAGTGCCAGCTTGCTGGTATCCTGTGTCGGAGTGGTGACCCGTCCAGGATTGCGCCCAATAGCCAAGGAGACTGCTTAAACAGCACCAACGCTCTGCATAGAGTATGGTCCCAATGGATGGATGGACGGAAGGAAGAGTAGCATTGAAGAGAATGTGGGAGTTTGAGTGATTATGGTCAAAATTTCCATATCATTTCCTAATCTTGGGAGAATCCCAGAAAACAGTACCTCACAACCCTTTGCTTTTCGCCACTTACTCAATATCCCGTATCTATTTTTCAAAACCTCAGAGTAAACTTTCCCCAATATCATTTGCCCCTAGTTTTACCACAACCAACTTCTTCTTACCATGACCCGATATGATGTCATTTACCCTTCCTTCAACGTCCCTAACTCCTGCTCCTCTAAAACTGCACAGAATTATGTCCGCGATGCTTCCTGCAGAATGAAGAATGCACACATTTAATCAAGTCTTATCACCAACAAAAACTATCTCTCAGATCTCATTGCTACCAATATCTGTTGCTGCAGCTTCACCACTGCCTGCACCCGCTGATTCATTCATCGAGAAGACAATTGTACAAATGTAGTGCAGCATACGCCACATTTACTGTGCTGTTTTTCCATTCAATTCCCATTCACCTCTTGCTGGTTTCAAAGCATTGTTGAGATGGAAATGCATTACCTTTCGTACAGCGTGTGCAAAGTGCGCTGTGGCACGGCACGGCCTCGCGCAAGTAATGCTCGCGCACGAGACGCCCGCCGGCCACGTTACGCACACGAATCTCCCGCTGCCTCTGCTCCAGCATCTCAAAGCACGTGGCGCTCCGTGTGACCCACAACTCAGAAAAGCAGTGTCGCACGAATCACATCCCGTACAGTGGCTGCTCCAGGAAGGTGTTGTCTGATGATGGGAGGAAAGGATTTTTAAAAGAATTGTTTCCGGGTGTTTCAACTTTGGTTTGATGTTGGTTGTGCACCTTTTTATACCACGTGATCATTAAAATTTCAAAGAGGGCCAAATAAAGGGTACATGTAAAATGAGCTCGTGGTTGCTTTGTACGTGATTTTAATTGGCCGAGGAATGTTAAATAATGAGCCTTTCAACTCGTTATTTTCTGTTTCTAGCAAGTTTAACCGAGAACCCATTACGGGGTTGTTCCGGGTTTATAATTGTGAGCGTATGCTTTGAGCGCTCCCGTTATGGCCCTTCCCTGATCGTGTTTCCTGCGAATTCGTAGCGGCAGGGAATTTCTCTTTGGCAATTCCCCATGGCCACGATCCTGGCCTTGTTCAAAGCATTCAAGGAAAATGTTACACACGAGAAGGCCAACAGGCCCATAATGCCTGCTCCACATCCACATCGAGCACACATCCTCCACGCCACCAACCGAATCCGACGCAACGTTCACTCCATGAGGAGGAGCAGCAGGGACGAAGAGGTAGGCCGACGTCACAGTTCACAGACGGTGTCAACAATCACATTTGAGGACACTGTACAGTACTGTGTTGTAATCATTTTTGGTTTGAGAGGGGTGGGGGGCAGTTTTATGAACCCAAGTGACCTATACAGTATAGGATATACGAGCACACAAACTTTCTGATCTTCAAAGAGGACGAATTGTTGGCCAATCAGAAGGTGGAATCAACCAGCGTCAGATAGCTCAGACAGCTCGGAACCTTGGCATTCAGCTTTCTACGGTCACTCGAGTGATTGTGCAATTCACCAGCGAAGGCATGAAATCCATAGCTTCCCGTTCTGGTTGCCCTGCGCCCTCAGAAAGGTGTCTTCGAGCTATCAAGCAGTCCATTGGAAATAAAAAACTCCCCGTTGCAAGGCAGGAGATGTTGCAGAGGAGGTCCAAGTTAGCTCAAGAACTGCCGTGCGATACCTTCATCAACTGGGCTACTACAGGAGAGCAGATAGAAGAAAACCTCTTCTTTGACCAGCCAACATTCAAAGAAGAAAGAAGTGGGCAGACAAGATGGCCAACAGACCCTTGGAGTTTTGGCAAACTGTAATTTTTTTTTCAGATGAGTCCCAATTTGCTCAATTTTCTGAAAGTGGACGCGTATGGGTCTGGAGACTTCCCAGTCAAGAGTTGCAACTTGCAGCCAACTGTCAAACACGGTGGTTTTTCAGTGATGGTGTGGGGAACAATCTGGAGCACTGGTCGGTCAGAACTTGTGGAGTGTGTTGGCAACATCAACACTATGCCACACATTTCTATCCTTGAGGATGGACGTCCCCCTGTCTTCTCCACTGGTCAGATGGTCAAAAACTGCACTGTTCATGGAAGATGGAGCTCCATGCCACACACCAAAAAAGACCAAAGAATGTCAGGACAGAAATCGTTTATGTTTGGGACTGTCCCACCTGGTCTGGTCTCCGTGTGAAGCAAGTGTACATATTGTGAATGGCACGTGTTCCCTTCTGTAACCGAGTTACCTGTGGGCTCTCTACTTAAAGAGATACAGCCAACGATTAATTAGATCAACTGTGTTTACTACACATACGGATGCTTGTTCACCACACTCTGTGCTATTCTGCTTACAGTCACAATCCAATGCAGCAGCTTAACCAGCACAACCTAACGTATAAGCACAAGTTTACCAAGCCAATACAGTGTCAACAACAGCTTAAGCATCGACAGAGGACAGTGGTGTCACCCAGATGGCACATCAAGCTGGAAACCATCCATAGCATGGAGGAATGATGTCTGAACCATGGCAATCAACATAACCGCAACAAACTGGATCCCTGGTGCGTACAAGCACCACCAATCACGATAGCGATCATCACCTGAAACATGCCGACTAGCGTCTGGAGGTCTATGGTGTTTCTAGGTCCGGCAATCCCCTTGAAGTCGGAGGCCATAAAGCTTCACTACAAATGGTCTGAGAAGACAAGGAAATGCAGGAGAACTCTCCGTCTGTGCGGCCGGTTAAGTCGGCAGAGCCTAACCGCCAGAGACCACATGTAGTTCCTCTACTCGATGCAAATCTCGACGACGAGCACTCGCACAAAATGTCTCCCTTCTTCTCCCAAACGTGCACTGGAAATCCAGACGCATGCTGAACCTTGTCCCCATATCATGAATAATTACAACATCCAGCCCAGGGGAAAAACAATCCCTCCACATACCAACAACACAGCAACAACAATTTACGTGCTCCCAAAAATCACCAGAACTATACCTCACCAGGCCACACTTCCCCTGTTACAGTAGGTCGTTCTCAATGGCTATATGGTTTCCACTGCGGTATTGTTCAGTATATAAAATAGACTTTAGACCTTAGGGCTTAGACCATTCTTGCATACTCACGACACTGTTGTGTTTGTGTAGTCACGTGATACAGCAGTAACCACGTGACCTGGATCGCCAGTATCTATCTATAATTCCAGCAATCTCTGTGTGTGTCTGTCTGTGTGTCTGTCTGTCTGTCTGTGTGTCTGTGACCGCTGTTTCTCGACAACCACTGGTCCGATCTAATTGAAACTTGCCAGCTATATTGCTGGGGACCTGAGTATGTGCCTTTTCAAGGTTTGATATTAATCGGACAAGTGGTTCTCGAGTTATGGCCATTTATTTACCAACCAATGACAGGACGGTGCCATGACATCACGATTGACGTCACAATTCTTTTTTTTTGCAAGTACGGCCACGCACGTACGGGCACGTACTAGTATGTAGAAATTGTGGCAATCTACGTCCTGTATGTTCGAGATTCAACAACAACAACTTAACGACAAGCCTAAAGGCCACGTTAATGGCGAACGCAGTGAACTTCATACTTAACGCGTGCACGTGAGAGAATAGGAAAACAACAACAACAACAACAACAACAACAACAACAACAACAACAACAACAACAACAACAACACGATACCCCTGGCTATTTCGAATCCATGTCATTGGATATGACCTTTTGCTTCCGGTTGTTGTTAAACGCTGTGCGATGTATAAACACGATTGGGTTTTATTTCTATCTTGTGAATATTACTTAACGCGTGCACATGAGAGAATAGGAAACAACAAAAACAACACAATACCCTGCCAATTGTGAATCCGTGTCGTTGGCTACGACCATTTTGCTTCCGTTTTTGTTTTGTTTGTGGTTTTTTTTTTGTTTCCGGTTTTTGTCATGGGGAATGATGCATGCCGGGAGATCATGACCGGAAGTGTTTATTTATTCAATTATTTTTTTCCCAAAGTTAATTTTATACTTCAGAAAGTGATTTTTTTTCATGACAGGAAGTGTTTATTTTGTATTTAACATTACCGGGAGTGATTTTGAAACTCTTTCCGGAACTTTTAATTTATTTTATTCTTGACCAGAAGTGATCGTTTATTTATTTATTTATTCAATTATCTTTTTCCCAAAGTTAATTTTAATAAAGATATCTCCCGCATCATCAAAAAATATTTTTTAATCGTGATTTACATTATTTGATCGCTGATCCCGAATCCAGGCCGAAGTAACCGGAAATTGCGTCAAAATCATCAGCTGTGCGGCACTTACATGTACCACGGTATAGTTGGCAAGTATACAGTTGTGAACAAGTTTTATGTAAAGTCAGAAGCGAATGTAAGAAGAATTCTACGTTCGCGTCTAGGCTTTGCCTATTCCATATTAATTTTTATCAATTACCAACGTTTCAAACATCCTTTGCATTCAAATCATCACGTTACGTTTGCTCGTTATCCCCACTCGCACGAACATCTCGGATGGTTGAGCGCAGACGTCACGTGTGTACAGGATGACGTTGGTCGCGACGTCGTCGAAAGGACAGGAACAAGCGAGAAAACGGTTGCCAGGGCAACCAATACGGCGGCGCGCACGGCATTGTGGGATACCTCTGAAAACCCTCCGTTCCTGTGATGCTGCAAAACAATGACCTCCATTGCAGTGAAACGTTTTTCAAGGTTCTAATTGGGGAAGCACGGACATTCATTCGGAAAAGATCGCTTGGTCGAGGCCGTTTATTCCTGAAACGTGAAACACCCTCAGACAGTACTGGACAAGAGGCACGGACAACTAAAAATAAATATCCACGTATTATCTATAAATATCCAATTATAAATATCCAATAGCCAGTGTTTGATGGACGTCGCCTTGAGGACATATACATATTACGTATGCAAAGTCGTGTATGAACGGGAAAAGAAAATGCAAAAACGGAAGATGGTGATAGGAAAGAGAAGACTTGTAAGACGAGGTAGGAGAAAAGAGAAGAGGATGATGTACAGGAGGTTAAAATAAATAATAAATAAACGATGCCGACATTTTGCGTACGTAATATGTCGATAAACCGTACGAGCATTTATTTATTTCTTTTTTTGCGATCGTTTCGTTTCGCGCTTGAAAACCACCACCAGAGAGGAACATCCTCAACAAACGAACACTCCCGCCGCCCGAGGAAGCTTCATGAAGCGCCAAACGAAGAGAAAAAAAAGGCGTCGTCTCGTTTCATTCGAAGAAAGACAAAACGGCGTCGGCCATGTATCGCCTTTCCACTTCAAAGGTGGCACAAAACCGTTTAAACACGGCCAAGCAAAGCAGACTACGTACGGGCCAGACAAACCGGTACAAATCAACTCGGACAAACGACCTGAGTATCTGTAAATAATGAATTAAACGGGGTCGAAAGAGGAGATAATATATAATTAAATAATACGTTTGTAGTGGCGCGCAAAGGACTCTGGGAAAAGGCGCTCGTCGTGAGTCACGTGATTCGGACTCGCATTGTCGGCGCTGAAAGCCTTGGCCTATCCTGTCGTTGTTTCACCTCAAAACAATCGGCTCCCCGTTGGTAACCAATGAAACGGGGAGAGGTTGGCGGCGGTTCCTGCCTCATCGCCGCAGCCGACATGTCCATACCGCCGCTCGTGTACCGGTCCTGACCGAGGCCCTCCTGCTTGCCTGGCCGACCCTCGTTCTCTCAACAACCTTGGCTTGTAGACGGCCACGGCGTGAGCACATTCTCACGGCTCATGGCCTGCTCTGTAGCTTGTCACGTCGTCAATGATATTTGATTCCCACTCAGGTTGGTCCCTGTACCCCCCCCCAACCCCCTTACCCCTCCCCCCCAACCCCCTTTCCCTCAGCCACGTTTCATCCGCGTTTTCCAACATTTCCCCCTCAATCATTTTCTCGCTTTCCTCGTTCCCTTAACAATGTCTCATCCCGGTTCGGGGAAGCACCTCCACTCTTTCTTCCCCCTCTTCGATCTTCCCCCTCCATTGAACTTGTTATCAGTATCCTTATAACCCACATTTTCCTTTTGTCATGTGACCATAAAATCAATCCCTTATGCCCCTCCCTCACCCCACATATACATATATATATATATATATATATATATATATATATATATATATATATAATTATATACCCCTTTAATGTTGATGTAACTTCATGCGTGTTCTCCCACATTTCCTACCACCACCCCTTCCTTTCCCCCACCCTCTCTCTCTCCCCTCGTACTCTTACTCATACCAACCACCCTCATTGTTTCCTGCATTGCTGTACGTATGATGTACTTGCCAGAGTGGTATGTCTAGATTGCAATGTGAGTGGGCGTGTGGCATAGGGGTCTCGGGGAAGGACCTTACAGTCTGGTTGTTTTCTTCTTTGCACAGACTGAGTCGAAACATTTTCCTCCAATGAAAATCACCGATTTGTGGTAGCCTGGTGTTGGCTCAGTGGTTAGGGTGGCGGCTCAGGATCCTAGGGTCCTGAGTTCAAGCCCCGTCGGCCGCTGAATTAGTACACCAGGGGGTTGACTCAGCCTGTCATCCTTCCGAGGTCGGCGAAATTAGTACCAGTTGCAGTGTGTGTACTGGTAGAGGGGCACTGCATCAGCGACACAGTCGCTCTTCAAGAAATGATAGCTACCCCGGCAGCTAAGCTGCCGTAGGACCACCATCGATTTGTGGTCTGTCGTGAATTTCTTCTCTTGATGGGTGTGTATAAATGTCCCATCCACACATTCAGCCCATTACCCCCCACACAGGATAGATGTTGCCTGTTGGCACGGGCACAACCGATCATACTTCATACTGCTCGGTTGATAAGAAATGTGGAAGTGGAATGAAACAAGTGGCTGACTTTTTCTTCAAATGATGTCATGAAGAAATACTTTGCCATTGGAGACAAAATCAACGCTTTCTGTTGGAATTGTTTTTTTTTTGGATTGAAATCTGGCTTTGGCAACATTGTAATCTGAAAGAGTTTGCTGCGCAAGACCTCCTGCGGTACGCCTGATGTTGATCCTTCTTGAGCACTTCACATGAGCCTGGTGTTTGCTCAGTGGTCAGGGTGGCGGCTCGGGATCCTAGGGTCCTGAGTTCAAGCCCCGTCAGCCGCTGAATTAATACGCCAGGGGGTTGACTCAGCCTGTCATCCTTCCGAGGTCGGCAAAATGAGTACCAGTTCCAGTGTATGTACTGGTAGAGGGGCACTGCATCAGCGACACAGTCGCGCTTCAAGAAATGATAGCTACCCCGGCAGTGAAGCTGCCATACGACCACCAGCACTTCACATCGTACTTCTGGGAAGTGAAGTTGTTATGGATGATTGTTGAAGAGCTTGGGGACATCTCATGTATTTCATCCCACAATTTACATTCAATCGAACAAACACACACACCACACATCCTGTTATCTTTCACCAGTACAGTGTCTGTTCCAAAGCTGGAAGAAGTTCAACATTCCAAGTTATTTACAAGCGACGTTTTATTTTCTGACTTAGGCATTTAAAAATTCAGACTAGCATATGCAACGTGACCACGGGTTGCTGGGAACAAAGTTCACTTCTCGTGTACGTGTGTCCGTCCTTGCTACGCTTTGATTTGGATCAACAGCTCGTGTCTACCACACAACTAAACTGATTGTAATTACCACAACACCAAGCAGACAAAGCTGCCTGTCTGTCTCTGAGCAGGATATCTCAGAAGGTAATGCATGGGTTTGGACGAAACCTGATGATCAGGTTGCGTGTGTGACGAGGACGAATTGTTGAGATTTTGGTGAAGATCCGGATCTGAGAGTTTACAAAAAAAAACTTTTTAAAGTGATTCTTCACTGTTGAGAGGTGTATCCAAAAACGATGTACTGTATTATAGCATTACATTTCAAAAGGTTGTGGATGATTATGACAAAACTTGGTGGATGAGTTGGGTCTGTGACGAGAACAAGCTGACGAGATTTTGGTGCACGTCCTGATGCAGACCGTGCCTATCAGTGGGTAACAGAACGTAAACTGTTCAGTCTTGCGGAGGTCTGTTTATGAACTCTGCAGTGCCGTTCTAGTTTTCATATCAATAATACACAAGTGTCTTACGATTGTGATGTCCTCTCTCTCTTTCTTTCTCTTTCTTTCTCTCTGACCACTTCTGAACATCGGCAACAAACTGCATAATTAACAGTCTTACAACTCTGCTTACATCACATAACTTGACTTCCAATTAAAAAAAAAACTTCATTACATTCAGCCCAGTCAAAAGTAGGTGTCATCTTGACTGAAGTGTTTACCATGCTGGATGACATCACAGCGTTACGTTGGAAGGGGGTGGGGTGGGGGAGCACTTTGAGACCAACATCTCAGGATTGTTGTGTGTCCATTTATCCTGTTCATCATGGGATTGTTGTTCTCTAACTTTCATGTCTTAAGTGCTATTACAAGTCATTACCCATCCTTAGTGGGTGTATCTGCTTGTTTAAAATGTAGTTCTGCAGTTTAAACGTAACCTGACAAAGCATGAGCGCTCACTACCTCTGCACATGGCGATCTGCAGCACACCATAACTTGTTCTTTCATATGCAGGACAAGGCTGCTGGGTCGCATCATTGGCTGACAGCGTGACTGTGCTACTGATGCAATGCCCCCCGCTGGTGAGGGCAAGGATTTGGAAATTATTCATGGTGCCGGCGATAGCTCACTTACTCTTCGTGAAGGACACTGTGGGATCTTTAACATCCACCAACTAATGTAAGCAGATGGGATGCCCATTTTAACGTCCATCCGATTGCCCTGCCTGTGAAACACCAGGATGACAGCTTACATCTGGGTCATGATTCAAACCCAGGCAAGAGAGCTCAGAGTCGAGTGTGCATACCTCTCGGTTTAGGCCTAATACTAAAACTGAAATGTCATGATAATGACATTTTCACCAGCCCAACCCAGAAGAGGAGATAACCCATCCATATCAGGTTCCACGTAAGCTGGAGAAATGTATTTGTTAACGAGCAAATCCTACCCGTCTCTTTGTTGATGGACCAATTAGTTGTCCTGTGTGCCAAAAAATTTGGGTGATAAGCAGAAGGAAAGGAAGACAAATTTACCCATTCATAGAGTGCTTGAACCCCGACTCCCCACCCCCCGTCATCATGTCGTACTCCACCTCTCCTTTGCACCCCCCCCCCCCCCGTTCGTCCTGATGTCCCTTCTCGATAGAAATGTCACACAATGACAAGCGTTGACAGCTGGGGGGGGAGGTTGTAGTGGAGAAGTAAAGGAAAACTAATTTATCCATGCAAAGAGTGCTTTAACCACAGTGTTGCCCAGATAAAAAAGGTAATTGTAATACGTACTGCCACTACGACACGGTGGCGCAACATGGTACAAATTTACATCAAGTACTTACACCCCTCCTCCCCCCCCCCCCAATGAGGCTGCAGCCACATAACCTATATTAATGTTAACTCGCACACAAAATTGTATTTCCACCCTGAATTTAAAGTTTGTAACTTAAAAGATCTGGCCAAATATAAGGAACAGAGAGACAGATATACAAAGGTCCAAGTGGTCTAAAGCTCTAAATGGTCAAGGGTCAAATCTGTCTGAAGGGTGTTCAGGGTCACTGTGAATGTCGCATTGTTGCCAAAGGAAATTGGAAATTGTAATACCCTCTACCCCCACCACTAGGTGGCGCTGCACAGTACAGATGGACATAGAGAACTTGCACTTCCCCCTGTGAGGCCATAGCCACATAGCCTATGTTCCCCCCCTCACGCACACGCACACGCACACGCACACGCACACGCACATGCACACGCACACGCACACGTACACGTACACATACACACACAACACAAAGTTGTATTTGTACCCTAAGTTTGGAGCTTATTACTCTCCAAAGAAAGATGTGGCCATGTGCGACAGACAGACAGATGGGAGAGGATGAATGATTTTATATATATATATATATATATATATATATATATATATATATATATATATATATAATTGATGTTTGGTACTGCAGAACATTAATATGGATACAAACAAACACGACATAATAGTGACCGAAGCTTTTCTTGCTGCACTCTTCAGGGTAAAAATCGCAGCAAGTGAAGTTGGAAGTGAAGGCGCGTGCTTTATACGCAGGTCTCAATAAGGTAGATTGGTTCAAGATTACTCGGGGTTTCACAGCCAGAAACGTGTTGGACACAATATGTTTGATTTGTACTTCAAACTTTCGTGATGATTGCCCTTTCCAGGGCATCCTGATATAGACTGGACATTTGTCCGGACCAATCTTCCGATCTTTTGTCGTGTTTAGAAACTTGTGTATATATCTCTTAACTATATACTCAGGATACCTGGCTGTTTCTGTGTTTCTGGCGGTGCAACCCTGAGTAGTCTTTACCTCTCGCCATTTGCTGACGTCGGTCAACAAGGATGTGCTACCAACCTCACAAACCAGCAATGTTATTTATGAGTTTAAGTGCTAATATGAAGCTCGGTACGTGGGCCGCACAACACTAAGATTGGCTGATCGGATCAAACAACACGTCCCCTTGGCGATTCAAAGAAAGATTGTGAGGGTTAAAACACAACCAGTGCGAGCATGGAGAAATATCCAGCAACCACCTGCCACTGTTCCTGCTTCATCTGCCATTGCACAGCACCTGGTTGCCAACCCTATCTGTGCAGACCAGTACAATGCAGATATGTTCAGGATATTGAGCCAAGGTCGGAGCTCGTTTCATTTACGTATGTTTGGAAGCAACCTTCATCCTTGCCACCGATCCAATATTATGTCGTCAAAAGGAATTTGTACGATCTCTGTGTCTCTTTCAGCATGGAAAGATCAAGGGAAGTACGGTAACAAATGGTGAATGGACCTTAGGGTAAACCCATCCCCCCCTCTCTCCAGGATGTGGTTGCAAACGTCAATCATCAGCGAAACTCTGCTCCAGCCAATGGGAGCTCGAGGTGAAGATGATGAGTCGACCAATGGGGGTTCGGATTAATCGTGATGTCATTTCGGTTGAACCAATCAGCGTGTACCTTATTGAGACCTGCATATAAAGCACCCGCCTTCACTTCCAACTTCACTTGCTGCAATTTTTACCCTGAAGAGTGCAGCACGAAAAGCTTCGGTCACTATTATGTCGTGTTTGTTTGTATCCATTGTATAACAATGCAAAGATGAACTGTATATATATATATATATATATATATATATATATATATATATATATATATATATATATATATATATATATATATATATATGTCACAAACACTATTACGATTGTGTGGGTAGATGGAGGAATTTCATCGGGAATTTAGGATTGAATGGAGTAGTTTGGACCGTGGACATGCAGGAGGCATCTCAATGTGATTAAGTAGGGAAACTGTGAGCTGAAGTGTTGCATGTCACCACACGGGAAGTGGTGTCGTGTTAATTAGTTCGGGTTTAAGAATAAGTTCCCCAGTATGTAATCGCCCCTCTGTGATTTTTTTTTTTTTTTTCCCCATGTTTTTATATTTCAAGATCGGCAATAAAGGTGGGAAAACACATCACTAAAACAACTTCAAGGAAAGGGGCTGAGCAGGCAGAAGCCCCGACTCCAAGGGTGACGCAGGCGAAGTCATGCTCCTGAGGCTGAATGATGGGCGTGACAGAGGCTAGCCAGGCATGCCGAGCGGGCGGAGGCCCGGCCTTCCCGGATTTCGGGCAAGCAAGCCATGCCCCGGAGGAGGAAACTGGTTTTGGTGATGTTAATGAGTCAGAAGCGAGAGTTCAGGGTGAGTGCACACACGAGGAGGACGGCATGATCCTTGTCTTCGTATTGAGGCGATTTGTCTCCCGTGGTGAGGCAAAACGCTCCCCATTGGCTCTTGGTTGGGTCGGTAAAGAGAATCGGCGCACGAAGCAGCTGCACTGGCTCTCTGAGCCTTGGTGTGGAGTGCTGCTCACGGATTGCTTCATGTGCGTTCGTCCCGCTATGAGAGAAGCGACGAGGCGCCATTTTGTGCACGTCTGCATGTGCTGGTGGAAGTGCCTCGATACCAAATACCGCAAAGACCAGCTCCGGGACAAGCTAAGTACAAGAATAAACGGAGGGATTTAATTTTCTTTTATTTCGTTTCCCTTTGTCTGTATTTGAGTCCGTGTGAAGAGGTGCCTTGACTTTACGATTTATTAACCTCCGCCATCGAAGATCGGAGGTTACTGTTTACACCCCTTTTTGTTTGTTTGTTTGTTTGTTTGTTTGTTTGTTTGTTTGTTTGTTGGTTTGTGAACAGTATTACGGAAAAACTCCTCAACGGATTTCAACGAAACTTGGTGGGGGGATTAGGTATGGTCCAAGGATCATGCCATTAGATTTTGGACTTCGTCCAAAATCCAATATGGCCGCTATGGCGGCCATTTTGAAAAATATTTGAATTTTTTTTTGCATTTCTACATGTTTTAAGTGATTTCCAACCCCCCCCAAAAAAAAATTGTTCGAGAAAAAAGACTTTCTGCAACTTTTTTTTTTTAAACAAAATTTCGATTTTTTTTTTATTTTATTTTATTTTTTTGCATTTCTACATGTTATAAGTGATTTCCAACAAAAAAAATGCCAAAATTATAATTGCGGCTGATTTTGGAACTTCAGGTGGATATACCCACGTAAAATCAATTTCTGTCTCAAGGAATCTAGTTATGACGAATGAATTGAGTATGTAAAAGGGAAAGTTGCAAACTATAACTCTGTGAGCACTGTTGACGTCAAATTGAATGAATAGGATATCAGGTTCACTTGAGTGACCTAGCAGTATTGGCGGCAGAGGTTTTGCACTCTACCTAGTGCTCCCCCTCTAGTTTACTTCATGCCATTATCATTACCTTTTGAGTTATCGTCCTTTGTAAATATTTGTCTATTTTCATTAAATGTGTTCCTTTTAAGTAACTGTATCCATGTATTTGTCTTGGGGATCGAGTATAAACCCCCCCCCTTGTGCTGTGCTCCTCCACCCCTCTGCCATTGCGCCCCCTTCCTGCACGCGCATTAATCTCCGAGTCTCGGCTGTAGGCCTTCAAGGGAGAAGCTTGGCCATCCATCCAGGTAAGGGTTAAACCCCCCTGGACACGACAATACTTGTACATATACATATGCATACTTACATACAAACATACATACATATGAAAACAGAATTTGATGCTTGAAAAAAAAATTGAACCAGTTTGTTTTTCGACAAAGTCACCGGAGGCATTATATTTTTCGGTTGTCCATCTGTTCCTCCGTGTTAGGGTTTTCTTTACTACGATAACTTTAGAACAGTAGAAGGGATCCAAGTCAAACTTGGTAAAAGTATGTATAACAATGCAAAGATGAACTGATTCGTTTAGGTCAGAGGGGTGAAAAGGTCAGAGGTCCCGTGAGGTAAAACATTCTGTTACCGCACTAACTTGTTAACCAGGTCAGGTCAGGTATGGGAGCATGTGCCAGAACAGCGCGTCGCTGCGTCCACTTTCCGCCGGTACTCCAGGGGCCTCCGTCTGGCCATCCCCCAGGCAGATGCCAGGCCCATCCCCATCTCCTTGAGATGATGGTCAACCTGCTGCAACCATGAGGCACGTGGTCGGCCCACTGGCCTCCTCCACTCATGAGACTCCCTCGCTGAGAGAATCTGGTGAGCAGGATCAGCGTCAGGAAAACGAGCCACATGTCCATACAGCCGCAGCTGACGCTCATGGACTATGCAGGTAACAAATCTCATCCGAGTCTCTCTCAGCAACCGCTCGTTGGACACAAAATCCGACCAGCGATAGCCAAGGATTCTCCGAAGAGACCTGGTACCAAAGGAATTAAGTCTCCGTCTCAGATCCTTGGTCAAAGTCCAAGTCTCGCACCCATAGAGCAAGACTGGAAGTACCAAGGACCTGAAGACTCGGACTTTCGTCCTCCCGCACAGGTACCGGCAGCGCCACACCCCATGATCCAGTGAATCCATGACTCCCCAGGCCCGACCCAGACGTCTATTGACCTCCGGCTCACAACCTGCGGAGACATGAATATCACTGCCAAGGTAAGTGAATCTATCCACGACCTCAACATCCTCACCACAAACAGACACAGACAGGACAGCAGCATCCAAGATGTCACCGAAAGCCTGGATCTTTGTTTTGACCCAAGAAATCCGTAATCCCAACGGCTCCGACTCCTCATTCAGCACCTCGAGGGCCCCCAAGAGGATGTCTAAAGTCTCCGCAAAGATGACTGCATCATCTGCAAAATCAAGGTCCGAGATCTTGACATTGCCAAACGATGCACCGCAACTTGATCTCTCCGACATCCTCCCAAAAATCCAGTCCATACAAGTGCTGAAAAGTGTGGGGGCAAGTACACACCCCTGACGAACTCCAGTAACAACTGGAAATAAGTCAGAGATGGTACCACCACACTTCACAGCACTCTCAGTACCAGAGTAGAGTTCAGACATCAGATCGATCAGTTTTGGTGGCACCCCACGAAGACCAAGAATCCTCCAGAGGACATCCCGATTCACTGAATCGAACGCTTTACAGAGATCAACATAGGCTGCAAGCAGCCCCTGCCGAAACTCTCGTCTGCGTTCGGTGAGGACACGAAGTGCAAGGATACGGTCAATCGTTGACCTCTTTGGTGTAAAGCCTGACTGCTCTGGACGCTGGTGCTCAAGCAGATGGTGGCGAACCCTATCAAGAATTATCCGAGCAAAGACCTTGCCCGGCACTGAGAGCAGCGTCACCCCTCGGTAGTTGTTGCAGTCTTGGCGATCACCCTTCCCTTTCCAGAGAGGGACAACAAGGCCCCTCTTCCAGTCAGTTGGGATGATGCCTGTGTTCCAGGCAGAGCACAAAACTGCATGCAACGACGCGAGTGCAGCATTTCCACCAGCCTTGAGAAGTTCGGCATGGATGCCACAGATCCCTGGAGCTTTGCCCCGTTTCAACTGGTTCACCGCAGCCCGTGTTTCCACAAGCGATGGTGGACCACAGTTGATTCGAGGGTCAGCAACAGGGATTGTAACACCCTTGACGTCCAACTCGACAGCTGGGGGATCAGCCTGGTACAACCGCTCAAAGTAACCGGCCCAGCGGGCCTTCACTTCAGACTCCTCTGTCAAGAGCCTACCACTCTCTGCTCGAACTGCAGTGCTCCGAGGGATGGGCTTGGATGAACGTAATGCGCGAATTCCCCTGTAAGCGGGACGAGAATCACCTGTCCACAGGTGATGCTCTACCCCTCACAGATTCCTCGCACATAGGCCTCCTTGTCCACCCTCAGTGCACGTACAGTTTTACGCCTCAGCTCCCTGAACAGCTCAGCTCTGCCATTCAGCCTGGCCCTGCGACTCTGGTCAATGGTATCCAGTGTCCCTTGAGAGACAAAATTCTTCTTTGCCCTGCGGTGAACTCCAAGGCATCCACCGGCAACATCAAGGACGGTGGTCTTGAAGGTGCTCCACAACTCTTCAGGACCCCCAAAGCACCCAGACCCCCAAGTGTCCACTCAGCCTGTTCGCAAACTCCTCAGCTACTCTCTCATCCCTGAGCTTGGCAACATCCAGCCTAGGCTGGGATGGTACCATTCTCCAGGATTTAAGGTGCAGCTTTAGAGTTGCTACAACAAGCCTGTGGTCAGTATTGAGGAACTGAGCACTCCGGTAGACCCTGCAGTTCTGGATCATCCTCCAACGACCGTCAATGAGGACATGGTCAATCTCCTTTGCCACACCGCCAGCGTTGGAATACCAAGTCCAGCGATGAGCTTGCGGGCGCTGAAACCATGAACCAGCCACCCTAAGTCCATGACTTCTTGCAAAGTCAAGGAACTTAGTGCTATTCTGGTTCATAGTTCCTGACCCATGGGGACCAACACACACCTCATAACCATCCCTATCAGTTCCAGTCGATGCATTGAAATCCCCCAAGACTAGAAGTGTATCTCGTCTGGGGCACTGATCAACCACAGACTCGAGTGTGGCGTAGAATGTGTCCTTCATGGTAAGATCACTCGCCTCAGTCGGAGCATAAATAGAGACCAGGGAAATGACACCTAAGGAGTGACGAATCCTTAATCTCATAATACGCTCGTTGACCGGTGTTACCTCAATTATCATTGGGGTCAGCTTATTGGACACAGCTACAGCAACACCTTGGGTATGGTAACCATCAGAGCGACCAGACCAATAGTAGGTGTAACCACCCACCATTATCTCGCCGCAATCCGGTCTCCGAACCTCAGAGAGAGCTGCAATCCCGATGTCCAAACGCTTGAGCTCAGATGATAACAGAGACAGGTGATCATCCTCTCTTAGGGATAGGACATTCCAGGCACCCACCCGAAGGGACCGCCTCAGGTTAACCCAAGGAGACCGCCGTCTGGTGGACGACACCTCAGCACCACTCCGACACACTCTCCCGCAATCTGACCCAGGGATGTTACCCCGTGGTTTCCCTCCTATCAAAGATTGGGGGTCCTGAAGGCTTTGCCCCAATCCCGCCATCCGGTGAGCTGCCCTGCGAAGGGAAGCTGCACAGGAGGTACTCCCACGGAGTGGGTTTTCAGATTTTTTTGCGTTTTTGCGTTTTGCGGAATGAAGGGTTTTACGGTGGCCGGAGTGCAAATCCTGCCACCAACCTCCTAATAAGAAGTAACCCAACTGCAGGAGGACGTCCGCAGACACAGTTGGGCACTAGATATGGATGGCCGTTGGCTCACAAGGAGCTCCTCCGCCCTTTGACAGGTTTTGTTTTTAATCCTGCTGGGTGTCCATATCCAAACACCCTCCTCACCAGAAAACCTGGTGGGGGAGACGGTTTAGTCGCCGACAACCCGACCATGGAACAGGTTAGTACAGGTTTACATGGTACCTGTAGCAGGTCACAGATCGAACCTGACCTGACAAAAAAAAACAATTTAAAATTGTTAACCATTGATGGGATTTTGACCAAATTTGGTCGAAATATATATTATGATGCAAAGATTAACTTATTAGATGTCCGAATCAAGAGGTCAAAGGTCGTGTCAAGTGAAAATGTGATATTTGAGAACAGCTGAAGGGTTTTAAATTGATCTTGCTACAAGTATGTAAAATTATGTAATCTCCCTCTATCGAGTGCAGCCTGTGGCTGCTGGTTGCATCATTGGTTGGGACGCGGCTATGCCGCTGATGCAATGTCCCCCTTACCAGTACACTGGTGATCATTTTGCCGACCTCGGAAGGATGACAGGCTGAGTCAACCTCCTGGTGTATTGTAATTCAGCGGCCAACGGGGCTTGAACTCAGGACTCTAGGATCCCAAGCCGCCACCCTAACCACTAAGCCAACACCAGGCTTAATGGTGTAATAATATGTGCGGAGGCATATCAGGCGACGTCGAAGAGTGCAGTTCTAGTTTTAAACTAATATCTTCGTTGCATGCTCTGTAGCATCGTGTGTCTGTTAAAAAATAGATATTTTTCAGGCATATTTATGTAATGTTGAAAGAAGAATAATGTATTTATGTACTTTACATTATTATGAGGAAAAACAGTGAGTTTCTCGGTTGTTTTTTTATCTACAAAGTTAAGGCTCATGGAAGACCTAAAACACTGAACAGATCAGGACACACAACAGAGCAAAAGCAAGAGTAGAGAGAGGGAGGAAACACCAACAGCAGAGTTGAAGGACAAAATGGAGAGAAACTTGGACGAACTAGAAGGGCACTCGGTAGAGCGCATACCTCCGCCCCATAATGCCTTATCCACGAGAACGTATCAGGCTCATTACATTTTTGAAATATCATTGGGCCCTATCTCTCAATGGTGAAGAATCACTTTTTATCCCCCACCACGTGGCGGAAGGGGGATATTGTTGTCGTCCGGCTGTCCGTCCGTCCGTCCGTCCGGGCGTCAACATTTATAGCTGTGAGTGCGATAACTCATAAACTGTTCGTCATATCGATTTGAAATTTGGGTCACACATGTACCACCTGAAAAGGAAGAACCCTATTGATTTTGGGCGTGGCCGGATCCAAGATGGCCGACTGGGGTGGCCATCTTGAAAAAAAATGTTTTTTGTAATAAATGGAAAACCGCTTATCTGATTGCAATTATTTTTGGTTTCTACGTTCCTCACCCCTGGGGAACTTTTTCGAGATGATGACCAAATGGTGTCTTGTTTCCAGTTCACCTCCCTCATTATCTGGAATATGTATGACCTTTTTCATTCAATGGCGGGGGATTCCCCATCTCTGATGGTATATTTAAAAATTCTAGTAGTCTGATCCGAATCGGGATCTTCACCAAAATAGAATCAATACTTCCTTGTCAGACACCCAACATGTCCACCAAGTTTCGTCCGAATCCGTCCACAACTTTTTGAGATATCATGCTATTTATCGTTTTTGGCCCTATCTCTCAATGGTGAAGAATCACTTTTAAAATTCTGGTAGCTGGATCCGGTTCCGGATCTTCACAAAAATCGAATTAGTTTGTCTTTGTCACACATCCCACCTGCCAACCACATTTCATCCAGATCCGTCCACAACTTTTTGAGATATCCTGCACACAAACAGATAGGGGTGAAAAAATAACCTTCTTCACCTTCGGTGGCGGAAGTAATAATGGGTGTGGGGAGGAATGAGGGGTAGGGGAGGATGCATGGGGTGGACAATAAGAATATATAAGGAAACTCTCGGGAAGGAAAAACTGGAAATTTGGAAGGGTTGGGTTTGGTGGGGGCAGAGTGTGTGTGAGATTTGTCAGGATTTAAAGACGTATTCCAAGTGTTTGACCAGCTTGTGATTTTGTCAAGGTCCAAAGGGAGGGAAGAGGCTGCAGCCTGCCTGTCTGTAGGATGAGGGATGTCACGGCAGAGGGTGGAGTCATCAGGAAATAAAGGGGATTTTCCAGAGAGTCAGAGAGATCGTTGATGAAGATTTGGAATAGGATAGTGCCTAGAACACTGACTTTGTGTCACTCCAGCCTGAACAGGGAAAGGAGATGAGAAGATTCCATTGAGAGCCACACGTTGCCTACGAGAATATAGGGCATATTTCTGAGGTTAAATGACACGGAAAAGTCTCGAATAAAACTGCATAAATATCAAAAAAATCTGCCCTGCCAGGCCCCAGTCAAAATTGTCAATTATTGGTGGGTCTCTTTCAGAGAACACAAGACACCCATCACAAATATTGTTATGGATTTGGAAGCCATTTGCACACAAACAGACAGCAGTCCCTAAGCTTAGTTATTTCGATAAGTATGTGTTTATAGTTAGGGTCCCGTCCCTTGTATCTAATGGGAATTTCATGTGTGCGCTGCGAGTTTCTTTTATAGTTGGTTTTGTACATCAATCCCTCCACTCCTTCAGCGCCATTACGCACGTGTTTGAGGCCACGGTCATAGGCAGGGGTGAGATCGCTTCAGCCCCAACCCCGCCCCAGCGAGATGGAATGTTCCCCCCCAATCAATCCAGAGGCAAGTTACCTCAGAGCGGTTCCCTCCACTCACGGGGGGGGGGGGGGGTTAAGAGGAGAGACGTCGTCTTTGCTCTTGGCCCTTTAGTCTGTCGTCGTGGTCTGCGGTCTTTTCCAGGGTTCCTCGTGGTAGTGGTGGTCGAGCAGCGAGTGGTGCTTGATCGTCGTTCGTGGCAGCTAGGATCGTGGGCTCGGTGGATTCCGGGTCGTGGGTTCGAGTCCCACCGTGGTGGGTTGGAGTCGGTGTGACCGCATGAGGCGGACAGGTACCCAGCCAGGCTCTGTCCCCCCAGCTGAACTACCCTCCCTAGCTGAAGGGTCCAATAAAGACCCGACGGGGTCCATTTCGTGTGTGTGTGTGTGTGTGTGTGTGTGTGTGTGTGTGTGTGTGTGTGTGTGTGTGTGTGTGTGTGTGTGTGTGTGTGTGTGTGTGTGTGTGTGTGTGTGTGTGTGTGTGTGTGTGTGTGTGTGTGTCACCAGTCTGTTAAGTAGAATTGTATGTGTTGATTGCTCATAGTACATTGCATTTTATTCGTGATTAAGTCTGCACCGTGTCTTATTATTGTAAATAAATATCTGTTAAATGTTCCAGTTCGTTGCCTATCGTTTCTACCATTGACCCAGCACGGTGCGGGCTTGAGAAGTAGTAAGGCCGTTCGTGCCATAAGTTGTCATTGGGACCGGCACGGCTCTGGTAACTCCCGCTCAGTTATGCCAGACCCGAGTCGGTACATGCGACTCTGTTCGGACAGAGTTGGCCGAGAGTGTGGCTTCCCGGTAGCTAGACGGCATGAGTACTTAGGTAAATTGGAATAGACAAGTGTACCCTACCTCACGCCTTTGAAAGATTGGCGACCACGGTCCTTCAAGGGACCTGTCGACTCCGGAGTCGAAAATAAATAACCTGGGTTGTGTGCATGAAGCAAAAACATACCGACTGCTTATAATTCAAAACGCCTCACTGCCCTGGAAAACGTGGGGACAGGAATACTGTCTTGTAAATAGGGGAGACTTGTAAAATGAAGAATATTTTTTGAAGAAATTTATTAAGTCGGCCACCTGGAGCAGCAATGCACGATACAAATTTACATAGAGAATTTGTATCCCACCTCCATTCCCCTCTCCCCTCCCCCAAGACCACAGGCAAAGATAAAAATAGGACCACTGAACCTGTAGCTTATATGGGCCCTGGCCTAATGTAACCCAAATTTGGTAGCATTCTGATTGGTGGATGTGGAGAAGAAGATTTTTGAAGGAATTTGCACGATTTTTTCCAAACAATTACAAAGTCTGCCATTTTGACACTTTCAGTCACCAGATGTTGCAACCCAAGTTTGGTAGCATTCTGACTCGTGGATCTGGAGAAGAATATTTTTTGAAGAAATGTATTAAGTCGGCCATTTTGACCTACTTAAAGTCACTTGACTGGAATGAGCTTGGCAATCCTTGTTACCAGTCAGGAGAGGAACATTGCTGCCAAATTTCAGCCAGATCGGAACAGTGGTTTGGCTGGAGAAGTCGAAATAGGAGATGGACGGACGGACGGATTTAACGGTATATGATGGCAATACCTTAACTGGAACTTAAATTCCAGATAAGTTAAAAACACCCCTATATGCATTAATTGTGGTCATGCTGATCCTATGTAGCAAGCCTGGATGTAATCGACCCAGAACTGTAGGAGGAGTAGCTGGAACAAACAAATAAACACACAAACGCCGGTCCGTGTATTATAGGAAGGATAATTGCAGTGGAGGCTGCTGTGGTGTGGGTGGTAACTGAGGCATGCAGCATGTACAGAACTCTCTGCAGTACGTACAGTATCTGGGCTTTGAAAAGTTTCAGATACCTCTCGTCGCTCGTCTTGCAGTCTTTCATTTTAGGAGGGCACGTAACGGTTTCCACAAAGCCAAATATTTTGTGTAGGCATATGTGATTTCCAATGTCAAGTATAAGCCATAACGTAAAGATGTCATGAGGTAGCATCACAAATAGGATATTTGTTGGCATTTGGAGGACCAATACAGATGCGGGATTAATTAAATGAGATGTATATTAACCAATGAAAACCAGCAATCAAAAGTTAAATTGGAGGTCGAAAAGCTTCGTTGGCTCAAGAGGAAAATGGAGGACATAGAGGTGTCCGGTTTCATATCAAAGAGGACAAAGGAGCAGAAAACCAGACTCCTCCATAAAGCCGGATGGATGGCTGCCCTGTTCATACCATATGAGCTTATAGGTGAAAGGAAACGTAATGGCCTGTGGAAACCATGGTTTACTGGAGTCCGAATAGCTACCTTATGTGGAGAGCATGCATTCGTTGACCAAGCTTTTATAGAAAATGAGGATAATTATTATCCTCATTTACCTGACAGACCCTTCCACTAAGGTTGCCACTGACAAACCAGACATAACCTGCTTAACAAACTTTCCTCCTTCAAGACATCTCTGACTCCCTAGTATCTCTCCCTGGTTACTCCCTCCTCCGGTATGACAGACCTGAGCTTCATCCTGGTGGTGGAGTTGCTCTCTTAATCAGAAACTTTCTCACTCTCCATGCACTGCCCTCACTCCCCTACACCCCAAGGAAAACATCTGGCTATGGCTTCAGCTCCACTCCCACCTTATGTTTATATGTGTGTTGTACCATCCACCAAGCCTGGTGTTGGCTTCGTGGTTAGGGTGGTGGCTTGGGATCCTAGGGTCATGAGTTCAAGCCCCGTTGGCCGCTGAATTAAAAATACACTAGGAGGTTGACTCAGCCTGCCATCCTTCCGAGGTCGGCAAAATGAGCACCAGTGTACTGGTAAGGGGGACACTGTGGGGGCTATGCATCAGTGGCATAGCCATGTCCCAACCAATGATGCATCTAGCAGCCACAGGCTGCACTCGATAGAGAGAGACCATCCACCAAACAGTGATGACTCCATTTACACCTCGCTTGCCAAAAGCATGGGACCAACTTCTATCCTCTCATCCCAACTCTCTCTTCCTCATGTGGTGCCTTAAATTGCCATCATGCCAGTTGTCTGGGTGTGAGTACCTCCCTCACCTGCTATGGCTCTTCAGCAAAAGACTTCTGCAACTCATTGGGACTCACATCTGTCAACTTCCCGACCAGGATCTCAACCAATGGTACTCCAGCTCTTCTGGATCTGATGTTGACCAATTTCCCAGAAAAGATCTGCTGCTCTTCCTCTGCTCAAATCGGTTCATCTGACCATGTGCTTGTCAAAGTAAACATCTCTCTCGCTGTTATTAGAGAACCGCCTCAGTGCCGTTGAGTCTGGCATTTCATTCAGGCTGACTGGCAGGGACTTCAAGCAGCCATCAAACTTCTAGACTGGTCTCCCATTGCTACTTTCTCTGACATCAACTCATCCTGGGATTTCTTTCAAAGAAACTTGCTCTCTCTCTCTCATGCACAGATTTATCCCCTCTCGTCTTCAGTTGTCCGACCCTTCCTCCCTTCCATGGTACACTGAAGCTTGTGGTGAGGCAGTTGTCCTGAAACAACTTGCCTTTGTCTCATAGAAGGCAAATCCTACTGAAAGCAATCTGAGTTTCTTCCACAAAGCTCGGAACAACTGTGTGTCTACCCTCAGGAGAGCCAGGAAATAACATCTTTCAAATCTCATGTCTGAACTCTCAAACCTGTCTCCCTCCTCCAAATCCTGGTGGCATCTAGTTAAGTCTGTTTCTGGTGTATGTTCCCCCTCCATCCCCTCCCTTTCCTCAAATGGCCACACAGCTGACACTTTACGTGAAAAGGCTGAATGCCGAAACTGTGTTTGCTTCTAAATCTTGTGTCCCAAACCCATCGCTTTCTGTACCCAACTTACCCAGTCACACTCAGCTGTTCTTGGACTCTGTGTCCTTTTCTCCTGACAAGGCGGAGAGCTTGATGTGAAACCTCGACTCTGATTCTGCAATCGGTCCAGACGGCATCAGCTCACGTGTCCAAAAATCTGCTCTGCTGCTCTTGCTCACCCTCTCTGTTTACTCAAGGTCTTCTGCCATCTGCTTAGAAATCAGCAAACATTACTGCTCTGCATAAAAAAGGTGCAAAAACAGATCCTTGCAATTACAGACCAATCAGCCTTCTCCCAATCATCAGCAAGGTTATGGAATATATATTCACCCTCTCATTTACTCAAGGTCTTCTGCCATCTGCTTGGAAATCAGCAAACATTACTGCTCTGCATAAAAAAGGTGCAAAAACAGATCCTTGCAATTACAGACCAATCAGCCTTCTCCCAATCATCAGCAAGGTTATGGAATATATCCGCTTCTGACATTAAATCCTTCCTCTTCTCCAATGGCTTGATTTCCGATCATCAGTTTGGATTCAGACCAGGTCACTCTACCCTGGACTTGCTGCTCTGGTTTCCCAATGATGGAGGTCCTCAATGCTCGGCATGATATCGGAGCCATCTCCCCAGACGTATCACGTGCTTTCGATACGGTCTGGCACCCCGCCCTGCTCACCAAACTCTCTTCCTATGGTATGCAAGGCTGCTGCTACCTCTCCTATCGCATTTAACATGTGGCCCTTAATGGACTTCTCTCATCCCCTCTTCCTGTCCAAGCTGGAATTTCTCAAGCCAGTGTTCTGGGCCCAGTGCTTTTTCTAATTTTCATCAATGGGCTCTCTGACGCTCTCGAAAATCCTCTTGATCTCTTTGCTGATGACTCTCCTCTCTGCCATACCATCTGTCATCCCTCAGATCAACAAGCAGCAGCCTCTTCACTCTCTGCAGATCTGGATAAAATCATAAGCTGGTCCAATATGTTTCCATGTCTTTCAATCCTGACAAATCTCACACTTTCACTGTGTCTCTCCGAAAAGACCGTCTGGAAAACCCACCCACCCACCCCTCCCCCCCCCATTTACTTTCTCAACAATCCTCTTGAAGTCCTTTTATTCAAACTTTTGGGCCTCACTATCTGCCGTTATCTTTCCTGGGAAAGACATCTCCAAGCTGGCCTCCAAAGCCAGTTGCGGATTTGGCATCCTCCATCGTGCAAAGTCCTTCCTTGGCACACCTGAGCTCCTGACCACATACAAAGCTTTCATCCGCAGCCTGATGGAGTACTGCTTTCCCCTATGGGCTGGTGCTCCCGCCTCTCACCTTTCTCGACTTCACGCTGTGGAAACCAAGGCATTTAAGATCATTGGTATGTCTTTTGAATGAGGCCGAGTCTTTGGGTCTCTAACTCTCTCACCGCAGGCAGGTAGGTGATCTTTCTGTCTTCTACCGTCTCTTATCCAGCCTTGCCACCCCCCTCCCCCCCCGCTCTATCTGCTATCTGTCCCGCCCACATTTCTACAGGGCGCTCCAGAAACTCCCTTTTGGTAAAACTACCAAAATCAAGCATCACTGTTTACCTTCACTCTTTCATTCCTCTTTTTTTCCCCAGCTTTGGAACAAACTTCCACACACTCTTCAATCCCACTCTTCCCTCCAGGTCTTCAAAACAGATGTTCACCACCATCTCTTATCTCCCCCCCCCCCCCCCCCCCCCCCCCCCCCCACAAAACCATGATTTTTTTCTACCCTCGTTAATCCACCCCAAACCCACTTCCTTCAAATTCCCTGCTTTCCTCCCTGAAACTCCCTGTAGTGTCCATCTTGTTTACCCCCATGTACCCTCCCCTATCCCGCTCCCTTCCACAGATCTCATGTGTCTATTCCCCTACTGTTTTCTGCTTCTCTCTCCAATCCCTTTTGTCTCCTGCTCCCCTTGTTATACGTTCTGTGTGCTAGCTCTTATACGAGCCTTGACATTGTATATATAAAAAAATTGTTCATTGCAGTTTACTCCACGTAAGAAATATATGTGAGAGAAGCTAATGATTCATGCTACAAAAAGTACAACTTGGGATGGTTCTATGGTATAACATGACATACTTAAGCTCGTATATGTTGCCTGTACTGTATGTATGCATGTATCCTGCAAAATTAAACAAGAAAAAGAGCAATCGGAGATTGTTCTGTGTGGTGTTTGTATACTGGTGTGTTGCAGAAGGAATAAGAGACATAATTAGAACTGCCACTTTATAACTGTTGGAAGCGATGACTGGGTACCAAGGCGTCCCGCTTTGATTGGACACCTGACCCTGACCCATGACGCTTATTATTATTCAATTTAATTTAGAATGGGGTTAAAATAAATTCAATTCCAATCAAATGGAAGACCAATGAGGTACAGTCTTGCATTGGAGTTATCAGAAGGAACCCAAACAAGTAAAAAGCAAAGATGAAGTCATCAGGAGGAACCTGGATAGGATTCACATTTCAGCTGCTGCTATTCTACCCTCAAATTCATCCAGGCACATCCAACTGAGCCTTATTCAAAAATAAAAATAATAATAAAATAAAAAACCCAGATCAAAAAAAATATATATACAGTATATATATATATATATATATATATATATATATATATATATATATATATATATATATATATATATATGTATATGTATATAATCTGGCTGCCAGACCATGCAAGCGATCAAGTTGAAATTTAAAACATGTATTCCCCATCACTACTAGATCATAATTGTGAATTTTCATGTCAGTTGATTAAGCATTCCATAGAAAGCATTTAATACTTTATCTTCAATCCAATATGGCTGCCAAACCATCTGACCGATCAATTATTCATTAAACTTGTACACCCATGGTTTGTGGAACATTTGTGTGAAGTTTCCCTTCGATCTGTCCAGCCGTTCTGGAGAAGATTTTTAGAGGTTTCAAGGTACCATCTCTTAAAGTTTGACTACTAAACCACGTGACCTACGACATCATATGTGTGAACCTCATGTGTGAACTCATCATATGTGTGAACTTTTGTTCCTCATGGATAGGCAGTCATACATGTAAAGAAAGTTTCACCTCAATCTGTTCAGCCACATCAGAGACTGTTTGAAGTTGTTTTGGTTTTTTTAGTTTTTTTAACAGTATGGCTGCCAAATCACGTGACCGATGATGTCATCAATTTTTTTCTTTTCTGTGGACCATTTTATCCTGAGATGACCCTCAAAATATTTTGCACTGATCAGATGAAGCATTCTACAAATGCAATTATGACATCATAAAAAAATCACTTATTCCCCATGAGAAGTACTTGCTTTGTGCCAAGTTTCAATTTTTTCCTTTTTTTTTGGTTTCAGAGATGCAGAGGTCCAAAGTCTTTCCATTTCTCCAACATGGCTGCCACACCACGTGACCTATGACATAATTATCAATAAAACATTCTCCATGAGAAGTCACTCCTGTGGTGAAAATTTTGTCGAAATCCGACAAGCGTTTGCAGAGAGAAAAACACTGAAATTCTGTGCAGACAAACAAACAAACAAACGGACCCAAATGTAATATCCTCTCCTTCGGTGAGGGTAACAAGGCAATTATATGTATGTATGTATATTGGGTAGTCGATAGTCGAAAAAAAAAATTAAAAAAAATTTTTCTTTTTAATTTCATCTACCCTTATTATATCAGTATTTCCGTCTGTTTGTCTGTCTGTCTGTCTGTCTGTCTGTCTGTCTGTCTGTCTGTTGGGTAGTCGATCTTGTCGAAAAAAAAATTTGGGTGGTCGATCTTGTCGAAAAAAAAAAAAAAAAAAAATTTTTTTTTGAAATTTGTTCTACCCTTATCACTTTTTCCGTCGATATGTTTGTCTCTCTGTTCGATCCAGTGCTCCGTTAATACAATGGCGATTTCGATGAAACTTGGTTGGTAGGTTCATACCATGACCTAGTTGTGTGCAAATGAAAACCGTTGTTATGGACACCACCGTTGCCTAGCAACGGGACTTTGAAATTTTAGAAGAATCATAAAAAATTAATTTTTTCGAAAATCAAAAATCGGGTCACAAGCGACTGTGGGCAATACATTCAGCCATATTGTCAAAAATTTCCAGCCAGATCCTATGAAAACTGTCGGAGAAGATAGATTTTGAATGAACCCTGGTCGAAAACAATAAAAAAACGAAGTTCGTTGTATCTCAGAGACTGTGAGTCAGATATACGTTCATGAAACTGGTATGGTAGGTTCATGGTATGTCCTAGTTATGTGTGAGAAAGAACCGTTGCTATGGACCCCTCCGTTGCCTAGCATCGGCCCAAAAACCTCTAAATGTGGGGGTATTTTAACGAAAAAACAATCTGCAGCATTAACCCTTGAAGCTATCATGAAATCATGAATTTTCTTGTGCTTAATCCTCAGGTCATTCCCCATAAAACGGGCCCATCGCGTCAGGTTCTATTGGGTAGTCGACTACCCATGTCCACCTACCGGCTTGTATCTATATGTGTACGTCTGAAAATCGTAGAAAAAAACAGGCCTTGGCCAATCTCCACCAGATTTTGCATACATGTTGGTGTTACCCAGAGTTAGGTCATATGCCCAAACCCGCCCCCCTGCAATTGGGGGGTGGGGGGGGGACAGCTTATGATTTTCACCTGCACACATGCTACAGTGCAAGTAGTTTACCAACCCCTGCTGCAGATGAAGGGGATTATTTGCCATGGCACAAAATATATTTGCCCCACTTCCCCCCACCATCCCGCAAGGCTACTCCTGAAGGGAGCAGGTGTTTCCAGTTACTGGTGCAATATCCCGGTAATTAATCCCGATTAGTTGTGCAGGCCTAAGTTATGAATCATAACTTAGGCGCACATTACTAATTGGCTGTTTATCTCGTTTTGTAAATTGCTGTTGAGACAGCGATTAGCTGTGCGTTTACAACAATGGTTTTGTCACCGTTTAAGGGTTAAGCCTACCTTAACAAGACACTCACGAAGCGCCTTTCATAATTTCGGCCATAAATATATCAGGTAATCATATAGTAACCACATATTGATGGAGTACCGCTATCCCCTCTGTGCTGGTGCCCCTGCCTCGTTCCTTGCTCAGGTTGGCGTCATGGAAACCAAGGCCTTCAAAATAATTGGTATCTCCTGTGATGAAGCTGAATCTCTGGGCCAATTACTCTAACATCACAGGCAAGTGCGATAGTCTCTCTATCTTACACCTCCTCCTTTGTCCTCTCCCCCCCCAACCCTGCCAGTGATCTATCTTATACCTCCTCCTTTGTCCTCTCCCCCCCCCAACCCTGCCGATGGTCTATCTTATACCTCCTCCTTTGTCCTCACACCCCCCCCCCAAGGTTTCTCTTAGGGCACAAGCGGATCTGCCAGTAACGCACTTCTGGTGAAACTCCCCAAATCCAGGCTCACTTCTCTGCATCACCCCTGTGTCCTCCCCCCTTGCTCTCATTCTTCCCCGTGTCCTCTTTTTTTTTTTCTCATTCTTACACACTCCTCCAAGTCTCCCTCTATTTTTGTCCTTCTACCCAAATGTTAGTATGCCACCCTTCTCCTCCCTCCCATCTTGCCTGTTTTTTTTTTCCATTCTGTTATGTCATGGTCTGTTCTGTGTTCTTGCTCCTCCATGAGCCTGAACTCTGTACACAACTAGAAGGGCACTCCACAGAGCACATGCCTCCACCACGTAATGCCTGATCCACGAGAACATATCTGGCCCAATACATTTTTGAAATATCATTCTACATATTGGTCAGGGGAACTATGTTGTGGGATTTAAATGATTAGAACATGTCACCTACCTAGGTAGACTATTTAGGTCCCAAGGAGTAAGAAAATACATGTTGGCAAAATTGGAAGTGTTGCAGATGGCGGCCATCTTGGATTTCAATTTCTTTCTTTTTTTTACCTTAACCCTTTTGTGATTGACTTTCACAACTGCCATAGAGTTAATGTATTGTTGCCAATTTGCGCCCGCCGGCGTGCGATCGGCCGCTCGACTTGAATGGCGGCCGCCTCGCCCACCGGAACGGACAATTCAGTCGTGACACTCTCGGAACAACGCCGGGAGCTATTCACGGGTGGTGGTTTAACCTCACCACGATCGTGCCAATTGCCCACCCGCGCAGGATAGGGTTGCTCGCCAAATTTGATTTACCTAAGTACCTGCGCGAATGGTCGACCGGGCGATCGTACCACACCACAGGCCGACTCCGGACACGAACCGCTTAAGCGGTCCGTTCCGTGCTACAGTGATAACCGAGCGGTGTTATCGTCGGCCTTGACGGTTCCGATTAATTACCGGGATATTGAACCCACTACGAACCCCTTACGTGATGCAAGATGGAGGGTCAATAAAAAAGGAAAAGAGACGAAGCAGAGCGGGAACAGTTCAACAAGCAAGAATTTTTATTCACACACACAGACAAGCACGTATCCACAGCCATGCAGTCAAAATGCACATAAAAAGCAAAGGAAGAGTTAAAACCGAATACGCGTACACACGGCAACACTTAAACAGTTCTACTTGACGGACGGCGCCAACACACATTTACACAAAAGCAAAGGAAAAAGAAAGGAAGTCGCAACTTCCCTTTTTGTGGCTGGTGAGTCCCTCTCCCACGACCGTCAGCGTGGTCACGCCTGGCCCCAACCTCTCTCACGGCCGGCGAACCCTCTCCGGCACTCCCCCGTCCGGACATGCAGGTCCACCTCACAACTGGGGCTGCTGCGTCTCCCGTCCGTGCCTTCGTGACGGCCTCTCGCCAAGCCGCGGGCGCAGGACCTCTTCCCTCGACAAGACAAGCAGACCGGAAGCCTCGAAAACCAGACTCTCGAACCAACCGAAGACCAACCCTCGACCAACCGAAGATCAACTCTCGACCAACCCTCGACCAACCCGAAAAACAAGGTCCGTCCTGTCCGCCTTTTGTAGCGCGGGGCTCCGCCCTTCACTCCGCCCTGTTTTCGGCTCCACCTTCCTTTGAGAAGGTTCCCAAAAAGGGGCGTTCCCTCACGCTCTCCCTCCACCCGGCCCGTGCGGAGGCCGGGGGAGTCAGTTTTTGGCTCTGGCCCAGAGAATTATTCCCCCAAAAAGCAGCCCCCACCTTTTCTCACCTTTGACCCCCGGCTCGGATCGCACCTCCCCCACACCGAGCGCGGAGAACTCAAACGGGAGAAACAGGTGGGAAAAGCCCACCGAGCATCGTTGTAGGTTTTTGTTTGTTCCTCCGCGGAGATCGTAACTGCACGGGGCCTGTTGAATGGCGAGTGGCGAAGATGTGATAGCGTAGATGGTGGAGGTGGCGTGGTTGTAGTGTGGTGGGGATGGCGTGGTTGTTGAGATGCTGTTTGTTTGAAATAAAAGATAGAGAAAGAAAAACGACTAACTCAAAGCGTCGCAGCCCAGATGGATCACATAAATTCCCTCTATACAACGGGTTTGGGTTAACGACACATGTACCTATGGAGATATCTCACCTGAGGGCCCTTTATGGTGTAATGCGAATTTCCACAGCCGTAACAGTGTACAAGTCTGCCAATGGTACTGACAGTTAAGCTACTGTTAAACAAATGATTGAGGGACGTCATGTGAAAAGAGGAATAACAGCCCACTTGACTACTGTGCAAGCTTTGTTTACCTTGTACATTGAGGCTTTCTTCAAAGACAAAGGGGAACTACACCACAAATGCGCTGAAAAGGCTGACAAGCTCAACAAGGCATGCATAGATAATAATGTTGAGAAAATACAGAGAGCTCATGAAGATATTGTGACGTCCATGGTGGTGTGGGTTCGGGCGTGGGGAAAAGCAGACAATTCCAATGAATATACAAATCTCAAACCCTCTAAGGCGCCAGGTACACACACACACACACACACACACACACACACACACACACACACACACACACACACACACACACACACACACACACACAAAACGTAGCTGGTCCTGGTGGTCAGGCTGGCCCGTGGTGCGGACGCAACAGTCCCTGGATTGGCGTCGGACGAGCTGGCGTTGCGCTCGTCAGGGGCAGGAGACACCGTGGTACTGTCGACCTCCTAGTGTCGGCCCAAGTCCGCTCACAGCTGCCAGGGAACCAGTTCTGGTGCCAAGTTTGCGAGCAGGAGAGGGAGGCAGATCCGCCCGCCGTTCGACCCCGTACTCCGAGCCAGCAGAACCCCAGAACCAACCGAGGTGAGGCACGAGGCTCAGCAAGGCTACAAGACACGATGAAACCAGGGCCGAATCAGCGCAACAACACAGCACGCTCCCAGCACAACAGCCTCCACCAAAACGGTTTTTCTGTACCGATCTTCCTCTTCACCTTTTCCCCGAACAGAGCCTTTTTATCCTCTCGTCCTCGTCACTTCCAATCGAGCCGTTTTATTGGCCCTGCGCCGTCGCCTTCTGCCAATCGTGATCACGGGGCGGAGCCATCCGCAGCACTGTCCTGTGACGTCACGGCAAGCCTCCAGGGACTACTAAAAGGGGTTTACGCAGACACACTTACCCTATCCCGTATCCCTATCTAATTACGTGACAATTATCATTTCCCCCTTGAAGAAATGGACATTTACTAGACAACTTATCACCACTGAATTGCTACTTATTACATCGAGATCCTGGTACACTCGAACAGCATGGCATACCTAATTAAACATCCTAATTACCCTTTGAATGCATACCCCCCCTCAAACATAACAATATGAAACACAGTGGATTCACTTGGAATCCTGGATACGATGAGTGAATTTGATGAAGCTATAGCTAACAGACCACTGGCACGGGCCATCTGCCAGTATATGACGATGGTTTTGGAAATGCTAACGTACATAAGAGCAGTGCGAAGTGGTGACTGGATGCTTCATCTTGATGCAACGGAAACGTTTGTAAAGTACTTCTTTGCCCATGACAAGTTGAACTATGCCCGCTTGCTTTCTGTGTACTTGGCAGACATGAAAGCCTTGGCCAAATCAGATCCAGAAATATGGGCTGAGTTTATGGATGGAAATTGGGTTGTCAACAAGAACATCAACCCATTCCGTGCAATTGGTCCCGATCACGCTCTCGAGCAAGTAAACCGGATGATGAAAGTACTTGGTGGACTCATTGGTATTACACTCAGCCCCTTGGCCCGCACAAAGTTCTTCTTAGTGGCACCAGATCTTGCCCGGCTAGCAAAAGAAGCAGAGGCAATAGCTGTTGTACCAAGAAACCAAACAATGAAGCAGCATCATGAGAATACAGATGCCAAAACCAAACTACATGTGAAGAACGGAGCTGCACTGAAGGATACTATCAACAAGTTCACAAACCCCTTTACAGATGAATGTGAGCAGTTGATCAATATGGTTAAAACAATGAAGCAGCATCATGAGAATACAGATGCCAAAACCAAACTACATGTGTAGAACGGAGCTGCACTGAAGGATACTATCAACAAGTTCACAAACCTCTTTACGTGAGCAGTTGATCAATATGGTTACCAAAGCCATCATGCCAGAGAGAGTCCTACATGACATTTGCAGAAGAACACAGATTGGGGAGGAGTGTTTTGCTCAATTTGTTTCAGATAGAATCATCTATCTATAATTCCAGCAGTGTGTGTGTGTGTGTGTGTGTGTGTGTGTGTGTGTGTGTGTGTGTGTGTGTGTGTGTGTGTGTGTGTGTGTGTGTGTGTGTGTGTGTGTGTGTGTGTGTGTGTGTGTGTGTGTGTGTGTGTGTGTGTGTGTGTGTGTGTGTGTGTGTGTGTGTGTGTGTGTGACCGCTGTTTCTCGACAACCGCTGGTCCGATCTAATTGACACTTGCCAGATATATTGCTGGGGATCTGAGGATGTGCCTTTTCAAGGTTTGATATTAATCGGACAAGTGCTTCCCAAGTTATGGCCATTTATTTACCAACCAATGACAGGAACCGTTGCTGCGGCCATTTTATATCAACCAATGACAGGAAGCGTTGCTGCGTCGCCGTGGTCGATGGTGAAGAGAAACTCAGCCGCGTTCGCCATTACGGGTTTTTTCTCTCCTCTCCTCTCCTCCCCTCTGCGTGTTTTTCCTTGCGAAAAGGCAAAATACGTTGGCGCTAATTAAATAATTGGCCATTAAAAGCCTCCGTATTCTTGCCCTGGACGAGGAAACAAAGAAGGAGCGCTGTTTCCTCAGCGATGTTGTTTATGAAGAGGTGCTAACGAGATAAAGGTGTGTACAATGCACATGGAGACGATTTTTATTATTATTTATTTATTGAAGAAAAATTGTTCCAAAAATAATTTATCAAAAAAAGTGCACAACTTCTTTTTGTTTCCAATTGTCAAAACGGTGTGGCCTTTGGAAGTGTTCAGGAATTCAGCTCCACTCAACGTGCTTGCCAACGAAATACATCTCAATTTGGTGGTAAAAATGATTCACAACGACGGGTTTCCTTACTCATTGCTCTGCAGTCTGCATTCAACCCCTTCATTTGTCATCTCATTGACCTCATTTCATCTATCTATAATTCCAGCTGTGTGTGTGTGTGTGTGTGTGTGTGTGTGTGTGTGTGTGTGTGTGTGTGTGTGTGTGTGTGTGTGTGTGTGTGTGTGTGTGTGTGTGTGTGTGTGTGTGTGACCGCTGTTTCCCGACAACCACTGGTCCGATCTAATTGAAACTTGCCAGCTATATTGCTGGGGGCCTGAGGATGTGCCTTTTCAAGATTTGATATTAATCGGACAAGTAATTCCCAAGTTATGGCCATTTATTTCCCAACCAATGACAGGACATGTGCTGCGTAGGCGTGGCTGATGCGCCATTTAGTTATCAATCACAGGACACGTTGCTACGTGAGCGTGGCTGTGTAGGCCGGTGCATGGCCGGCCGACAATGACGTCACATGCCGTGCTGGTTACATTGGGGATCGATCGGTGCCTTAGTTACCGTGGGGTAGGAGTGCCAATGGTAAATGGCAGCGAATTTCATGGCAAGCAAAGACAGGGAGATAAACTTGATTTTAATTAACTCTGTGTGTAAGTATCACAGCAGTTGTTACTTCAATGCAAGCGATAATTCATGGAATGATGTGAACATTGCGTACGGGCACGCACTACTTTTGGATAGTGATGACTTACTGTATTCTAATAATTTCTCGATTTCTTATCCGCATTTATAGATAAACACAATGCCCCAATCCAGTCGTCGTTTATGAGAGTGAAGGAATGGCCTGTGTGTTTGTTTGAAAGTTTTTTTTATTTTTTTTTGTATGTACGGCCATGCACGTACGGACAAGCACGTACGGCCACGCAAGAGCGAAGGAACGGCCTGTGTGGTTGTTTCTGGCAAACGGTTTTAACATATATATATATATATTTTTTTTTTTTTTTTTTAATTTATTTATTTATTTATTTATTTATTTTTGCACGTACGGGCACGTGAAAGCGAAGGAACGGCTTGTGTGGTTGTTGTTTCTGGCACTCGGTTTGAGTTTTTTGCGGGGGGGGGGGGGAGGGTTTGCACGTACGGCCACGCATCTACGGGCATGCACTAGTTACAAACAATGTCAACATTTGGGCGCCAATGAAGAAACAGAAGTTGCAGATGTGGTCGTCAAGTGCGATGAAAACTCAGACAAAATTGTGGAACTCCAGGAAGATCGGGCACTGTTTGCCCGTTTACTAGTAGTATCCAAAGCAAGAGATATTGAAAGCAAGAACCTTAAGCAAGCTGTCGGTACCTATGAATTTTCTGTAGTACCGAGGTCGTTGTTTGCAGCTGATGGTTCGCTCCTTCACACCACATCGAAGAGTGACATGATGTTGAAACTAGAAAACCTGCCAAACGTTGAAGCAGTGCCCCAGGAAAATAATAACCAAAGAGTTGATCAAGCTGGAGTCAACGAAAAGTGTGTTGCTGTCATCGATGCAATGGCTGATTTACAAACATTGGACAAACCAGAATGCATCAAAACCTGTCATGACCTAGCAAACCACTTCATTGGACGCCACTGGCAGAAGTATGGTGACTACGACGAGGTACATTTGGTGTTTGACCGTTATGACACTGGAGAATCTCTGAAAGCTTCAACCCGTGAGAGACGTTTGGGTGGTAACAGGGCAGTGGCATATCATATTACTGATTCCACACCAATTGGCAAACTAAGCATGCAACAGTTGCTTGCCCATGTGTCAACGAAATATACATTAACCACCTATTTTTTTTTTTTTTGTATACCTTGGTCGAGGCTCGTATGAGAGCTAACACACAACTCACAGCTCACAGCAAGGAGGCATGAGACAAGAGGGGCGGGAGTGGAAGGGACAAAACAGTGGGGAACAGACACATTAGGTGAACTGTGGAAGGGAGAGGGATTGGGATGGGATGGGGAACATGGCGAAGAGAAGATGGACATTTCGGGGACTTTCAGGAAGGAAAGCAGGAGAAATGAAGGAAGTGGGCTTGGGTGGATTATCGGGGGTAGAAAAGATCGAGGATTTGGATGGGGGAAGATAAGAGGTGGTGGTGAACAGCTGTTTTGAAAACCTGGAGGGAAGAATGGGAAAGAATAGAGTGAGGAAGTTTATTCCAAAGGCGGGAAGTTTATCCCAGGAAAGGTCATGGCAGATAGTGAGACCTAGAAGCTTGAAAGAAAAGACTTCTTCCAGAAGATTGTTGAGAAAGTGGATGGGGGGGTTTTGTAAACGGTCCTTTCGAAGAGACATAGTGAGAGTGTGAGATTTGTCTGGATTGAAAGACATGTTCCACGTGTTGGACCAGTTTGTGATTTTATCCAGATCTGCAGTGAGCGAAGAAGCTGCTGCTTGCCGGTCTGAGGGATGACAGATGGTACGGCAGAGGGTGGAGTCGTCGGCAAAGAGAAATAGAGGATTTTCCAGAGAGTCCGAGAGATCATTGATGAAAACCAGAAAAAGAACAGGGCCCAGAGCGCTACCTTGAGGAACTCCAGCCTGCACAGGAAGAGGGGATGAAAGAACTCCATTTAGGGCCACACGTTGACTGCGACAGGAGAGGAAGTCTGCGAGCCATGAGTGGAGATGGCCTTGAATACCATGGGAAGAGAGTTTGGTGAGTAGGGCAGGGTGCCAGACTGTGTCAAAAGCACGTGATATGTCCAGGGATACGGCTCGGATTTCCTGTCTGGCATTGAGGACCTCCATCCATTGATGGGAGAGCAGAAGCAGCATATCCAGGGTAGAGTGACCTGGTCTGAAACCAAATTGATGATTGGAAATCAAGCCATTGGAGAAGAGGAAGGATTTCATGTCTGAAGCGATGATGGATTCCATCACCTTGCTGATGATTGGGAGAAGGCTGATTGGTCTGTAGTTACAGGGATCTGTTTTTGCACCTTTTTTATGCAGGGCAGTGATGTTAGCAGATTTCCAAGCAGATGGCAGATGACCTTGGGCAAATGAGAGGTTGAATAGAACAGAGAGAGGGTGAGCAAGAGCAGAAGAGCAGGCTTTGAGGACACGTGGGCTGATGCCGTCTGGACCGGTTGCAGAATCTGACTCGAGGTTTGAAAGCAAGCTCTCCACCTTGTCAGGAGAAAAGGATACAGAGTCCAGGGACAGTTGGGTGCGACTGGGTAAAGTAGGTAGAGATAGTGATGGGTTTAGGACACAAGATTTAGCTGCAAACACCGAGTTTAGACATTCAGCTTTATCACGTGTGGAATCAGCAGTGCGGCCATTTGAGGTAAGGGAGGGGATGGAGGGGGAACATACACCAGAAACAGATTTGATTAAACGCCACCAGGATTTTGAGGAGGGAGAGAGGTTTGAGAGTTCAGACTTGAGATGAGAAAGATGTTGTTTTCTGGCTCTCCTGAGGGTAGATACACACTTGTTCCGAGCTTTGTGGAAAGAACTGAGATTGCCCTCAGTTGGGTTTGCTTTCCATGAGGCAAAGGCAAGTTGTTTCAGGACAACTGCCTCGCCACAAGCTTCAGTAAACCAAGGGCGGGAGGAAGGGTAAGACAACTGAACACGAGAGGGGATAAATCTGTGCATGAGGGAGAGCAAGTTTCTTTGAAAGAATTCCCAGGATGAGTTGATGAGTCCCAGGATATTTGGCTGAAAAGATACTGCAATATGATATAACAATGGGCAAGTCCCTTGTGGTTGCCTGGCAGAATAAGGCAAGAGCTACACATAGAGCAGTAGTTGACCTCTCAAGTAGTCAAGAAGAAGCAGATACCAAACTCATTCTGCATTCCATTGATGCTTCTGTAAATGGTGCTACCTCTCTAGACATCCACTCACCAGACACCGATGTGCTTGTCCTTGCCATCAGACGATACCCCAGTTTATGTCCAAATACTTCCTTTGTAACAGGGGCTGGTCAAAAACATAGGGCGATACCCCTTGAGCCCATCTACAGTGCCCTTGGGTCCAAGGAAAGCTGCAGCTCTACCGGGATTTCATGCACTATCAGGAACAGATGTCACAGGAAAATTTGCTGGAATAGGAAAGAATAAATTCTCACAAGTACTGCAGCAACTTGATCCAACTGATGAGATAGTAAATGCCCTTGTACAGCTAGGAACAACAGATGAACTATCTAACACTTTGTTTGCTGCAATTGAATCATTTGTATGCAAGTTGTATCTCCCTAACACAGATCTGTTGAATGTAGCTGATGTAAGGTGGTGGCTATTCAAAAAGAAGCAAGCTCAATCAGAAGGTTTACCTCCAACCCAAGCTGCGCTGCGTAATGCCATCTTGAGAGCGCACTACCAGGCCATGATTTGGAATAATGACATCATTGCAAATCCAGACCTGCCAGAACCGCTGGAATGTGGTTGGAATTTGGTAGATGGCCGATATAAACCAGTCATGACAACCTTACCGCTTGCTCCGCAAGCAGTAATTGATCTGGTGAAATGTTCCTGTGCAAAGACACGATGTTCAAGTAATCTCTGCAAATGCAGAAGGAATGGATTGAATTGCACAGATCTTTGTAGCTGTAGTGAGAACTCAGAATCATGTGACAACTCAGAAGACACAGTTCTCTCAGATGATGAAGAGGAGGATAGTGATAGTGAAGATGAGTTATTGTAACTTCCACAAGGATTGGAGCAGGCAATAAACTCTGGCAACCAACCACACAACTAGCATGTAGTATGGACAATGTATCACTGACTCAAAAGGATGAAATATTGATGTCGTATTGGCGGTCATTTTGAATTTTCAGATATTCATTCCTTGACTTGATAAGTGTATGTTCAACTACTAAACTTAGCCTAACCTCATAGAACATTCATGGCCTTATAGCAACAATAGGCCTTAATGCGTCCATTTTGAAATGAAAGATGGCTGCCCTCTGCAACACTAAAACTGTAAATATGGCTTTTCATGTTCTTTGGTACCTATATTATATTCAGATAGGTTGATAGGGGTGATCTTTTGTACCATGTTAAGCACGTCACTGTCATTGAAATGATAATATATATATATATATATATATATATATATATATATATATATATATATATATATATATATATATATATATATATGTGTGTGTGTGTGTGTTCAAGAATAAGCCGTAAAGGTGGCCATTTTGAAATTCAATATAGCTGAAAATTTTGAATACAATTTCAGCTGTTCACAAGAAATGTGTATTTCACTAATTGTTTGTCACTAATTTTGAAATGAAAGATGGCTGCCCTCTGCAACACTAAAACTGTAAATATGGCTTTTCATGTTCTTTGGTACCAATATAACATTCATATAGGAGTGATCCTATGAAGCATGTTAAACGCATCACTGTCACTGAAATGATAATATATACATATATTCAAGAATAAGCCATAAAGGTGGCCATTTTGAAACTCAATATGGCTGAAAATTTTAACGGAATTTCAGCTGTTCACAAGAAATGTGTATTTCACTAATTGTTTGTCTTGATAAATGTAGATTTTACAACAAAAAAACAGCTTTTTACGACATTCATATCCACATTCAGGGCAAATATAGACATAAAATGGCGGCCATTTTGAAATCTAAGATGGCTGCCCTCTGCAACACTTTCAAAATTGCCAACATGGTTTTTCATGTTCTTTGGAACCTATTTAACACATTCATATAGGTGGGATCTTCTAATCATCAAAATCCCATGGGATTGCATAGTCTCCCTGACGATATCGTTTTTGGCCCCATCTCTCAATGGTGAAGAATCACTTTAAAGATTAAATAATTCTCGTATCCAGATCCGGATTCAGATCTTCACCAAAATTGAATCAATTTGTCCTTTCCACACACCCAACCCGTCCACCAAGTTTCATGCGAATCCGTCCACAACTTTTTGAAATATCGTGCTATATATTCATTTAGCCATATCTCTCAATGGTCAAGAATCGCTCAAAAAATATTGGATCCAGATGCAGATCTTCACCAAAATTGAATCAATTCTTCCTTATCACACACCCAACATGTCCACCAAGTTTCGTCCGAATCCGTCCACAACTTTTTGAGATATCGTGCTATATATTGTTATGGTTGTGGGGGTAGATGGAGGAATTTAATAGCGAAGTTAGGATTGAATAGAGTTGTATGGTCCATGGATGTGTAGGAGACATCCAAATGTAAATTAAGTCAGGAGACTGTGAGCTTAAGTGTTACGTGTCATCACATGGGAGGGGGGGTGGGTGGGGTGCGGTATTAATTCGATAAGGATTAAGGATAATTTCTCCCCAGTATGTGATTGCCCCCTGTGACCTATTCCAACGTTTTTGCATTTACAAGCCAATCAGGAAGAAGTGCGTTTTTATAACGCTAACAACAAGCAAGCAAGGCGTGCCGAGCAAGCAGCAGCCCCGCCTTCTTGGGTTTCGTGCGAGCAAGCCACGCCTCGGAGGTGGACGGTTGTTCAGTGTGATGTGGAAGAGTGATCGGGAGAAAACGCACGAGTTCGGTATGAGGGACGCAGTTGTCGTTGTGAGAGGAACGTGGCTAGGACTGAGGATCTCACTTTCCTCTCCCCTCAGCACAACAAAATGGCTTTCCCTCAAAGCATGATGAAGACGGTGCGATTCTCGTGTTCGTGCTGAGGCAAATTGGCTCGCATGGTGGAGCAAGACGCCAGCCATTGGCTCTTGGTCGGGCCGTGAGAGACTGACCTCAAAGCCTCGTGTATGTCACTGAAGGGGACAGCGCCATTCTTCAGACTGCCGCGTATCTGCAAGCACGATTGATGAAAAAGTGGCACAGCGGTCTCTGAGCCTTGGTGTTTAATATCGCCTCACGAATCGCGTGACATACGTTTTTCACGCTGCGAGAGAGCGGCTTGGCGCCTTTTTTGGGCGTGTCGACACGTGCAGGACGAAGCGCCTCTTCCAAGTTCCATAAAGACCATTGCTGGACCAAGCTCAGTGCCAGAATAAAAGGAGGATTTTCTTTTGTTTCATTTCCCCTTTGTCTGTATTTAAGTCTGTGTGTAGAGGTGCCTCGACTTTAGGCTTAGTTTACTTCCTGTGTTATTACATTCTGAATCATTGTCCCTTGTAAATATTTGTCTATTTTCATTAAATCCACATTTATTTTATGTTGCTGTGTCCATGTATTTGTTGTGGGGTTCGAGTATAAACTCCCCTGTGCATTCATCTGTGCCTCCGTCGCTACATCAGTGCTGTGCCCTGCCCCTCCCACGCACATTATAATCTCTGAGGATCAACGTGTCCACCTCCGAAGGAAAACCACTCGGCTATCCGGGCTGACTGTTAACTGCCGTCTGCCACAATTAGATATGGGGGGTTAACCATAACCGCCAGACCCGTGACAATTTCATTTATAGCCCTATCTCTCAATGGTAAAGAATCGCTTTAAAAATTCTAGTAGTCGAATCCGGATCCGGATATTCACCAAAATCAAATCAATTCGCCCTTGTCATGCACCCAGCCTGTTCACCAACTTTCATCCGAATCTGTCCACAACTTTTTGAGATATCCTGCACACAGACAAATTGAAAGGGGTGAAAACATAACCTCCTTCACCTTCGGTGATGAAGGAAACTAGAATGGCACCTTGTAGAGAACATACCTCCACCAGGCTTAATAGTTTACGTTTTGTATCCCACTGATGGTCCGAATCTACATCCGGACCGAAACCAAAATCTAATCAGCTTATTCTTGTTACCTACCAAACTCCCCTTATTTTTTCATCAGTGATCTCTCTGACTCTGGAAAATCCTCCTTATCTCTTTGCTGTTAACTCCACCGTCTACTGTACCATCTGTCATTCCTCAGATCGGCAAGCAGCAGCCTCTTCACTCTCTGCAGATCTGGATAAAATCACAAGCTGGTCCAACACATGGAACATGCATTTCAATCCTGACAAATCTCACACTCCCACTATATCTCTCGGAAAGGACCGTCTGGAACCGCCCCCCACCCCCCTCCCAATCTACTTTCTCAACAAACTTCTTGAAGAAGTGCTTTCATTCAAACAATTGTGTCTCACTTTCTGCCATGATCTTTCCTGGGAAAGCTATATCTCCAAGCTGACCTCCAAAGCCAGTCGCCGATTGGGCATCCTCCATCGTGCAAACTCCTTCCTTGGCACACCTGAGCTCCTGACCACGTACAAAGCTTTCATCCGCAGCCTGAAGGAGTACTGCTCTCCCCTCTGGGCTGGTGCTCCCGCCTCTCACCTTTCTCGGCTTCCCGCTGTGGAAACCATGGCATTTAGGATCATTGGTATCTCCCATGATGAAGCTAAGTCTTTGGATCTCTCACTCTCTCACCGCAGGCAGGTCGGTGGTCTTTCTGTCTTCTACCATCCTCTCTCCTGCTATCTGTCCCGCCAATATTTCTGCAGGGCGCTCAAGCTCCACCAACAACCCTTCTGGTTAAACTAAAAAAAATCAAGAATCACTGCTCACCTTCATTCTTAAATTCCTCTGTTTTTTTTTTCCTGTGTTTGGAGCAAACTCCCACACACTCTTCAATCCCGCTCTTCCCTCCAGGTCTTCAAAATAGCTGTTCGCCACCATCTCTTATCTTCCCCCATCCAAAACCATGATCTTTATTACCCCCATTAATCCACCCCAAACCCACCTTCATATTATACCCAGCCCCTTCCCTCTCCCATCCCTTTTGTCTCCTGCTACCCTTGTTATATGTTGTGTGTTAGCTCATATATGAGCCTTGACATTGTTTACAAAAACAGAAAAACTCATCCACCACGTTTTGTTATAAACCAACCAAAATTTTTGGAGATATTGTGCTCTTCTACATCCTTTTTACCCCAATCACTCAATGGTAAGAATCACTTTAAAAATTCAAGTATCCAGATCTTTACCAAAATCAAATCAATTCGTTGTTTCACACACTCAACCTGTCCGCCAAGTTTCGTCTGAATCTGTTTATAACCTTTTGAGATATCCTGATCGCAGACAAAGGGGTGAAAACGTATCCTCCATCCACCATCGGTGGTGGAGGTAAATATGACCTAAGCTGGCTAGATACAATTAGGCAATTTTTCTTTCTTCTTTCTACTTTGTAAAGTTATTTGAGAATTTGCTTCTGAATGAAAAGTGCTATATCAGGAAGAGATTGATTGATTTAAACATGTGAATCACCCTCGCTGTTGTAACTAGACCCAAGATTTTCCTTGGAGGTTTGCCTTACCAATCAAGTCCATGTAGGATAGCATTCTCTTTATACAAATAAACATGCTTGTTGCTTGCAAAATTCACCATAAAATTGACACAGGCTTAGGCATGCTCAACTCACCCAACCATTTAGTGAAACACATTCAATTTGCAGGAAACCTTTGATGTTGAACCTGAGCCAGCGGTTCATACATGCATTTTTCAGGTACAATTCAAAGGCCCATCAGTGTATCGCATCCTATCCATAAGGGCTTTCTGCACAATGCGTGTCCCCTCGGGTCCAACTATGTTGGATGATTTTTTCGAGTGGTATGTTTCTGAATAATCAAAAATCAACAAATTCCTCTGAAATTTAAACCAGGAAATGTCAGTGCCTTTGAATTGTACCTGCAAATACATGTGTTTCATTGACAAGCATCAAGTGAATATGTCACAAGGAACTTCAATGAACGAGGAGGACATTCGGCCATTCAACCTTGTGCTAGGATTGCCAAATTATGGTTGCTTGTCCATGCTCTTTCGTTTTTAAGTAATGAACTTCAAACAAGAAAGCAGCATGCGTCATTTTTAAGATCTTTGGTATGACTTGGCCGGGATCAGATTTGAACCGTCGACCTCAGGCTCAGAGCGGACACTCCTAACCATTACGCCACCGAGTGTGTTATTTTTCCACAAATAATAACCTGAGATTCACAAAGCTGAATCCCCTTACGATATACTTGACTTAGAGGGAGTTTTTTTTATGAGGTATGTTTCAACTTTAGAGGATTGTAGCTTGGTAAATATTTTCATAGGAATTAACATAATGTGCAATGCATTTGTATATTTGTACACTGGCAATTTTCTTGAAAGTAAAAATCACTATAATACAGCTGTTAAAAGAAAAAAAAAAGTCTGCTCTCTCAGGACTTATTGCAGTGTATTTAGTGTAGTGTTCTACCTTGATAAGAATCAGAGTAAAATTCGAGAAAAAGGAAAGAGTTCCGCAGAACTCCACACTGCTCGGCAAATAAACACCAACTAATGTCACGTGGCCATGCCCACCAGGCCAACAGCTACTGGATAGACTAGTCCGGATTACCCAAAGTTCAGAATAGCGAGGTTTTACTGCACTGTACCTGGTTTCAATTGAATGTTTTATTTTGAACACTATAGAACATGGATCAGAACACAAACTTGTGTTTTAGTAGCAGAACTTTGGCTCTAAACTTGGAAAATTGCACAGCAATTTGTCCTGCGTGCACATGCGCACAGTGCGGTAAAGTGAGTGTTTCCGTCTGTCTGTCTGGTCGTCAAACAAAATTGAAAATCATTTGAAGCAGGAAATGTGCTGTTTTTGGGAACATCATAAAGGACACAAACAACAGGCACGAACAACTAATTTAACGTGTTAAAAGAGAGGGAGCATAAACGGCGGTAAACTTCCAATTCAATGGTTTTGGGTTTGTTGGTTTTTTGTGTGTTGTTTGTTTTTTTTTATACAATCTTGAAAACCATTATTTAATTACGCATTTCAACATTGCAGAACACAAATCGCCTTGTTTGCACTTCCAAAAAGCTTCAGTTTATCAGTACTTGTGCAAAATTTTACACCACTTCAACCAAATTTGCTACTCATGCTCTCAGAGTAGTGAAACTTGTAGGTTCTTCTTCTTTTTCTAATAAAGGCCAATGTCCTTTTTCTCAGGGCTGTATGGGGTAAGGTGTTCTATGAACTCTTTTGTTATACAAGGAAATCTCATTGAAAGACCTTAGCAACTGTTGTACTCCTTCAAATCTCAAGGAGACCAATTCACCCTTGCAGTTTGTGTGGTTTTAAAATCTCAGAACCATGAATAGTCTTGCATTTTCATTTGCGAGCATTACATTCAGTATAAGCGTGGTTGGTTTGAAACCATGCTGCACTGTTCCACCACCCCAAAATTGCATTATTTCAAGATCTCGCCGATGGTTGGCCAACACGTGCACCACACTATCTAGCACATTTTTATTTCCATCTCAAAGGAGGAAGGGATGGGTTCACACATCGAATACACTCCACTTCCATCCCTCCAATGTTAATGGGACAATGTCAATCAATCAATGTCACTTTCCATTTAGTTCTAATATATCAAAGCACTTTACGTAGAAATAAGAGATAAGAAAGGTAAATCTTAAGAAATAGCAACTGAAAAAGGTGGGATTTTAAGAGATTTAAAGCTTTGTTCGTACCAAAAGCCACATCTCTGATTCTTATTCCATCAGGTTGTTAAACCAGTTTGATCTATGTTTATTCTTCCTTGACAGCAACTCATGTTGATACATTTTGTATTCACATTTCTCAAAGTGTTAAATTACGTATTAAACGACCATTCATTTATTTGATTCTTCTCATACCTAAATGCTTTTCAAAATGAGATTCAATGTTGCAGCCAGAAATTGCAGTATGAAGCCGTTAGCAAATCAGAAGAGAACTCTTCGATGTCACCAGATATGCTTCTGCCCACATTATTACATCATTATACATACTTGTACCAAGTTTGATTGAAATCCCTGAACCCAGGTTCAAAATATTAACTAATTCTGGCTGCCAGACAATGTGTCCAACCAGGTTAAAATTTAAAACATATATTTCCCATCATATAATTTGCTTTCGATTCAAGGTAATTAAGTTATTGTTCAATGTCTTTTATTTAATCATCTTTCCCCACCCCTTTGCAGGCCATAATCTGTCATTGTTTTTCCAAATTGGTGCCTTTTTATTGTTTCATTATATCCCTTGTTTGGGTGTATTACTTGAATGTGTTGGGGTTTTTTGACTTGCAGGTTTTCTCGGATTCTTTCACCATGGGGGACATGAAGACGCCTGACTTTGATGATCTCTTGGCTGCCTTTGACATTCCAGACATCGATGCCAAAGAAGCAATTCAATCTGGGGGAAGTGGTGCTGAAGATGGCCAGTCTTCTGGGCTGCGTCCTGGTGTCTGTGAAGACAGTAGTGATGCCTCTGGGCAAGGTGGTGGCTGCCAGGATGGTGGGGCAGTTAGTGTTATTGTAAGACACCCACGTTCTCTGGAACATGGCTATGAATTGGGAACACCCGGTGGGAAGGAAGGTGTAACAAGTGAGCATGCACACAATGGTTTTGCAGTAGGTGCTGCAGTTTCCATTGGCCTTGGATTTGGTCAGCACCCGGCAGGAGGGGCTATGGCATTCAAAGGTGGAAACTCTATGGGAGCATGCAAAGGACAGCAGGATAGGTTCGGTGGCATGGCACAGAAAGACAACTTGCTGCATGCAGAAGATGATGAACTTAAAGAACCTGGATTCTGTCAGTTCAGTCCAATCTCAAGTGTGGAGGAAGGTGAGATTGAAGATGATGATGATGATGAAGAGGACACTGAGGATGAAGAAGAAGAGGTAGGAAATGGTAATGTAGACGGAGATGGGTTGGAGCAAGGAGAAGTTAAGGTGACCCGTGAATCACTGTTACCTGTCCAACGGCGTCCATCCGAGAGCTGCAGCTTTTTAATGGACAGGTTGCTGGGACTGCAGCCAACAGCAGACACTTACAGTGCTGCATGCACTCCTGACAACCGGGCCACATCTAAAGACGAAAAGGTTGAGCCTTTTGCTTCTGAAAATGAGGTGCGGACACGTAGGAAACCAAAGGCCTCGGAGAAACGTAGGGATTTGCGAGACAGCAGAGATAGTGAACTCAAGATGTTGGAGAAAAGACCATCCAGAAAAGGTGATAGCCGTGGCGTGGTTGAGACACGTAAAACTTTGAACACGAGAAGCAGACGTAATGTAAAAGGACATTGCTCCTCTGAAGAAGCAACTACATACAAATCTGACGGCAAAGGTCGTAAGGGAATAGTGAGACCACTGTACAGGCATGGTGAGGCAACACACAAAGCAAAAGATTCTGGAAGGAAAGGAGATAGAGATAGAGAGAGAGAGGTGAATCAACTGGTGAATAATTATGACATTGAGGAAGGAAAAGCCTGTGTTCCAACTAAATCTGCAGAAGCTGCCAATAAGACAATAGAAGAAGCTCATATGTCTTGGGATGGTGGAGCATATGAGCCAGAGGATTCGCAACAAACAGTGGCAGGAAATGAGCAGCAGCATGTTGTTGCTGGACCAATTGGTCTGCAGTCTAATGCATCAGTGGAAGGAAACAATCACTCTGCAGGGGATGAGAACTTGTCTCATGAAGAGGAAGAGCCCAAGCACAGAGGTTTGACCTTAAAAGAGATTAAGGAAAAAGTTGATGGAGATGGTGATCAAGTTCTGGACTGTTTAGATGACTTGGTTGATGAAAACAATACAGAGGTGAGTAAAATGAGCACGGATGATGAAACTTCTGGTTCAACTGCACAAATGTATAGCAAGCCAGCTCAAACAACATCCACTAAACTTTCATCTTGTATTGAGGCAATTGCTGCACTCAATGCCAAGAAAGCTGAAAGTGGGTGTCGGGATGTTTCGGTACACACAGAGCAGATAAGTCAAGAGCTTGTAGATGTACAACCAGTTTCTCATAATGGGTCTTCTGGTAGTCCAAATACTGCTGAAAAGCCCACACTCAATCAGCCAGAGAGCATGGGAAAGCGTGCATCAGGAAAAAGTGGAACAGAAAGCCCACACAGTGTGTGTAGTGAAACGAGCAGTAAAGGTTCTCCGGCACCATCATCCTTATCTGGGTGTGGTTCGCCACCTGCCATACCGAAGGTGCGCATACGCACAATCAAGACATCCTCAGGCGAGATCACGCGTACAGTTACACGAGTCTTGCCAGATTTTGACCAGGATTCAGGTGTCACTGCATTGCACAAGATACCTGAGGTCTCATTTTCACCCATCACTGAGCAGGAAAGCCCCTCCGGTTACACAAGCCCGTCGGAAACTCAACTCGCCAAAGCAACAATCATTGCAGGAGTTACGGAAATGGTGTCTGTTGCAACTCCAGAATCGATCCCCTCTTCCACTGCAACAACAATGAGCCTTGGAAGTTCTAAACCAGGAACTCCTTCTCAAGTAATCAACATTAAGTTTGCAGACAACACAACGGTGAAGGCAACTGTGCTTTCACCAGTGTCCAATCCCAATTCATCAGTTGCTTCTGCTTCAGTGCAGGCTGCAGCCAGTCATGTGATGCTCCAGGTAAAACACCTGCCTTTCTTGCTACATAAAGCTGTTTTGTTTCATTCCAACCCCCTTCTGAACCAGAAATGGGACCTGATTTTACCTGCTGAAGTGTTGTTGTTGTTTTTTAAACTACCTACTACTTTCCATGAAGCGATTTGATATACTTTGTCAATAATTTATTTAACCTAACTTTGTTTACAAACAAATGAATCTTTTTTTAAATTTATTTGAAATATGGGTTGGCCTGTTAGCATTTCTATCAGAGCTGGGATCCCAGGTTCATATCTTGTAAACAGTGTTGACTTGTCCATTTTGTATTCATAACCTTGCAATTTAGGTAAAAGTGCAGCTGTACCTCCTTACGCCTTTGGCCTCCATGTAATACATGTACAACCTTCCCAATGAGTCTGGGATTACTGTGCAACTATATGGTATTCATAGAATACTTACCCCGGGCAGTCGTGAGAAGGACGAGGTGCGAGGCAACTTTTCTGGCAGGAAATTTGTAATTGCATCTATCTACACTTCTTAGGTAAATGTGTACAAATTATACTTTGGAAAGTCTACTATCGAGTGCATTCATAAGCCTTTAGAAAGTGGCTTTTATTCTGATTCAGGTGTTTTCATAACTACCAAGGCTGATAAAGACACCAGAATAGATCGATAAAGTATAAATGAAGAGATCGTTAAAACGCCAAATTGTACCTCTTCTTCACTTTTTTGTCACCAGCCGAGCACAATAAAGGCTGAGGCGATTACAGTGATTCTAATTTCTAACGTGAGGAGGTGACACTGTCTCTGGGCATTAGGCTTTGTTTAATTCACCATATAAGTTCTGATGGGGAGTGCATCATCCAAGTCATCTGCGCTATATCAAATGGTCATGTAACGTGTGAAATTTCAATTTCCTCTGTTGAACGGTTTTCAACGTATACTCTTATCACTAGAACTGCCACTTTATAACTGCTGGCAGTGATGACCGGGTACCAAGATGTCCTGCCTTGATGCAACCCCGCTTTGATCGGACACCTGACCCATTTCGTCCTCTTTATTCAATTTAATTCAGAATGGGTTTGAAAAAAAAAATATTCAAATCAAATGGAAGAACAAATTATCTGATAACAAAGTTATCAGATGTAACCCGAACAGCAAAAAGCAGGGATTAAGTCATCAGGAGGAGCCTGGATAGGATTCGGGATTTAACTGGTACTCCTCCACCCTATGATGAAATTTTTTGGATCAGGTTCGTGTCAGGTCAGGTCAGACGAGATCTGCGACTTGCTACAGGTACCATGTAAACCTGTACTGACCTGTTCCATGATTGGGTTGTCGGCGACTAAACTGTCTCTCTCACCAAGTTTCTTGGTGAGGAGGGTGTTTGATATGGACACCCAGCAGGATTAAAAACAAAACTTGTCAAAGGGTGGAGGAGCTCCTTGTGAGCCAATGGCCATCCATATCTAGTGCCCGCCTGTGTCTGCGGACGTCCTCCTGCAGTTGGGTTACTTCTTATTAGGAGGTTGGGGGCAGGATTTGCACTCCGGCCACAGTAAAACCCTTCATTCTGCAAAACATTCCAGAAGCATAAAAAAATCTGAAAACCCACTCCGTGGAAGTACCTCCTGTGCAGCTTCCCTTCGCAGGGCAGCTCACCGGATGATGGAATTGGGGCAAAACCTTCGGGACCCCCAATCTTTGATGATAGGAGGGAAACCACGGGGTAACATTCCCCAGTCAGATTGCGAGAGAGTGTGTCGGGGTGGTGCTGAGGTGTCGTCCACTAGACGGTGGTCTCCTTGGGTTAACCTGAGGCGGTCCCTTTGGGTGGGTGCCTAGAATGTCCTATCCCGAAGAGAGGATGATCACCTGTTCCTGTTATCATCTGAGCTCAAGCGTTTGGACATCGGAATTGCAGCACTCTCAGGTTCGAAGACCGGATTGCGGCGAGATCATGGCGTGTGGATACACCTACTATTGGTCTGGTCGCTCTGATGGTTAGCATGCCCAAGGAGTTGCTGTAGCTGTGTCCAATAAACTGACTCCAATGATATATAATTGAGGTAACACCGGTCAACGAGCGTATTATGAGATGAGGGATTTGTCATTTCCCTAGTCTCTGTTTATACTCTGACTGAGGTGAGTGATCTCACCGTGAAGGACGGTGGTTGATCAATGCCCCAGGCGAGATACACTTCTAGTCTTGGGGGATTTCAACGCATCGACTGGAACTGATAGGGATTGTTATGAGATGTGTGTTGGTCCCCATGGGTCAGGAACTATGAACTAGAAAAGCTCTAAGTTCCTTGATCTTTGCTCTTCGGGTCCTCACCGAACGCAGACGAGAGTTTTGGCAGGGGCTGCTTGCAGCCTATGTTGATCTCTGTAAAGCGTTCGATTCAGTGAATCGGGATGTCCTCTGGAGGATTCTTGGTCTTCGTGGGGTGCCACCAAAACTGATTGATCTGATGTCTGAACTGGACTCTGGTACTGAGAGTGCTGTGAGATGTGGTGGTACCATCTCTGACTTATTTCCAGTTGTTACTGGATTTCGTCAGGGGTGTGTACTGGCCCCCACACTTTTCAGCACTTGTCTAGACTGGATTCTGGGGGTCGTTTGTCAGAGAGATCAAGCTGCGGTGCATCATTTGGGAATGACAAGATCTCTGGCCTTGATTTTGCAGATGATGTAGTCATCTTTGCGGAGACTCTAGATATCCTTTTGGGGGACCTCGAGGTGCTGAATGAGGAGTCGGAGCCGCTGGGATTACGGGTTTCTTGGGTCAAAACTAAGATCCAGGCTTTCAATGACATATTGGATGCTGCTGTCCTGTCTGTGCCTGTTTGTGGTGAGGATGTTGAGGTCGTGGAGAGATTCACTTACCTTGGCAGTGATATTCATGTCTCTGCTGGCTGTGAGTCAGAGGTCAATAGACGTCTGGGTCGGGCCTGGGGAGTCATGGATTCACTGGATCATGGAGTGTAGCGCTGCCGGTACCTGTGCGGGAGGACGAAAGTCCGGGTCTTCAGGTCCTTGGTGCTTCCAGTCTTGCTCTATGGATGCGAGACTTGGACTCTGACCAAGGATCTGAGATGGAGACTTAATTCCTTTTGTACTAGGTCTCTTCGGAGAATCCTTGGCTATCGCTGGTCAGATTTTGTGTCCAACGAGCGGTTGCTGAGAGAAACTCGGATGAGATTTGTTACCTGCATGGTCCATGAGCGTCAGTTGCGGCTGTATGGACATGTGGCTCGTTTTCCTGACGCTGATCCTGCTCACCAGATTCACTCAGCGAGGGAGTCTCGTGAGTGGAGGAGGCCAATGGGCTGACCACGTGCCTCGTGGTTGCAGCAGGTTGACCAGCATCTCAAGGAGATGGGGATGGGCCTGGCATCTGCCTGCGGGAAGGCCAGACGGAGGCCCCTGGAGTACCGCGGAAAGTGGACGCAGCGACACGCTGTTCTTGCGCATGATCCCATAACTGACCTGACCTGACCTCGACCCTCAAACCCATTCAACCGCAGCCAAGTGAGCCTTATTCAAAAAAAAAAGAACACAAATTCAAAAAATCAAATAATTTTGGCTGCCAGACCATGGGTCTGATCAGGTTGAAATTTAAAACATATTCCCCATCACTACTATATCATAATTTTGAAGTATCACATTGATTGATGCAGTAGTTTAAGAAAGAAAAAAGATTTTAAATCTTTTCCTTCAATCCAATATGGCTGCCAAACCATGTGACCTCTAATTATTTGTCAGCACCCTGGTATACCCCAAGGCTTGGGGAACGCGTGAAGTTTCCCCTCATTCTTTCCAGTCGTTCTGGAGAAGATTTTTTTTTTAAATTGGTGTAAATCCAATATGGCTGCCAAACCATATGACCTATGGTGTCATAGGTGAGGAGCTTTTTGTTCTTCATGGATAGGTGGTCAGTCATACCTGTAAAGTTTTGCCTCTATCTGTTCAGCTGTTTCGGAAAATATTTTAGAAAGTTTTATTTTGTTTGTTTGTTTAAAATACAGCTGACAAACCACATGACCGATGACGTCATCAATTTTTTTCTGTTGACCCAATTTATCCTTAGATGACCCTCTAAAATTTATAATGATTTGATGTAGCGTTCTCCGTATGCAATTATGACGTCATAACGAAGGCATCAAAAAATTACACTTATTCTCCATGGGACAGGAGTCAAGTTTCAATCTATGGTGAAAATTTTGTATCGATCCGACAAGCAGTTGCAGAGAAAAGGGAATAACAAAATACAGACATACATTCTACGAACAATGTACGCCACAGATTGCTTAACCCCGCTTTTCACTTTGTGAGCGCTGGCTAATAAATTAATGTACTCTTATTATTGCCACATCAGGAATGTATTTGCCTCACAGGCAGCAAGTGTGGTGAAACAGCAGCAGCTTCGAGGGTCAGCAGCAGGCCTTGTGAGCTCTGCTTCTTCGAGACCAACAAAGATCCTGCCAAAGACAGTACAGCTTGCTGGCCTCAGCCTTGTTCCTCAGGCAGCAACACTGCCTACATCAACAATCGCTACAGCAACACCATCTGCTAGCTTTATGAATTGTGCCGTCACCCCAACGAGCTCATCTGTCTCGCCAATCACATTTGTCACCTTAGCAGCTCCGCCATCCTCAACATCATCAACACCAACCTCAACATCATCAGCATCTTCCTCTGCTGCTGCTTCCTCATCCCTCACTTCAGCAGTGTGCAGCAAAGATTCACAAACTGCCACAACCTCTTCAAGTGGAACAGCAACAATGGTCACACGAGGGTTGATTGCTCCCGCGCAACATGTTCTTCGGAAGGTGGTAGCCTCAGGACAGTTGGGTGGTGCACAAAACACAGTCGTAGAGGCGTTCAACCGACTCCTAAACAGTGCTAATCCAGTTCCACTTTACTTGCCCAACCTGAATCCGCCGGCGAGCACCGGAATCACATTGCCGGCAACTGGTCACCGATGCTCTGAATGTGGCGATTCATTTGCACTTGAGGCAAGCCTCGCTCGACATTATGCTCGCCGGAGTTTGCGCATTGAAGTGACATGTAACCACTGCTCTCGTGGTGCAAGATCCCTTGTGTTTTATAACAAGTGTAGCCTGCTGTCCCATGCTCGGCAGCACAAGGAACGAGGTGTTGTTATGCAGTGCTCACATCTTGTGATGCGTCCATTACCCATTGGGCAGCTTTGCGTTCCTGGCCCAGAGCTCATTTCTGTAGTACCTGCTTCTCTGGCTACTTCTACCCCATCAGCACTTCCTTCGACCACTTCCGATCCTGCAGTTGCAGCCAGTGCTGGAACAGCAGTGCAAATGGTGCCAGGATCCGGTACGACTGTTTCTTTAAATATATTCCCTTTATTTTTTACTTGTAGCAAAATTTTAGCGGTTATTCTCAACATGTGCTTCTTTCATTCTCATCCTATATATTTTGGACCATTAATTTTCACCACCACCACCCTGTGCACAATACCAGGTGGTGTAATAAACTCACCAGATGGAGCCGGACCAGTTGCTGCAGCACTACCTCTACACGACGATCCAATGAGACTGACCCGATACAGCTCACGCTGCCTTGAGTGCTCACAGCAGTTTGTGGATGGCACCGCACTCGCCAAACACTTCCAGCTGCAAGATGATGGGGGCTCACAGGTGTGCACATGTTGCTGAGCTTACACAAGTGTATGCCAAACTCATTAGTCTGCTTCTTAGTTACCTCCGCCACCAAAGGTGAAGGAGGTTATGTTTTCACCCCTTTCTGTCTGTTTGTGTGCAGGATATCTGAAAAAGTTGTGGACGGATTCGGATGAAATTTTGTGGATAGGTTGGGTGTGTGCCAAAGACGAACTGATTAGATTTTGTTGAAGATCTGGATCCGGATACTAGATTATTTCAAGTGATTCTTCACCATTGAGCAATCGGCCCAAAAATTATATGTAACAGGATGTCTTAAAAAGTTGTGGACGGATTCGGAGTAAACTTGGTGGACATGTTGGGTGTGTGGCAAGGACAAATTGATTTGAATTTGGTGAAGATCTGGATGCAAGAATTATTTATTTTTTAAAGTGATGGGGCCAAAAACTATATATATATATATATATATATATATATATATATATATATATATATATATATATATATATATATATATATCATGATATTTCAAAAATGTATTGGGCCCGATATGTTCTCGTGGATCAGGCATTGTGTAGCGGAGGTATACGCTCTCCCGAATGCCCTTCTAGTTTATAACTTTGGCTCTTCCTCCTGAATATGATGTGAGAAGCTCCAATGGAATGCCTTATGGTGTTCTTCAATTCTTTGTGACAGAATATTTTTTATAGAAATTCTACCACACCATTGTCCTTGTCAAAGTTCATCACACTGATTTCCAATAATGATGTTATCACATCTTTTGTGCATGTGTGCATAGCAGATTTTTGTTATCGTGATAACTTGTGAAGTGTTGCAGGGATTCCAACCAAACTTGGCAAAAGTATGAAATGTGATACAAAGATGAACTGGTTATATTGTGGGTTCAAAAAGTCAAAAGCCTGCGGTCATGTGACCTTTAATTGAAAACCTTTGTTACCACAATAACTTGTGAAGCACAGAAGCAATTTCAATCAAACTTGGCACAAGTATAGATGGCGAGACAAAGATTAACCGATTCAATTTTCACATGTTGCTGTTCAATAGGTTCAATAGGTCAAAAGTCACGTGTCCTTTGAAAATCATTTTGCAGATCCCAACTCGAGTGAGATGCGCCTCATGGTTTTTGGGGTTTTTTGTTGGTTTTCTGTCTCTTTTTCGCTCTCCCTCTCATCACACACACACAACCTTAAATTTTTTTTATTTGATCTTTAAATGAAATTAAACATAACAGTGGTTTGGCATCTAACACAGACAGAGGCATATGCTTTGAAGCATTCGCGTCAAATTTTATTTTCTAGTGTTTGTTTGCATTCATCTCATACTCACAATAGAACTTGTTGTATTTGTACATAGCATGCAGGACAAAAAGACGTTTTGATAGGTGCAGTGGAGTAATGTGACCTGTTTCCACACGCATCATGTCGGTAGAAACTGTGTGATGGTTTTAAAAATCCCTGTAATCGGGAAAATGATGCAGTAGTTTTGTGTGATCGAATGACTATGACGATACAAGTATGGGACACATGCTGCAGTGTATCAATGGTGAATGAGTATAAACAGATAGAAAAATGATTTCCAGTGCTTATTGGTAATTTATAAGACACCTATCACACACCGCACCTAACTGCAAAGAAACATGTGGCATTAAACTTTTATTTTGGTTCATTTTGTTTGCTTTTGGTGATCCAGCTTGAGAGATAGGGCCTATGTATTCAGTTCATTTCAGCTTTTGCCTATGTATCCATAGGCAAAAGACACAATCTCAAGGTTGTTTTTATGATTATTATTAGACACACCGGTGATGGGACACAGAGTACGAGGTTGGCCATTGCACCAATACTGCAGTGTTCATTTTGTATTCCTGTGCTTATGGAAGTTACAGAAATTATACGAACTTGAATGGAAGTCGCAAAACAGAACTTTACCAGCACTGTAAATTTATAAAACACTATGCAAGTTTGATACCTTTTGTTAGCACATAAGAGAAACCAATACTTCCACTTGTTTAATTGAATACACAAATCGCACAGTGCTCTGATTTATTATTATTTGGTGGATTTCTAAAAGTTGTCTGTCAAATATACTGTCAGAATATACTGTTGTCTGTCAGAATACTTGCCATGTCAAAGGACCAGGAACCATCACTAAAATAGATCGCTGCATATAATGGTACGTCAGATTTTTAACTCGGGTTCCACATATAATGAGCTGGTGATTCAACTGCTAAAACGGGCCAAGAGTACACAGACTGTATCGTTAGGGATTGTGGGAAGCTAAAGTTTTTCTGTTTTTCTTTTGAATGATGCCATAAACTATGTCCGATGCTTCATTGCTGATCTTCTTGTACCCTTGCATTGTTATGCATTGTTAAAATCTACATTCTGCTGTTACACCCAGACCTGCCAGGTTTGTCAGATGCTATTACCCAACAAGTGCAGCTACGCAGCACATACGCGCATCCATCAACACAAGTCTCCGTACACGTGTCCAGAATGTGGTGCTGTCTGCCGCTCTTCGCACTTCCAGACACACATCAAGGAAATCTGTTTGCACTTTGCACGCAAAGTTGGTTTCAGGTGTGTGGTAAGCATTCACCCTGCCCCGCTAGTCTTCACAATCTCCCTGCCAGTTGAGGAGCATCTGGCATCTACATGAGTTACCCAAACTACAAACCCAAATTGATATCCTTTGTTTTTACCTGCAACTTCACAGCGTATGAGCTGTTTTGGGGTGTAAACTTCCCAAATCTAGGTAATTATCGAGTATGATATTTCTGGTCCTTTATAATTCAAAAAGTAAATGTGCAGCCGTGATGCAGTCAGGGTTCCATCCCTTAAGCCTTGCTTCAAACATTATATTTGTAGCCCAGCTTCATCATCTTCAATTCATCATCCAACCCGTGTAGAATGTCTACATTGGAGGTACTGTATGTTTATTGTTTATGTTAAAAATAATTATATCTATAAATATAACAGGTCCAATCACATCTCTCACCTGTGAATGGAGGATTAACCAATTAGCTCTCACGTAATCAATTACCCTCAGTGGCTGGGATTATATAAATAAATCGACTTCTCCCATGCTCTTCTAGCCAAAGGAAGGTGGATAAAGCAACCATGAAAACCTTCCCAAGGTAAGCCCTTTACCATTTGAAACCCTTCCCAGAGTTCCTCCACAGCGTAAAGACGTTCACAAATAGCACATACATGAGAATCCCAATGCTACACACCCCCTCAGCCGCCGAACCGGTTTTATCGCTTATTGATGATACATCAGCAACAGCGCAGATAGAAAAGCATGTACCATCAAGGCTCCCAACGATGTACCATGTGCAAATGTCAAAAAAACCGGTCAATATCGATGAGAAAACAGACCCACTCTCATCTCTCACCTGTGAATGGAGGGAATAACTAATTAGCTCTCACCTAATTAATTACCCCAAGTGGCTAGTATTATATAAATAAATTGGGGGTTCCTATACTCTTCTTCCCTCCAGTCACAGGTGAGAGATGTGATTGGGTCTGTTTTTTCATTTATATGTTGACTGTTTTTTGACGTTTGCACATGGTACATCCTTGGGAGCCTTGATGGTACATGTTTTTCTGCTGCGCTGTCGCTGATGTTTCATCAATAAGTGATTAAAACCGGTTCGGCGGCTGGGGGGGGAGGGGGGTGTCACAGTGTAATGGAGGAACTCTGTGAAGGTTTGAAACAGTAGAGGGCGTACCTTGGGTAGCTTTTCATGGTTACTTAATGCAGCATTATTCGGCTGGAAGAGGAGGGGAGGAGTCTATATACACCGTGACCCCGACATTCACGGTTCCAACATTCGCAGGTTCTGCATATTCACAGTTGATGATTTGTGGAAAATTGCTCTGCGTATTCGTGTTTTTTTTTTTTTCATGAGCCACGAGCATAACAGTTGAAACACATATCTTCCACATGCCACGCACAAAGCAGCTGGATGTACGCACAGTGCAATACTGTGCATATGCAAAAATCATATCTTCCACGAGCCGAGAACGTGACCTGTACATGTATTGTAGCTTCACGGGACGTCTCGCCATGTGCACTTCAAACATATGGTACTGTATTGTAGCTTCATGGCATAAACATAGTTTCGCGGGATGTTTCACCAGTGTAACACGTCATTCCCCATGATGCCATCCCCCCCGTGAGTTACTTGCAGAATGAAAACACTAGCAGCATCTATTGATGGATCCAGTAATTACTAGGTCACCACATACGGACATTACACAAATGAAACATTCAGCGCATCTTAGTGTAAATCACCATCTTGCTACAAACAGCACCATCTGAACTGTTACATTTTTAAAACGCTGAGCATAATCTGCCTGCAGATAGGCAAGATGTCATGTCCTGTGAGTTAAAGAATGGAAACGTTCAGCATATCGATTTGTGCAATTAGCAGTTTGCTACATACGGACCAATTACACAATGACATCGCTCACATCTATTATCTGCTGCCGAATACAGCATCACCTATAAAAATCCCCCACAAACAATGCGCAGACTACTCACCCTCCCGAAAATGCAGGTCAAGAACTGATAATGTTATCCCCCTTGTCTACATTGTGACAATGACAAAACACTCGTGGATTTTCCCCGACACTCGCGGATTTTTCGTCTTTCCACAACATTTTCGCGAGATTTTCCCCGACATTCGCAGATTTTTCATAGGTCAGGAAATTCCTGGAACCTATCCCCCCCATTTCCCATTGAAGCAATGCCACCACATTCGTGGTTTCAACATTCACGGGGTTTTCCCAGAACGTATCCCCCGTGAATGTCGGGGTCCTGCTGTGCATATACACAGTGCCTAGAGAAAGTGTACACCCCCTTTCAAAATTTTCACCTTTTATTGCCATACAGGCCTGAATTAAATTTCAGTAAATCAGACTTTTTTCACCTTTATTTACACATCATAACCCACAACTTCCAAATGAAAAAACAAATTCTACAAATTTCAGAAAATTATTTTAAAATACAAAACTAGAATATCTTTGTTGGATAAGTGTCCACCCCCCTGAGATAATATTTGGTGGAAGCACCTTTGACAGCAATTACAGCTGTGAGTCTCAACCAACTTTGCACACCTTGATTGGGAAATATTTGTTCATTCTTCTGTACAAAACTGTTCAAGCTCAGTCAAATGCATGGGGAGTGTTGATGGACAGCCATCTTCAAGTCATGCCACAGATTTTTTAATGGATTTAGGTCAGGGCTCTGAATGGGCTAATCAAGGACGTTTATCTTTTTGTTCCTTCTCCACTACAGTGTAGCTTTGGGTCGTTGTCATGCTTGAAAGGTGAACTTCCCTCCCAATTACAGCTTTCTTGCAGAGGGCAGCAGGTTTTCTTCCAGTATTTTGCTCCATCCATTTCCCCTTCTATGCCTGGTGTTGGCTTAATCGTTAGGATGGTGGGCTTGGGATCCTAGGGTCCTGAGTTCAAATCCCACTCACCTGTTGAATTAATTCCAGGTGGGGTTGACTCGGCTTGTCATCTTTCCGAGGTCGGCAAAATGAGTGCCAGCTTGCTAGTATCCTGTGTTGGAGTGGCGACCTGTCCAGGATTGTGCCCAATAGTCAAGGTGGCTGCTTAAGCAGTCTCATGCGTGTGCTCTACCCTCCTCTCGTCCTATCCAAGCAATGCGCCTCATGCCTCCGCTCTGATCACCGCTCTTCACAAATGCGCAAGCCTACTGAGTCCGATGCCTCTAAAAATGTCCAGCCTGACCTTCCCCTCGATCATGCCTCTCTCTTCCTCCGCCTCCGGGGCATGGCCTGCTCGCATAAAACCCAGGAAGGTGGGGCTTCTGCCCACTTGGCACATTTGCTTGTTTTCGGGATGTGTTCCCGACCTTTATTGCCGATATTGAAATATAAAAAAAGTGAAAAATCGCAGAGGCACGATTACATACTGGGAAACTTATTCTTACTCCCGGGGGTAATTAACACCGCACCACCCCTCGTGTGGTGACACGTAACACTTAAGCTCACATGTTCCCTACTTAGTCGCATCGAGATGTCTCCGACATGTCCACGGACCAAGCAACTCTACACAATTCTGTATTCCCTATTAGATTCCTCCATGTACCCCCACAATCGTAACAATATATATATATATATATATATATATATATATATATATATATATATATATATATATATATATATATACTTTTTTTTTTTTTTTTTTTTTTTTTATATATATATATATATATATATATATATATATATATATATATATATATATATATATATATATATATATACTGTATAAATATCACAAATTCCTTCCAAATAAATATACATGCATACATATATATATATATATATATATATATATATATATATATATATATATATATATATGTATATATACACACGCACACTTGTCAAAAAAAAGCCATTTTTAAAGACAAAATATCTTTTTTATTTTAATGGTGAGAAATGCTGTGGATTAGTGAAATTTAGTTGCAGCTCTGCATGTCACAGTAATTACCCAGTCTTGGCACAGCTTTCTCATGGAAATAGTGCTGTAAGTGAATGGGATGTTACTCAATGCCTGGTGTTGGCTTCATGGCGAGAGTGGTGGGCTTGGGATCTGAGGGTCCTGAGTTCAAATCCCACTCAGATGTTGGGTTGACTCTGCCTGTCGTCCTTCCGAGGTCGGCATAATGAGTGCTAGCTTGCTGGTATCCTGTGTCAGAGTGGTGACCCGTCCAGGATTGTGTCCATTCGCCACGGAGACTGCTTCGGCAGCACCAACGCTCTGCACAGAGTATGGTCCCGATGGATGGAATAGATGGATGTTATTCAATCTCGACATCTCTTCGTTTGGTCTTCTCGGCTTTCCCTGACATGGTGCGTCTTCTTGCAGGTGCGTGCACTGTGGACTTATTTTCGCCGAACTGGGAACTCTGAAGACACACATTCAGGGAACACACTGTGAAGTGTTCTACAAGTGCCCACTCTGTCCGATGGCGTTCAAGTCTGGGCCAAGCACACGCTCACACGCCTTCACGCAGCACTCCGGGGTTAAAGTCGGAGAGTCTAAGTGAGTGTTTTGAAGTTGCAAGGTTGTTGAACTTCCTGAAGAAGTGCAGGATCGCTTGTGTGTTCATAATAACCTGCTGATTTTCACATTCTCAAAATTGTATTCAGTACATTTGAGAATCTTACTTTCACTGAGTGCACAAGAGAAGCTAAACTCGGACTTCAATTTAACCAAGAATTCTGATTATTATGAAAGGTCTTAATTTTCATCCCTTTTTTTTAACGAAAAGGAAATGCAGCACTGATTATATTAAATACAGTTTGACTGCCACCTGCAAAATGCCCATTTTTCCAGTAATTTCTGTGAAGATGATGAAAGCGTATGGAATTTTACAGCCAGTTGTAGACTCGTAAAGGAAAGCCATGGCTCCCTCTCCATTAAGTTCCTCAAGCAGCAATTTCTGCAAATTGTGCCATTTTAATGAGATGGGTGCAAAGTCAATAACTCAATTGGTCAGGTTTTTAGCTTATCTAGAATTTCCATTCAGATGAGGTATTGTCATCGCGCACCGTCCGTCTCCTTTTACGACTTCTCCGGCCAAACCAGCTGAAATTTGGCAGCAACGTTCCTCTCGTTACTGGTAACAGTAATTGCAAAGCTCGTTCTAGTCACATGATTAAGTAGGTCAAAATGGCCAACTTCGTAAATTTCTTCAAAAATCTTCTCCAGACGCACTCGTCAGATTGCTACCAAATTTAGGTTACAACATTAGGACAGGGTCCTACTGTTAAATTGCAGAAGCCATGCCAATCACATAACCAGAAGTGTGTCAAAATGGTGGTCCTGCAAATTCCTTCCAAAATCTTCTCCCGATCCACCAATCAGAATGCTACCAAATCGGGGTTACAACATTAGGCCAGTGTAGGGATGTTAAATTGCAGAAGTCATTCCGATCATGTGACCGGAAGTGTGTCAAAGTGGCCAGCCTATTCAATTTTTTTTGGAAAATTATGTAAATTCCTTCAAAAATCTACTCCAGACCCACCAGTCAGAATGCCACCAAATTTAGGTTACATTAGGATAGGGTCCTGATGTTAAATTGTGGAGGCTGTGCTGATCACATGACCAGAAGTGTCAACATTCAATTTTTGTGAAAATCACATAAATTCCTTCAAAAATATTCTTCTCCAGACCCACGAGTCAGAATCCTACCAAAGTTGGGTTACAACATTAGGACACGGTCCTAGTGTTAAATTGCAGAGGCCACGCCTTTCACGTGACCGGAAGTGTGTCAAAATGTCAGTCGCGCAAATTCATTACAAAATCTTCTTCTGATCCACCAGTCAGAATGCTACCAAATTTCTGTAACAACTTTAGGCCAGCGCCCAGATCAGGTGCAGGTCCAGTGGTTCTATTTTTTATCCTCAGTTTTGGAGATTTGAGTTTAATGCCCTTTTGAAGCCTCAACTAATTTATGCATGAAAACCACACACAGCTTTATTGATTGGGAAACTTTGACATGGTTGTTTCAACAGAATGGACAGTGTTCAGACAAGAGGCCATAACCTGAGGGTGAAGAAGATGAGAGTTATGACTAATAAGGCAGTGGTCTTTCAGTCAGAGAGTAGTTAATGCATGGAATGGACTACCTGGAAAGGGCAGTAAAGAGGGTAGATTTGTTTAAAGTGGAATTAGGATTGGTACCTAGATACATTGGAGATAGAAGAGTATGGAATATTGGCAGGACTTGTAGGTAGCTTGTGTGTGAATGGGTGATGGTTTCTGGGGTTGGTGTGTAGCGCAGGCATAAATGTCCGAATGGTTTCCTCGTGTGCCAAAGTTACTTGTGTATGTATATTTTAAACTAGTTCTTGGACCTTTCATCATTTCACATTGAGTACCAGCTTTATAGCATAGGCAAATCCCGAGTGATCGATCATTTGGGAGCAAATATCACATTCACGTGGTGTTCACCAGTGAAAAAAACCCCAAAGCATTGGCACAAATCCCAAGTGTTTTCCAGGTTATTAAAATGCATTGAGTTTTTTTAATACCCGTTTTAGATTGAATTTGCCTTTTTCTTTCATGATCATTGAGAAGCAAACAACTCTATTCAATCAACCTGACAAATCCAGAAATTCCCTGTGGATCTTGTCAGAAACATTCAAAATGATGTCGACGACTTCCAACATTTCGCGTCAATTCGCTTAGTTCGTGAGTAGAACATGTTCTACTTGGAGGTGATTGCTGATATTCGAGCAATTAGTTTTATTTGCGTGTGAAACTGACATGACAGATACTTGATTGAGGTGAAACTGTCGAGTAAACTTTTATTTGAAGCCCAAGTCATATTGAGAAGAATCACGCAGGATTCATCTTGATGAGTCGCTTCAATATGTTTTCTCATTCTCAGTTTGATCCTTACTAAATGTTGCTCTGACTTGTGACAACAGAGGGGATCATATTGGGAAGTATGCAGTCCTTCGGAGGACACATTAAGCTGGCTCACCACTGCTTTAATATTTTTACTGTACTTGTATGCCCTCATTTCATTATCAGCCCTTTTAAACATAAAAATTCATTTTAAAGTTTTTTGCATTTACCATGTTTTTCTCCTTTGCCCAAACCAAATTGGTCTTCGGCAGGATAATTTACAAGTGCTCGATGTGTGACACGGTGTTCACACAGCAAGCTCTTCTATACAGTCACTTTGACACGCATGTGGCAAAGCGCAAGGTCTGCGTCTTCAAATGCCCTGACTGTACGCTGCTCTTTGCTCAGAAACCTCTTATGCTAGACCATGTCAAGGTGAGTTGATTTTGGAAGAGAGGAAGATTATGAAAATAATTTTTTATGTTTTTTTTTAACCATTTTGGCGATTTGGACTTTTATTTTCCAAGTCAGAGCTCTCTCTGTCTGTTGTAATCATCAATCACTCAGTGTTACATAGCCAAGCAGTGAGAGAAGCCACCTGTTTCTCATTAAAAAGCTGATTACCAATTCTCATATTATTAAAAAGCTGATTACCAATTCTCATATTATTAAAAAGATGATTACCAATTCTCATATTATTAAAAACTTACTCTATTATTATAAATATTAGCTATTTTTGGGGGAGGTTTGTTGTTTCAGTTTCAATTGCCAGTGCTGTGAATTCTCCATATTGCATCATTAAAAATCGAAGCTTTTGAACATAGTACTATATTCAGTGTTATGTTTTGCATTGGTCTGTTTGGCATTTATATCTAAGTGCTTGCCTTAGCATGTTGTCAAATCTGAACTATCCCTTATAACCGTGCTTCTCAACCAGTGGGCCGTGGCTCACTGGTGGGCCGCAGAACCCTCACAGGTGGGCTGCGAGGTCGGCAAAAAAGAAAAGAAAAGAAGAAGTATATAAAAAAGGGTCTGATCTTACAGTGTAACACTTGCACGACACAGCTGGAATTCAGCTAGGTCTGTTTGTACTTCCGAAACTGTCTTGCGAGCGCGCGCATGAGAGAGATGGATTGAGTCATTTTGTGCTTACGTACGTTATGTTTATGCAGTGGTGGTTTACGCGCGTTCGATCTACATGTAACTGTGATGTGAACGTACTATATCCGTGTCTATTGTATGTATTGTGCACGTGCGCATATATGTGATGTGTGTGTATGCATGTACGTGCCTTGTACTTAGTTGTACCTTGTACTTTTACTTAGAACTTGAAATTTTTGTAAACTTTTCAACTTTCGATTTTTGAAACGAAAGTGTGATGGAGAAGACAAATCTGCTATGGAAAAATCTCGAAAGGTTGTGGTGAGGAAATATGACCCCGATTACATTAAATATGGATTCACGATGGCAGGCAATGATGTTGAGCCAAAAGCACAGTGTGTTGAATGTGCTGAAATCCTGTTAAACGAGGCGCTTAAACCGTCAAAGCTTCAGAGACACTTAAACACAAGACACCCGAATAGTGCAGGTAAGCCAAAGGAATATTTTGAGAGGAAATGGGCTGGACTTCAGGCACAGCAGAAAGTGATTACAACATTTACAACTCAGTCAAAATCAGCATTGAAAGCCAGCTACATGGTTGCTGCTCGTGTTGCTCGTAGCAAGAAAGCTTTCACAATCGCGGAGGAGCTTATTTTACCCAGTGCTGTTGATATGTGTCGAGAAATTCTTGGAGAGGCAGCTGCAACCAAACTTCAGTCCGTATCACTCTCTAATGATACTGTGATGAGAAGAATTGTTGAAATGAGTGATGACATTGAATGCCAACTGGTGGAAAAAATAAAGGCCAGTCTGTATTTTTCCATTCAGTTGGATGAATCTACTGACATTAGCAATAATGCTTTATTGCTAGTTTTCGTGAGGTACTGCGGGGACAGTGATGTTCATGAGGATCGACTGTTTTGCAAAGACCTTCCCACAAAAAAACAGCTGCAGATGATGTATTGCTCTGCCTTGACAAATACTTCACTGACAAGAGTATTGATTGGAAGAACTGCATAGGTGTGTGCACAGATGGTGCTGCATCAATGACAGGAGTCGATCGTGGTGTTGTAAAACAGATCCAACAGAGGGCGCCAGATGCCAAGAAGACCCACTGCTTCTTACATAGAGAAAATCTGGCAACAAAGCAGATGTCACCAGAACTGAATGAAGTCATTAATGTAGCTGTTAAAACTGTGAACTTCATCAAGAAGAGTGCACTCAACTCGAGGTGTTTTGCTGCACTGTGTGAAAGACTTGATTCTGATCACTTGCAGCTTCTGTACCACAGTGAGGTGAGGTGGCTTTCAAGAGGACGTATGCTTAATCGCCTCTTTGAACTGAGACATGAAGTCCACATGTTCCTTGAAGAGAAACATTCACCACTTGCTGATCATTACAGTAATGATAACTTTTGTGCAAAATTGGCTTACTTGTCAGATGTGTTTGACCCGTTAAATCAGCTCAACATATCAATGCAAGGTAGGAACAGTTCAGTGTTCTTGGTTGCTGACAAAATTGAAGGCTTCAAGAAAAAGCTTGTTCTTTGGAACAGAAAAATGAAGGATGGACAACTTGAGATGTTTCCACTTCTGAGTCAAACTTTGGAATCCACTCCTCATACAGACATATCTGGGCTCATAATCCAGCATTTGATCGAGTTATCACAAAAGTTTGCAGACTACTTTCCAGAGGACCCAAGGCAAGGAAACCTTTGGATTTTGAACCCTTTCTCAGTGTATCCTGCTTCAGAAGATGTGGCCTTGTCCGTTGTACTTGAAAATGAACTGATGGAACTTTCTGCAGACAGTAGTCTGAAGCTTCAGCATGCACAAGTAGATCTTCCTTCATTCTGGATATTGGCAAGCAGTGAATACACTTCTATGTCGAAGCATGCCATCAGATTTCTTTTACCATTCACCACAACCTATCTCTGTGAATCGGGCTTCTCGACTGTAACTGTGACAAAATCAAAAGCACGAAATAGTCTAAAAACAGACACTCTGAATGCCACTTTGCCTGCCACTGTGTGAGCCTGTCCCCCATCAAACCATGACTTGACCATCTTATTTCCAAGAAGCAAGCTCAAGTGTCTCATTAAAGGTAAGCATAATGATTTGTTTTGGCATTGTTTTATTGCCATTTTTCTCATTACGATTCTGTATGATGGGCCTCGAAAATTTCCTCAGAGCCAGAGTGGGCCTTGAGTTGAAAAAGGTTGAGAAGCACTGCCTTATCATACTTGTATTCAGTACGATGTTTGCAACCGGTCGGTCTCCCATCACCATGAGGTGGTTTGGGATTAGGATTTACTTGCAAATTTTACACGGATGGAGGACTTTGAATGCCAAAGGCAGTCCCGCCAGTCGGCCCGTCGACCTGAAAAGGCAATGGATAAGCTGGTCAGCAACGCACACCGCTTTGCATACTCCGCCCCAAGTGCATCGGTTGCCCTGCCCTTAAGGCCAGGCGGGCTTGACGGAGAGATTTGCTGAGCCACCTGCTCGCCCTCCCCACCTCCCCCTTTCCGGCAGATCGTACCATTGGTGCAATGACGTATGAATGCAAATGAGGCCTTTGGCGCATGCGCTCTTTGTGTCTACGGTGACTCACTTCCGCTACCCAGGGCACTTTTAACCTGTCATCACTCGGATGAAATGTGTCATTTAAAGTCTTTTAAACATAATTTTCAGCATTTAAATGAAAGAGTGGAAATTTCTAAATGGCTAACCATAATTGTTGAGCTCCAAGATGCAAATCCGACTCACTAAAATATAGGAAATACGAGAAATATCCATGGATGAAGGGTGTCAAGTTCCTACCATTTCCCATTAATTAAAGCAAGCAGCGCGCGCACACGCACGCACACACACGCGCACACACACACACACACACACACACACACACACACACACACACACACACACACACACACACGCACACACACACACACACACACACACACACAGTGTTGTCTTTATATGTGATATGTACTGCCCCCCCCCAAAATGTTGGGTTTCTGGTAACATGCTGCTCAATGAATGGGGTAGGTCGGGAGTTTTTATAAATGTTGATTAAACTTTCTGACCACTTAACTGAAACAAACAGCCGCTGATTTTCTCTGAGACAAAAGCGGTCAACAATGGCAGAGTAATCTCATGTACAGCGGACATAAAACGCCCGAAATCAACCCTCACAAAAAATAAAATTGGGGTAGGTTAGGTTACCGGAAATTAAACTTTTTTTTCTTTTTTTTTTAGGCTCAAGCATGGATTGGCCCATTGCACTCGCCTGTGCACACGTCATTACAGAGATTTACGTCATAGATTTGTTGTGTTGTCATGATTTACACCAATCATAATACAAACATTTCTTTTGTACAAATTTATTTGTAACATTGGTGATCTTACATTTGTGATATAAAAGGTCCAAGTGATCTCAAGCTCAAAATGGTCTAGGGTCTAAGCTGTGTAATCTGTCTGAAGGGTGTAAGGGGTCTAAATGGTGTTAAGGTCTAAGGGGTCGAAAGGCACTTGAGGGGTGTAAAGGTCAAAAGGTTGTCGTGGTCAAAAGGGTATAAAAGGTCTAAATGGCGAAGGGATTTTAAGGTGTCTAAAGTGTTGAAAGGGGTCTTGGGTCATCTGGATCTTTTTGGACTTAAAGGGTCTTCATTGGTCGAAGGGTTCTCAGCAGTCTAAAGGTACATTCCTTGCTTGTATTAATAGGAAATGATAGGATCTCAACACCTCAATCTCATTCATTAATGCATCAGCTTGGGGGGTCCTCGTGTGCAAAAAATGTACCCCAAGTTTCTCACTGGAATTTTGAAGTTGACCACTTCCCTGAACAGAAAAACTTGGTTACCATTTCCATAACCCGGCAATAAGTGCGAAAATGGTGCCTCTTTTGGGGGTTGCGACAGAAATTGTCGGGCCAATTATTGGGGGTAGTGGAAATGAAAACGACTGTTACTTTGTAGTCTTACACCCCAGAAACACAAACTACCACTCAAAATGTCGGTCTTCAGACCCTCTTTCATAGGATATGCAAATTAGGTTCATTGGTTCAAGAATCAGGTCACTAGAGGTCAAAAGGTCACAAAAATTTGTGTCAAGTGAAAATCTGACCTATCTCTGAAACATGCCCCACAGAACATGCCACATCCATATTTTACCTTCTTTGAGGGTCTATCCCATCACCATAGGTGCCAAGGAACACAATCAAATGAATAAAGTGGAATTTGTTGCCATAAAATGAAAACAGCACAGAATGGAAAGCGGTCGACTTTCAATCTGATCACTTTTTGGCCACTGTTTAAACGATTTCCTGTTGGGAAACTTAAATGGTTATTATGTCATGCCTGTTCACCCTAGATAGACAAATTAACCCTGAAACTGTTTGCCTTAGAAGACTCTTCCATGTGATGTTACCTTTCTGGAGATTGGGCCAATAATGAGGTCACAAGGTCACGGAAATTGGGGTCAAGTGAAATTTTCTGTGGAAAATGCACAACAGTACATGCCAGATCCATATTTTTTTCATCTATGAGAATGCCAAAGGAACACAATCAAATCGGTAAAATACAAGGATCTGCTCGATACCCTCCTGCATTTGAAAGAAGAAGTAACAGCGAAATCTCCCGAGAGTGTGCTCCTCCTTCACACATGCCAGGACCACATCGGCTCTGAACTTGAAGACAAATTTGAACGATTCATTTCAAAGTGTTGTGAGGAAAGTGAGACATTCAGGTATTGGAACATCTTTCTACACCTGGTGTCTCATCTTGAGAACTTAATTTGGAGTGATCGCGAGGGAAACTGGAACCTTCAAGTACAAGCCATTCAAGATCTCCTACCCTTGTTTGCTGCTTTTGATTCCACGAACTACTTGAGATGGTGCTCCCTCTACCTTGAGGACATGAGGAGGCTGCCTGAGATAGCACCAGAAGTGCATTCAGAGTTTATGGAGGGCAGATTTGCCGTAAAATGAACAATGGGACGTTTCAAAGCGGTTGGAGCAGACCTTGCGTTGGAACAGACAATCAACAGAACCCAGAAAAGTGCATCAGGAATAATTGGTAGTTCAAGAAAGAAGAAATTTATTGCCAAGTGGGAACTGATACATCATGAGATGCTTGCCATCACAAACCTTCACAGAGAACTTGCTGGTAGAGGTAGTTCCTCCTATGAGTTAGAAGTCAACAGGTCATTCAGCAAAGCAGCAACCGAGTTTGAGGAGGCCAACATTCAAGCCATATTAAATGTCAAGGAGAAGAATGAGAATCCCTTCCTCACTCCCCCAAAAGAGAAAATGCTCCACAATATCTTAACCAAGGAAGTCATGTCAGAATATATCAGAGAACAGCTGCTCAATGTGGAGAGAATCGGCAACGATACCTACGAGAAACTTCGTAGAGAAAGGTACATAGAGAAGACCATTCGACTGTCAGACACGATTCATCACGCCAACCTTAAAACCTTTGCTGCAATCCACAAGAATTCATTCCCACACAAAGGAAAAGCAAAACTCAACAAGCGAGAAGATGCTCAAATGAAACGTACACGAGAGATTGCAAAGATACGAGGACGGACTATGGAGGAACTCCTGCAGTACGATGTGTGTACAACGTCTCCTCTCTTTGATGACGAAGGCCTAATGACCAATCCAATTAAAAGTGAAATTGTCCATGAACTTGAAACTCATCTCAGCGACCAGGACCCAAGAACACCGAGACCTGATGACTCAATGGGAACATGCTGTATAGTTGATGTGATGGCAAACATTCGCAAGATCCAAACAGAGTTCAAAATATTTTGGTGACTTCTGTGTGACTTTCTAGGCTATGTTGCCTCTACAGCAAAGGGTGCCTCGAGAATTGATTTTGTGTTTGATTCCTACACCGGAACGTCTTTGAAGGATTCTGAGCGGCAAAGGCGAGAGAAAAAGTCACCCATAGAACAGCATGATGTGTCCAGGGAAACCCCTCTCCCTCGAGAAATGGACAGGTTTTGGCCATCCAGTTTCAACAAAGCAAAATTTGAATCCCTCATTCATGCAGACGCGCTGGTACAGAATTGGAGTGCTCTGACGTTGGAGATTATAGTCAGTCATTTCTGTGGACCAGACAGCATCGTCGTTTCGTGTTGGTCCATGACATTGAGACCTGTAGAGATTCCACAACTCAAGTGTAATGTAGAAGAGGCTGACATGAGGATTATACCACATGCAATGCATGCTGTTAAACAAGGTAAAAATCGTATCATAGTCCTATCGTCAGACACGGATGTGTTCATTTTGCTGATGTTCTACTGGAGCGAGCTGAATGCGAACGGCCTCGAAAACTCTGGGTGAAGGGGTTGGAGACTCGACAAGATACATTCCGATACATATCCTTTCAAAGAGGATCGGACGAAGTTTGTGTCAGGTTTTGCCCGCTGTCCACGCACTAACTGGGTGTGACTACACAAGTAAAGTTGGAACCAAGCATGCTGCTCTCATAGCCAATCCAGAGATGTACTTAAAGGACTTTGTGGTGGCGACAGGTAACCTGGATTCCTTAATTGATAAAGTAGAAGCCTATCTGACACAGGTCCTAAAGAAAGGAACAACGATGAAAACCATGAACCAGCTCCGAAGCCACAGGTATCATCATGCCAAGCGGTCATGTTTGGATGACCTGCCACCCACAAGTCATGCCATTCAGTTGCACATTTTGAGAGCCTACTTTGCTACAAAAGAGATGGTGTCCCTCCTCTCATCATGCGAACCCTCTGACCCAAGACAATTTGGTTTCGAATTAATCGATGATCTTCTGGTCCCAAGCAGGGGGAACAATCCAATTCCTGAAGACATTGCAATCCACTGCACATGTCAAAAGTGTGGAACTCGGAGATGTCCTAGCCGCGGTTCTAACAATCCCTGTTGTACATTTTGCACTTGTCAAAGTGACTCGGAAAAGTCAGGATGTCAAAATGTATTTTGTGTCGTCAGAAAGTGAGTGACTGAATCATAAGTTTATACGCATTTCCAAACCAGAATGACATTCCACCAGTTGGTATGTGTTTACTTACTATGTTGGAGTGGCAGGTTTTGTTTATTGTTTCGACCCTATGGTGGTCATCAAGTACATTCCATTCATATCTGTCCATTCATATCTGTATTTTTTGTATATATTCCAAAAGATTTGACCCCAATAGAGGAAAAAAATATGGATCTGGCATGTGCTGTGCATTTTCCACAAATTTTCACTTGACCCCAATTTCCGTGACCTTTTGACCTCGAGTGACCTCTTTATTGGCCCAATCTCCTTAAAGGTAATATCACATGGAAGAGTCTTCGTAGGCAAACAGTTTAAGGGTGAACGGGCGTGACATAATAACCATTTAAGTTTCCCAACAGGAAATCGTTTAAGCGGTGGCCAAAACGTGATCAGATTGAAAGTCGACCGCTTTCCATTCTGTGCTGTTTTCATGTTATTGCAACAAATTCCACTTTATTCATATGATTGTGTTCCTTGGCACCTATGGTGATGGGAGAGACCCTCAGAGAGGGTAAAATATGGATGTGGCATGTTCTGTGGGGCATGTTTCAGAGATAAGTCAGATTTTCACTTGACCCAAATTTTCATGACCTTTTGACCTCTAGTGACCTGATTATTGAGCCAATGAAGCTAAATTGCATATCACATGAAAGAGGGTCTCAATACCGACATTTTGAGTGGTAGTTTGTGTTTCTAGGGTGTAAGACTGCAAAGTAACAGTCTTTTTCATTTCCACTACCCCCAATAATTGGCCCAACAATTTCCGTCAGAACCCCCAAAAGGGACACCATTTTCGCACTTATTGCCGGGTTATGGAAATGGTAACCAAGTTTTTCTGTTAAGGAAAGTGGTCAACTACAAAATTCCAGTGAGTAACTTAGGGTACATTTTTTGCACACGAGGACCCCCTAGCTGATGCACTACATGGATATGTCTCATATTTTCTACATTTTTGTCCAATTTGTATCCAGGAAGAAAAATTTTCAATGTGGTTAACCATTTTGAAATTGACATTCTTTCGTTTCAAAACTGAAAAATATACTTAAAAGACTTTCACTTACAGATTTCGCCCAAGCAACGGCAAGTTAAAAGTTCCTGGATGAGCAGAAACAGGTCACTGAAATCGCACACATGGCTCATTAGCGAAAGGCTCCATTAGTATTCATACGTCATTTTGAAAGTCAAGTATTTGCTTCGTCTTCAACTCTTTAGTCTTTACATGTTCCATACAAATCTCGCAGTCACTTTGTTTATCAGATTTGAGAGCTCTCAAAACAGGTTTTAGCATTTCAAAAGTGATTATTTTTTGCTTGCAAAGTTATTCTTCAGTTATCTTTAAAATTTTCATTTATTATGCCACGAAGGCCGAAAGATAGAGGCATGATGTTTTTGCGTTTTCCATCCATCACTCCATGCGTCTGTCCGTTATCGGGGTTTTTTTACCACAACAACATATGAACGACTGAAGGGATTTTATCCAAACATGGCACAAGTATGGACTGTAATACAAAGATTAATTGATTGCACTTTAGGTTCAAAAGATCATGAGTAAAAGGACATGTGCCCTTTAATTGAAAATCATTTTGTTACCCCATTAACTTGTGAACCATTAAAGGATTTCAACCAAACTTGGCACAAATATGGACTCCAAAACAAAAACAAAGATGAACTGATTCGATTTTGGATTGAACAGGTCAAATATCACATGCCTTTGGAAAATATTTTGCAGATCATAACTCAAGTTAGAAGCGTTTGATGCCTCTCTTCTATGTATATCTCTTCATGTATATATATATATATATATATATATATATATATATATATATATATATATATATATATATATATATATATATATATATATATATATATATATATATATATATATATATATATATATATATATATATATCTCTCTCTCTCTCTCTCTCTCTCTCTCTCTCTCTCTCTCTCTCTCTCTCTCTCTCTCTCTCTCTCTCTCTCTCTCTCTCTCTCCCTTTAATCAAGGTCAATCATAATAGTGGGTTGATATGTAACGTGGACGGAGCGGAGGCGTATCCAGACTCATTTTTAGTTTCTCTGTAATATTCTGTTTCCCATTAATTATCTGTGTGTTTTTCATAATGCTTTGTTTGTAACATTTTATTAGATTGCAGTCTTCCTGTGACTTCCTGTGTCATTGCAGAGCATTCATAACAAGGTACGTAGCACAGATGTCACTACTAGTGCAGCCTCATCAACGCAGCATTCTGCTACGGTGACCGGAGAGGGAGCGAATACAGTTAAACAACCCACGGTAAAGCAGAATAAGCAGGTGAACATGATCTACATTAATACTTTGAGCATTTTTTCATGGAGGGGGTTGGGGGCGGGCGGGGTGGTAGGGTTGTTGCCGACAATCTAATGGTAAGAGGGTAGTTTTTTTCCTTCTGAGGCTACCTAGGTTTCCAAAACTTAAGAATTAAAACAGCTGCAATAATCATGCCTTCAACCATGTTTTAACGTACAACCTCTGAGAATGCTCATTCAGTTTCCTCACCACTCAGCACCCACCATACTCACCATCTCAGAGGTTGTGTGTACATTGCATGTTTAGTGTATTGTGTGCTGAGCTAATAGGCATAGGAGCTGCAGACTAAAAACAGCAGTCACTTCAACAAATGATAAAAGTGAAAAATATCTGGGACACATGGTTACTTATAGGTGGGAAAATTGTCAAGTGAAATACCATAATGTTGTAGTTAAGATATTCATGGATGTCCACAACACGTAGCTGCAGATATCCGTGCAATTTCTCCATTTACATGCAGAAGATGACTACGATTTCATGCTGAGTATTTTGATGTGAAGAAATCTTCCATCAACCTGAAGTAGATTACAAATGCTAAAGCATGGAATGGCACATCAGTTTAAGTGCCCTCACGTCCAATATGTGGCCTGGGGCCTCTATGCCCAGTGGGGTGTAGCTGTTGTGGCCAAGGTGGAAAACCCAACTCTACATCGATTTCTTCTTCCAACTCATTCAGAGCAAAGCATTTAAGTGGCCAGAGCAACAACCGTGCACCATAGCTGAAGTATACCCGGAGAGAATCCACAGAAGGCACTCGGAGACTGAACTTTTCAAGGATTCTTATTAACTGAACACTGAGGTGTATTTTTACGAGTGGCTTTCGATTTAGCCACCATAAAAACCTGCTGACTTTTCCTCAGCTTTGTGACCAACCCCCCTATCCATGTGTCACTCCCCCCTCTCAGGTTGACCATCTCGTCCTCATAATTTCCATGTTCTTAAACTCACTGAACAGGTTGCACTCATCACGAGTTGCATGATTCTTGTTCCTTATCCAGCTTGTCGCACTCACAAGAGTGCTGCTCCTTCAAGCTCTTGTTTTTTTCTTTTTTCTTGTATGCTAACTTGCATCTCCAACTCTTCCTCAGCTTCAAAAGCAAAAGCAAACTTCCTCAGCTTCAAAAACAAAAGCAAGGCATAAACAAATTGCGATGGAGCGTCTACCTTATCTTGTCATTTTCCTTCTCTACCACATGACTGATAACCCGAAAAGGCAGCACCATATTTCCAGAATGGCCTCCAAAGCCAACGAGCATCCTTCATCTTGCAAGGTCTTTACTTGACCAATTTGACAACCTACAAGGTCTTCATTCGCAGCTTGATGGAGCACTGCTCTCCCCTTTGGGCTGGCACCCCTGCACACCTGCCCTTCTTGATGCCGTGCAAAGCAAGGTCCTCAAAATCATCAGGATCTCCCTTGATGAAACTCAGGGTCGAGGCCTGTTACTTTTGCATCACAGATGGGTTGGTGGCTTCTGTATTCGACAGCCTTTGTGTTCTTGCACTCTATGCCCTCTCTTGGCTCTGTCCCTCCTAGGTTTCTGCAGGGTGCACATGGACTGCCCCAGTCTGTTCAGTCCTATTCTTCCCTTCAAGACTTCACAACAGTTGTTTTCCATGACCTCAGGCCATCCCTCAACCACACTAATTATCTCTTCTATCCCCAAATTATCCCATTGCAAAGCATTAATTTGTTCCAGGTTATTGTGATTTTTCCACCCACCCCCACCTCTTTTTGTTTGTTAATTGTCCGTTGGTTTGTTCCTTTTCTATTTCATCTCCTCTTCCCTCTTCCTCCTTTTGCTGCGTTCCATTTGGCTTGTGTACAGCTTGTTCACTCTCATGTGTTCTTGTCCTCCTCCCTTTCATCTCACTCTGTCTCACTTTTACTCTGCTGTTAATGCCCCTCCCCCTTTCCATTCTGCTCTCGCTCTTCCACGAGCCTATATCATGTACTGTCAGACCCCCGACATTTGCGGTCCCGCTATTCACGAACCCTGCATATTTGCGGGTTATAAAGTGTGACCTGCTTTGACATTCATGTATTCGCGGTTTTTTTTTTTGCATTCTTTTATTTTTTTACATTTCAGGACTGGTCTCCTATATCCACTACCACTGATATGAATTCAGCTTGGGAATTCTTCCACAGAAAACTGCTCTCTCTTATGCACAGATTCATCGCATCTTGTCTTCAATTATTACTTGCAAAATCAAAGATTTTTCAAGTACATTGGTCAGTTGATTTTGTTATTCTGTCTGTCTGTTTGTCTGTCTCCTGCAGGTCACAATTCTAAACCAATCATCATGAAACTTTACCAGGTTGAAGAGGCAGTCTCAACTGAGAATCCTATTGATTTTGAGGTCAAAGGTCATCTTGAGGTCTAATTTATAAAATCATTTTTCCTCTGACTTGAAAGTTGAACAGGATTTGCATATTGCATTACTGAATTGGGAAAGCAACTATTTGAGGTCAAAGGTCAACTCAAGGTCAAACTTATAACATCATCAATTTCAATCTGAAAAATCATTGCCCTCTGACTTGAGCTTTGCTTAAGATTGTCAATTTTAATCTTAATGAAATGGACAATTTGATGTATCTGTGGCAACCTTTAAAGAGGGGAGGGGGGTGTATTTTGCAAGTTTCTTGCTCTGCATGACATCATTTTCTTGTCTTTCCCATCCTCCCTCTCTTGGTTCTCTGCATCCTGTGGTGAGGCTGTTGCTTTAAAACAACTTGCATTCCTCTACTGGAAGGGAAATCCGACCAAAGGCAACCTCATATCATTACACAAATCCCGCAACAAGTGTGTCTACTGTCAGGAAAGCCAGCAATCAAACGTCTGTCCAATCCCAAGAATGAGCTTTGAAACTTGTCTCCCTCCTCTAAAACCTGGTGGTGCCTTATCAAGTCGATCTCTGGTGTATGCTCCCATTCCATCCTTTTCCTCACATCAAATGGCACTACAGCTGACTGCTCGTGAGCATGTGTTTCAAAATCGTGAGAAGGTGTTTCAAAATCGTGAGAAGGTGTTTCAACAAAAAATCCCTAACCCCTCCCTCTCTGTACCCATCCTTCCCAGTAATACCCAACTGCTAAATTTTATTTTGTACCTGAAAAGGTGGAAAAGTTTCTGGCAATCCTCGACTCTGACTCTGCAACTGGACTGGACGGTACCAGCTCATGTGTCCAACAAAAACCTGCTCTGCTGCTCTTGTGCTTACTCTTTCTGCCTTTTTCACCCTGTCATTTACCGGGTCGTCTTCCATCCGCTTGGAAATCGGCCAACATCACAGCATTACAAAACTAGAAGAGCACTATTCGACATCAGATATGCCTCCACCCACATTGTTATTGAAGGCTATGTTTAAAAAAAAAGACTGCTGAACCACATGACCAATGGTGTCATCAGCCTCCCCCCCCCTTCCCCACCAATACAAGAGTCCGAGATTACCCTCAACATTTTTCATACTAATCAGAATAAAGCATTTGACATAAGCAATTATACAAGGTCATAAGGAAGCCATCTATGACAACATCAAAATCACACTTATGTCCTATGACTAGTACTTGACAAGTGCCAAGCTTAAATTTTTCCTATGAAGCGGTTTTGGAGATACAGAGGTCGAGGTTTTTTACTTTTTTTCCAACATGGCTGCCACACTACGTGACCTATGACATCATAATTATCATTAAAACATTCTACATAAGTAGTTGCACTTATGTTTTCTCTGCAACTGCTTATCCGATTGACAATAAATTTTCACCAGAGAAACTTAGCACAGACGGCCAGACGGACAACCCGAAAACATAATGCCTCTGGCGACTTCGTCAGTGGTCGCATAAAAAAGGTGTAAAAATGGATCCTCTTAACTACAGCTCAATTAGATTACTTCCAATCATCAACAAAGACACGGAATCCATCATCGCAGTTGACATAAAATAATTCCTTTTCTCCAACAGCCTCATTGCAGATAAATTTGGATTCAGACCTTGTCACTCTACCTAAGACATACAGCTTCTCCTCCCCCAAAAATGGATGTAGGCCCTTAATATCACACACGAGATCAGGGCCATCTCTCCGGACATATCTCGAGTTTTTGATAGTCTGGCATTTGGCCTTGTTCTCCAAACTGTCTGGCTATGGAATCCAAGGCCAACTCCACTTGTGAATTACTGACTTCCTCCACTCTCGTAGATGGCGTGTGGCTCTTCATGGAACACTTTCTTTGCCTCGCCCTATCAAGGCTAGAGTACCCCCAAAGCACTGTTGTAAGCCCCATATTATTCCTAATATTCATCAATGATCTCTCTGACTCTGGAAAATACTCTTTATCTCTTCGCGGATGATTCCACTCTCTTGTGACATCTCTCATTCTTCTGACAGACAGCAGCCTCTTCCCTCCTCAGACATCAACAAAATCACAAACTAGTCAAACACAAATTTGCTTATGCATCCATATTGTCCACCCTTTGCGTTCTCCCTTACCCCACACCGTTACCAGCATCCCTTGTTTGTCTGTCTCCATCTATTCTCCCTCCGCCCTGCTGTTGGTTTTTTCCCCTTTCTCCTGATGTTCCCTTTGTTATGCTGTGCCCTTTGTTCTGTCATCGCTCTACCACGAGCCTAGACCATGTTAAAAAATATATATTTAAATTAAAAAAACAATGCCCCGACATTCATTTGCAGCATTTTTCAGGAACATATCCCCCACAAATGTCAGGGTCCAACAGTATACATCAAGGCTGGATTTGGGGCAGGAATGCTCATTGAAGACTTTAGACATGGAGTGTTTTAAATGGCTTCACTCTGCTGAGAGACTGAGGTAGGAATTTATACCTGGAGGGGCAGAGTCAACTTGTCTTTCCCTCAAGCTGAACAAACCCTCCACTTTGGACAGCCATTGTGAGGATGGACATACATCCTCACAACCATTTGAGAGCCATTGATTGAGAAAGCCATTGATAAACAAGGATGTTTGTTGAAGATGAATTGGAACCAACTCCTTCTGATCAACTATGGGCACATGCAATGACAATGGACATCTCCCAAGTACATTCTGTTCCCATTGCTTCAAAGAGAAGGGTCCTAATTGTTTCCTCCTCCTCTAAAATGTAAAATCTAACCTCCTTTTTCGGTTTCATTTTTCTTTGGTGCTCTGCTCGAAGAGACTTGCTTCCACAAAAAGGAAATGTCTTACTGACATTTCATCTTGTCCTTCTTCCCACCAGGACACCACAAATGAAGTTGAGGTGGCAGAACGAATGGCTGGGGCCAACGCACGCACCGAGACACGGCGTCCAACTCCGAGTCGTCGGCTACGTCTCAAAAATGCTGGCTGGACGTGCACTGAGTGTCAAAATCGCTTTGTGGAAAGGGAAGTTTATGTGAGCCACATGAAGCGTGTTCATGGGAAGGTGAGATTTCTCATCACTGCACATGTTCATGAAAGTAGGGGAAAACTGGTCTTTTTTTTTTTTTTAAACTTCATATTAAATTTTGTACTTCATCTTTCTTCAGAAACATGAATGCCACTGCCCGAATGAAAGAAAGATGAAGACGATTTTTATCGTCGTCTTCTTTCTTTCATTCGGGCAGTAGCGTTCACGTTTCTTGAGCTTTCCCGTTTTGTGTTCAATGTTGGATGAAATTTTATGTTTAAAAAAAAAAAATTCTTGACAATATGGATCCTGCTTTTCTTGTAAGAATGGTGAATTGTAAATTCTGAAACCTTTTATTATTTTTTCATTTACTAGGTGTTTTTATTTTATTTGGAGTAAGCACTTGCAAAGAGATGTTTGATTGGATAATTTCAATACCCTGCCATTTTGCTGAAAATCTGGCATCAAATACAGGTGAAGTGACTCCCGTTCTGGTTAATAGAAGTTGGACCGGTGTGTCGTCTTATCTATTCCTTCCCAATTCCATATCCAGGCGATGCATGTCATCTCCGGGCACTGAAGGAAGGGAGTACTCTGTTTTTACGTTTGTTTCCTTGTTTGTCCGGGCGATATCTCAGCCATCCTTTAAGCTAGGAAGCTGAAATTTGGGGACAAAAGTGAAGATGTGCTTTGGCAAAAACGGGTATTTTTTTTTTTTAATTCATCAATTAAATAAATAAATAATTTCTCATCTGGGCAATATCTCAGGCACCTTTTGAGCTCGGAAGCTGACATTTGGACTTGACGGTGAACAAGTCATTTGGCTATAAAGGGTGTTTTTCATTTATAGATTAATCGATCATTCATTTTTCGATGAATTACTTAATTTTCAAAAAAGTTACAGATTTGGATGAAACAGTGGTGGTTTTGGAATGCTATTAGCCAATTGATTACGAAATTAATTATTTTCTATTATTTATTTTAATTCTGCAATTAATAAATCAATTATTGTACACCACTCCCAATTCCATCTTCATATGCTGCACGGCAGCATCGGCTGGTGCCGAAGGCGCCCCAGCAATGTCGTGCGCTGGAGGATTTGTTACTTATTTGGCATGGGCACAGTGTATTTAGAATGTACTTGTAAATGTTATTTTTTTCAAAATAATTTTGATTAAATCTAGTGTACTGGTAAAAAGGAGTGTAGACTAGTTGACAATAGTGAGTATGCAGTTTGTTTGTTTGTCTATACAATCTATGATCACTTCAAAAATATATTTTTAAAGGGGGTCCACGGGTAGGTTGTATTAAGACTAAATTGGTCCGTGTGATCACATAACGTTAGATTTCCCCCTGTACTAGTATAGCCATTTGTCTAGAAGGAAGTCATCTGATACAATGTGCACTGAGGAGGCAGTTGGTGTTAGCTTTAAGACAGTGTAGAGTAAGATTGTATTGTGTAAAACCTCCTGTTTTCAAACGAGGACAGGTGAGGACTTGGGCAGAAAGACACACAGGCAAGCGCATTGCGCTCGTAAAGCGACATAATCATGGACTGTATGGCCGGCGCATTGCAAGCCATGGCGGCGAGATCAGCTACGGAGCACTGGAGAACAGCTGAAGACCACTCTCCCCCTCCCCAGGGTTCCCCCCCTCACCCTTTCCCCTCCTCATGCACCCTGGGCACCTCCCATGAACAGCGAGTGGCAAATTAGGGGACCTTCCGCTGGTGAAGGCAGTCCCAGAGTTGATGAGGGCCATGGCCATGCTGCACATGGCAGTTGGCCCTTGGACTTCGAGAAAAACATCTCTTCTTTTTTTCTCTCTGTATTTCTTCACCCTCACGTGAAGGAGGATTTGGTCCAGATAGGCAGGTGCCTCAGCTCACTGCTATCACCAGTGAGATAGGGGGGAGCTACTGCACCAGCCTTGTGTACCAGCGTCCTGCAGCCACCACCAACTTCGTGCCTTGCTCAAGCCCTCACTTGCCCTTTTATTCTTTGTGCGAGAGTCCGGTATTTGGCATCATTAGGGGGTTTGACCTTATTCCTCATTGTACAAAAGACTGTGTTTCCCTCATCCCTACTTGTGTCTATTGACTACTCTATTTGTCCCATTTATTTATTCGTAACATCTTCTCTACTCTTATTCCCTTATTATTTTGAAATAAATCCCATTTTAATTATAAGGAATGTCTTCCCACCTTTTACCTCCCACTCGTTTCACCGCCAGGTTTGGCTGTTATTAGGTGATCTTTGGGTTTTGTAAATGGTAAAGAACAATTAATTTAATGCAGTGTGAATTTGGTAAACTCAGCGATCTTCAGGAGTAGCAAAATGTCCTCGCGTGATGGGTTACCTTTGTCAGATCTGTCAACGTGACAATGTTTCATTTTTACAGCTCATTTAAAGGTCTGTTGGCTGCCGTCCTTTCAGATGGATGTTGTGAAAAAGTACCATCTGCTACCATTAGTTGCTGGACGTTAGAAATCCCACAGCATCTTTTGATGAAGAGTCCGTGGGTCATCTCCACCACCCTGACTAAATTACAAATTCCTTCCAACGTAGTCAAACATTAGGTCTGGCCAGCCAGTTTGTGAAAGACTTTGGCCAAGCATACACATTTTACAAGCTGCCGACTCGATGGTGCAAGGAAAAATATTTTTGATCATGTGGGAAGGTTTTATGGATGTTACGTGTACTCGGACGAGACTCGTGGAGTATCTAGAACAGAACGGATCAGGACATAACAGAACAAAATGAACGACAGAGAGGGATGGGGGAAGGGGAACACACCAACACCAGTTATGAGGGACAAAATAGAGGGAGACATGAGTAAGAATGAGGGCGAAGGGGGAGTGGGTTTACGACATGGCGTGAACAAGCTGGATACAGCCGCAAACTCTCCAAGGAAAAAAACTTGGAAAGAGGGGGGACTTGGGGTGGGGGTAGTGTTAAAGGGGATAGAAAAGATCATGGTTTTAAATGGGGGATGTCCTGAGATGGTGGTGAACAGCTGTCTTGAAGTCCTGGAGGAAAGAATGAGATTGAATAGACTGGAAGTTTGTTCCACAGGTGGGCTAAAAGAGGAACAAATGGGTGGAGGTGAACAGTGATGTTGGATTTTGAGAGTTTCACCAGATGAGGTTGCTGGCAGAAGCCTGGAAGGTGATGGGGAGGAACAGAGCACAGAAAGAGCAGAGGGTGAAAGACCAGAAAGCCTTCTGAAAGCCTGAAACCAGAAAACCTGCCTTCTCAGGTTAAAAAAAAAGAGTCCCTTGCAGTTGTGTGTGACTAGTTAGGGTAGGTGCCGAGAGCAAGAGATTGGGGACGGAAGATTTGGAAGAAAGCACAGAATTGATGCATTCAACCTTCTCACGAGTGGAGTTGCCTGTGGTGCTAATAGAAGTGAGGGAAGAAGTGGAAGCGGAGCATACTCCAGAGACAGTTAATTGGCCACCACCAGTTTTTATTTATTTATTTTATTATTGTTTTTTTAAGGAGGGAGACCAGTTTCAAAGTTCAATCTTGAGGTTGGGTCAGATGTTGTGACGTGTTCTCCAGATGGTCCTTTCAGAGAGAAACGTGTCCACCTGGTGGTGCCTCAAGTCTGTCTCTGGAATATGCCAGAAAAATTGTGGCAGCAATACCAAAAAAGTGCACTGTTGTTTTTTCTTTTGTTTTTTTTGATACAAAGTAGACCTCAATTATTTGTGAATTTTTTATTTATTTACCTTTTCATGACAATCTCTCGAGCTGACTCTCATGTTCTCCAGCCTGTGAAGAAGTATCCCTGCCGGCAGTGTGACCGGTCATTCAGCTCATCGCATAGTCTGCGCAGGCACATTCGCATCAACCACGAGGGAATTCGCAAGGTTTACACTTGCTGGTGAGTTTGTTGAGTAGTTACAAAGGTTTGGAAGGGGTTGGTGTTGTTCCATGTAAGGAAGAATAATAGTTTCAATGTACCTTTTTTTTTTGGTATATAAGGTCAAGGCTCGTGGAAGAGCTGGTATACTGAACAGATCAGGGTGCAACAGAACAAAAGGAACAGCAAAGAGAGGGGGGAAATGCCAACAGCATGGTTGACGGACAAAATAGAGGGAGACTTGGACAAATAATGGGTGTGGGGAGGAATGAGGGGTAGGGGAGGATGCATCCAGTGGATAAGTTGGATACTGAAGCAAACTGTCAGCAAGGAAAAAATACCCTGGTAGCATTTTTAGGATTTCACAACTTATATTGGTCAAATAGGGCCCTCTGTAGACACCTGCACCATTTTGAATACAAAATTTCAAAACTTTTTTTTGTATTCAGTTGGCACTATAGCTTCGACTGTATAGCATTGTTTATTCACCATGTCCTTTTGCTTTGGCAACTTGGGCTCTGTGCTTTGCTCGATGTTTCAAGAAACCTTATTGTTTTTTTTTTAAACAAGATCTAAGGCGAGTGGAACACACACACACACACACACACACACACACACACACACACACACACACACACACACACACACACACACACACACACACACACACACACACACACGATGAGGCTGTAAGATGAAACAAATACAGCCACTGAGCTTGGGGGAAGTGTCATCACTTCCCTGAGCACTCTGGCACCAGCGGCAGCACAACAATGACACCACCTTTCTCACTGCACTCATGGGGCATTTTCTAAGGAGGAATTTCCTCCTCCCTGTAGGAATTGTCTATAGTCAATCTTTTAAATGCTGAACATCAAAGCAAGGAAGCAGCATGAACCATTTTTAATGTCTTTGGTATGACTCGACCAGGGTATGATCTACTGACCTCCCATACTCGGAGCAGATGCTCAAACCATTACACCACCAAGTCTAGTTGGACATATAAACGTTTAAACTTTAACTAGAACTCAATAAAATGAAAAATTTGTTTAAATGAATTATTTTGTCATAATGGATTCTGGAAATGGATATCAAGCCACTATGGAAGATCGTTGTGGGTAGACATTTATACACACAGTCATATCCATGTTGAAGTTCTGGATCAAACATACCTCTTGTTTGTTTACCCAGCTTCGATCAATACCTTTCTGCACTTTCAGCACACCCCATTACCTCCACCACTGAAGGTGGACAGAGTTTGTTTTCACCCATGTGTCTGTTTGTCTGTCTGAACAGGATATCTCAAAAAGTTATTTTGGTGAAGATCTGGATCCAGATACTAGAATTTTTAAAGTGATTCTTCACCAATGGAAAATGTGGCCAAAAATGATACATAGCATGATACTTTAAACGTAGGGGCAATAGCCCAGGGCGCTCATCTGGTAGCAGCTGGATAAGATAACCAGGGAACCACTGGTAGGCATGGATGACACACAAAATATGTAATGGAGAAGAAAGTAAATACCTATGGGTATTTTTAATGCCATGAGCAAACTGTGGTACATCACGGGTGATGACGGATGTGGTCAAGTTTCATCAAAATTGTGTGTGCAGTTTCAAAGAAGAAAGCAAATACCTCTTTTGGGGGGCAACCCCCCAAAGCTGGCCTCCAAAGTCAGTCACCGACTGGGCATCCTCCATCGTGCAAAGTCCATACTTGGCACACCTAAGCTCCTCACCACAAACAAAGCTTTCGTCCACAGCCTGGTGGAGCACTGCTTTCCCCTCTGGGCTGGTGCTCTCACCTCTCACCTTTCTCGGCTTCACACTGTGGAAACCAAGGCAGTTAGGATCATTGGTATCTCCCACAATGAGGCTGAGTTTCTGTCTCTGTCTCTGGTCTTTCTGTCTACTACTATCTCCTCTCCGGCCTGAGATTCCCCCCCCCCCCCCCATTTCTGCAGGGCGCTCAAGGTCTGCCAAAAATCCCCTTCGAGTGAAGCTGCCAAAATCAAGAATCACTGCTCACCTTCACTCTTCCATTCCTCTTTTCTCATCTCTGGAACAAACTCCCACACTCTCTTCAATCACACTCCTCCCTCCAGGTCTTCAAAACAGTGATTCACCGCCAACTCATATCTCCCCCCATCCAATATCTTGATCTTTACTACCCCCGTTAATCCACCCCAAATCCACCTCCTTCAAATTCCCCGTTTTCCTTCCTGAAAGTCCCTGTAGTGTCCGTCTTGTTTACCCCCACCCCATCCCTCTCCCTTCAACAGATATCCTATTCTCTTTGTTCCCACTATTTTGTGCTTTCCTCTCCCACCCCTCTTGTCTCCTGCCTTGTTGCCCTCGCCGAAGGATTCTGAGAGGGTATTGCATTTGGGTCCGTTTGTTTGTCCGCACAGAACTTTTATGTTGTTCTCCGCAACCACTTGTCGGATTGAAACAAAATTATCAGTGGTGCGACTACTCATGGTGAATGTTTCAATGATAATGATCTCGTAGGTCACGTGCTGTGGCAGCCATATTTGGAAATACGGAAAAACTTTGGACCTCCTTCTCTGAAACCGCACCAAGGAAAAAATTGAAACTTGGCACATTGCAAGTACTCCTCGTGGGGAATGAGTGTGATTTTTATGACATCATAGGTGCCCTTATGATGTCATAACTCATATGTAGAACACCACATTCAATCAGTATGAAAATTTTTGAGGGTCATCTTGGGATAATGTGGTCCACAGAAAGAAAAAAATATCATGACGTCATCGGCCATGTGATTTGGCAGCCATATTGTTTTAAAAATAAAAACCTTCAAAAATAGACGTAAAATTCTGATACCGCACATGAAAAGGTTGAATGCCGAAACTGTGTTTGCAGCTAAATCTTGTGTCCGAAACCCATCGCTTTCTCTGCCCACCTTACCCAGTCGCACCCAACTGTCCCTGGACTCTATGTCCTTTTCTCCTGACAAGGTGGAGAGCTTGCTGTCAAACCTCAGCTCAGATTCTGCAACCGGTCCAGATGGCATCAGCCCACGTGTCCTAATAACCTGCTCTTCTGCTCTTGCTCACCCTCTCTCCGTTCTATTCACCCTCTCATTTGCCCAAGGTCATCTGCCATCTGCTTGAAAATCGGCAAACATTACTGCCCTGCATAAAAAGGTGCAAAAACAGATCCCTGCAACTGCAGACCAATCAGCCTTCTCCCAATCATCAGCAAGGTTATGGAATCCATCATCGCTTCAGACATTAAATCCTTCCTCTTCTCCAATGGCTTGATTTCCGACCTTCAATTTGGTGTCAGACCAAGTCACTCTACGCTGGATATGCTGCTTCTGTCAGAGCCATATCCCTAGACATATTGCGTGCTTTTGACATGGTCTGGCACCCTGCCCTGCTCACCAAACTCTCTTCCTATGGTATGCAAGGCTGCTGCTACCTCTCCTGTTGCAGTCAACGTGTGGCCCTACATGGAGTTCTTTCATCCCCTCTTCCTGTCCAGGCTGGAGTTCCTCAAGGTAGCGTTCTGGACCCTGTTCTTTTTCTGCTTTTCATCAATGATCTCTCCGACTCTCTGGAAAATCCGCTTTATCTCTTTGCTGATGACACCACCCTCTGCCGTACCATCTGTCATCCCTCAGACCGGCATGTAGCAGCTTCTTCGCTCACTGCAGATCTGGGTAAAATCACAAACTGGTCCAACACGTGGAACATGACTTTCAATGCGGACAAATCTCACACTCTCACTATGTCTCTCTGAAAGGACCGTTTAAAAAAAAAAAACCCCATCCACTTTCTCAACAATCCTCTGGAAGAAGTCCTTTCTTTCAAGCTTCTGGGTCTCACTATCTGCCATGACCTTTCCTGGGAAAGCCACATTTCAAACCTTGCCTCCAAAGCCAGTCGCCGACTGGAAATCCTCCATCATGCAAAGTCCTTCTTTGGCCCATCTGAGCTCCTGACCACAAACAAAGCTTTCGTACACAGCCTGATGGAGTACTGCTCTTCCCTCTGGGCTGGTGCTCCTGCCTCTCACCTTTCTCGGTGTCATGTTGTGGAAACCAAGGCATTTCGGATCATGGGCATCTCCCGCGATGAGGCTGAGTCTTTGGGCCTCTCACTTTCTCACCGCAGGCTGGTCGGTGGTCTCTCTGTCTTCAACAGTCTCCTCTCCAGCCTCGCTCCCCCCCCCCTCTGCGATTTGTCCCCACCACATTTCCGCAGGGCGCTCAAGGTCTGCCAACAACCGCCTTCTGGTAAAACTACCAAAATCACGAATCACTGCTCACCTTCACTCTTTCATTCCTCTTTTTCCCCGCCTTTGGAATAAACTCCCTCACTCTATTCAATTCCATTCTTCCCTCCAGGCCTTCAAAACAGCTGTTCACCACCACCTCTTTTCATCCCCCATCCAAATCCTCGATCTTTTCTACCCCCGATATTCCACCCAAGCCCACCTCCTTCAAATTCCCTGTTTTCCTTCCTGAAAGTCCCTGTAATGTCCATCTTGTATTCCCCATGTTCCCCACCCTCATCCCTCTCCCTTCCACAGAACTCCTAATGTCTCTGTTCCCCACTGTTTTGTCCTTCCCACTCCCGCCCCTCTTGTCTCATGCCCCCCTTGCTGTGCGTTGTGTGTTCACTCTCATACGAGCCTCGGCAAGGTATACAAAAAAGAAAAAGAAAAAAATGTTCTTCTCTAAAGTGGCTGAACAGATCGAGGCAAAACTTTACATGTATGACAGCCTATCCATGAGGAACAAAAGGTTCACACATATGTCATTGGTCACATAGTTAAGCAGCCATATTGAATTTACCCTAAAAGCTATAAGAATACAGAACTCAAAAGAAGTCCTGGCGAGAGTTTGTAATCTATGATTACTCTTATTGTTGTTGTTATATGTTTCGGTACATTAACTCTTACATGAACTTGGTACACAAAAAATAAAAAGATGATATGAGAGAGGTGGGGGAAATGAGGGATGAGTGACGAAAGATGGAAAATAAATTTGGGAGATGGAAGAAAACAACAAAGTGAAAGGAAGGGGCATTTGGGGAATGATGGTGGTAAGAATTCCACCATGTTTGTGTGCATGATGAATGGTTCCAAAGGTTTCAGCGTGCCATTTTTGAAACATTATTCCCAGGCTTGGTATCTACATGTTTCTATTTTCTTTTCTACGCAAGTGCTAAGTTTTCAAAAGAAGCCCGAGCCATGATATACTGTGATGGTGAATGGGTGGATAACTCTGAACCTGGCGTGTCTATAAAAAGACTACGGACACTGTCAACAACACTCATTTCTTGCTGGATCTTCACGCCCGGAGTTGGTTTACCGTACCTGCGAGATGAATGAAGCAGATGGGGAACTGTGCCAGGCACTACATGGCGGTTACTTAATTGGCCAACCGAACCAATGCCACGGGCTGCACTATCTGGGCGACTATTACAATTATGGACTCAGGCCAATCGTCCTGGGAGCACTATCCCAGATCAAACTCGAGCAGGATAAGTTGAGATATGGAATAAAACTCCCACATACTGTATTATAACACAAGCAATTGAGTGGGAAACGACAGTTAGGAGAATTCAATGAGGGGCAAAGCATATTCACATATTTCCAACACGTATGCATTCCCTCATGTCCACCAAGTGAACATTCCCACCCTCGGATGCTTTAGATTTTAGAACAATGACTTTGCACTTTTTACGCTAATGGATCCAGACACCTGAAAGAAGAACACAGATAGTTTGAGAAGAGGGGTAAAGAAATTGAGATTGTGAAAGAAAAATCTCCTACGCACTCCAGCGCACCTTGAGCAACCTCCGTAGAGGCGACTATGCCCACTGGTTGGCAGTTCAAGCGTGCTTCCCTCTTGCAGCAGTGCCTGGTCATATGGGGAGGCTGCGGGCGGACCTACGCCCAAACGCAATGACCTGCATGGCTTTTGGCATTTTAATGCTGTCATGCAAGGGGAGGTGGCATGGCAATGAACATGGTGTGGATAAGGTGTGCTGGGTCCATATATGTATCAGTGAATGTAAAAGCCATGGAAAGTACGGAAGAGAGGAAAATAAAAAGTCAAAAAGCATGAAAGACAGAAGAGTCTTTGTGGTGTGTGTGTGTGGAAATGTAGTGAGTGGGAAAGTGGAAATGTGTCAAGGAATGTAACAAAAGACAAAGTGACGAGAAGGGCAAAAGGGGCTCTATGTATGTTGACAGACCCAAGTGAACTGTGCAGATGAAGCGACCTGCCAGACTCAAGACTAACGGACTCCCCAGGTGAAAGGCGCAGACTCGAGACAAACTGATCTGCTGTGCGTCTCGCCTTTTATTCGCTCTCTCCTCTTCCCCCCCCCCCCCACACACTTGGGCTGGCATAGGGCATTCCTCACATTTGTCAGACCGTCGTAGTTTTTTCCACTCCTGCTGCGGTCGCAGCAGTGTCAGCAGTAAAATGCCTGGGAGGCCTAGGAGAGGTTTGACTCTATCTTTCTTCCCTGGCTGTCTGTCTTCGCTTGCCATATTCACTCCTTCACCGAAGAGTGAGGCACTTGGAGATCAGAAAATTATGTGGTAGTGTGTTTGCAAGATGTTGCGAAGAGATAGGTAGAGAGGGTGAAAGGAAATCAACTTATGCTCACTCGCACTCGCAATGTATATTTATCTCCATGCATACAATGTAACTTAAATGCTAAACAGAATACGAAGACGTAACTGACTCGATAACCTTGCGTGTATGTGCTTTTACTCGCCCGAGAGGTGCACGACCTTTTCTTCGGACCCACAACCGTCACATAATATACATTCGGTTTGACACAAATAGTGGAATTGTAAGTTATGCATGTTTGAATGCTATTTTTTTCTTTTTAATAGCAATCCAGGCCAGTGGCTTGCCATGATTTGTGCAATTGTGCTTTGTCTGCCAACTCTGTAGGGTATTCTTTAGCACCACAAAAATATTTGACAAGCATTTAAAAAAAAAAAAATTCCTGTCCTGTTTAAGTTTTATTCTTCATGCTCACATTCCCCCTCCATCCTTCTCAGTTTTGTTTTAAGAAAGAAGTGCAAAATTAAGGCCTTGTCTGACATCACTGCCATTTTCCGTGTGTTTTTGTTCACGGCAGGTACTGTACAGATCATGCACGAACATTCACAAAACGGTTCATGCTGGAAAATCACATCCGCCTCATGCACGGTATCAAGGACCCTGACTTCTCGCAGATGCCAGGTGGTCCTGGTGGCCTTGATGAAAGTGAAAGTGTTTGTCAGGTGGGTAATGAGAAGTGGTCCCAGCTCCTGTCGTTGCATGTTCTCCACAAAGTCATCTGCATTCTTTTTTTTGTTGAGGGTATTCGGAAGCACAGTGAAATACAACGGCATTACGGTCACCAATGCAACATTTGTCCATGGGGGTTGCTTTGTGATAGTTTCGGTTTCTGCAGGACGACGGCAAAAGAAAAGCCAAAGACGATGATGCCGGTGGTGATGATGGAGATGGGCCACGATTGTCCACCCGTGCAACCAAGAAACTGCGCGTGAGTGGCGGGGACACAGCTGGCACGGCAGAGCGTCCATACGTGTGTGCAAAGTGTGAGTATACAACGGAGAGCCGTGAGGACTTCCAGCGGCACATCCCACAGCACCGTTCTGAAGGCGTCGCTTGGCAGTGTTCCGAGTGTGGCCTTTGCTTCACATCACAGCCATCGCTTGGCCGGCATCTCTTCATCGTGCATCGCATCCGTGGCGGGTAAGGGTTTTGTATATTGTTAAAATGAAATCTCGGTTTTACCATTAAATAATTGTGCTCAATTTTTTTTATTAGTGTCGTAGAATAGGCCACTTAGCAGGTCCTCTGGTCAAGTGTTAAATTCCTGCCCGAGTCTACTCCATAAACAATGTAGTTGTACCTCAATAATATATCCCAACACAAACGTGCAGTTTCTAGAAAAATACGACAAATAACAATTTAATATCGAGGACAAATTCAAAGAAAAGTGCTGAACATTTTTGAAGTAATCTAAGGCTCATTGTTGAGCTTGTACATAAATTGCATGGATGACAAGATGCGGAGAAGTCAGTGAGCTTCCACATGAATTACAAAGACTTGATTCAACAATGGACAGCTCAACATGGTATATTATATTTCAACCTTGTATTTCAAAGTTCAACCTCTTAATAAGCAGACGGTGAAAGACCAGAAAGGAGGTGGTAGAACACAGAGAGACCACCAACCTGTCTGCGATGGGAAAGTGATAGGCCCATGGATTCAGCTTCAACACGGGAAATTTTAATGATCTTGTGAAGGCCTTGGCTTTAATGGCATCAATATGAGCAAGGTATGAGGCAGAGGAGCCAGCCCAAAGGGGAGAGCATTATTCCATCAATCTGCAGATGAAGGCGTTGGAGGTAGATAGGAATTCAGGTGTGCCAAGGAAGGACTTTGTACAATGAAGGATGCCCAGTGGCTTTGACCACTTTGAAATGTGGTTTCCCCAAGAAAGATCATAGCTGACAGTGAGACCCAAAAGTTTGTGACGACCTCTTCAAGTGGTTTGTTTAGGAAGGAGATGGGAGGGTTTGCCATATGAGAGAGAGATATGGATTTGTTAGGACTGAAAGGCATTCCAAGTGTTTGACCAGCTTACGATTGTTTTTCAAGGTATGAAGAGAGGGAAGAAGCTGCAGCCTGCCTGTCTGAATGATGTCACGGCAAAGGGTGGAGACGTCAGCAAATAGATAAAGGGGATTTTTCCAGAGAGATAATTGATGAAGATTACAAATTGGACTGGGCCCAAAACACTGCCTCGGGGACTGGGCCCAAAACACTGCCTTGGGGCACTCCAACCTTGACAGGCAGAGGAGATGAAAGGATTCCGTTGAAAGCCACACATTGGTCACAAGAATAGAGGAAGTCAGTAAGCCATATGTGGAGTTAGCCTTGTATACCATAGGCAGAAAGTTTGGAAAGTAAGGTTGGATGTCAAAAAGTATTGAAAGCACCAGATATGTCCAGAGAGATGGCCCTGATTTCATGTCTGACATTGAGGTCTTCTGTCCATTGTTGGCAGAGTAGAAGCAGCATATCCAAGGTAGAGTGACCAGGTCTGAATTTGAATCGGTGATCTAAGATGAAGCTGTTGGAGAAAATGAAGGATTTCATATCAACTGCGATGATGGATTACATGACCTTGCGGGTGATTGGAAATAAGCTGGATAGGTTTGTAGTTAAGGGGATTGGTTTTTGCCCCTTTTTGCAGTGAGTGATTTTGGCTGATTTCCAACATCATTGCTGAACAAGAATGTTGCCAAGAACAGGAAGAAAGGGGGGAGATGGAAAGTTGGGGGTGGGGGGGGGGTTGAAGGACGGGGGGTGTTGAAGACTCGGCTTAGGTGGAAGTATCGGTTGGAATCCTTTACCTGATCGGAATGTAATCGATTCACAAATTCTATGCAGTCAATTACCTGAATAGGTTCATGATTTCATAATCTAAATATAAAGAAGGCCTGAGGAAGGCAGATTAACACAATTCTGGGCAGATAGAATAGAACATGAGAGGGTATTAACTCAACAATAATGAAGTAGCTAAATTATCACCATGTGATCAAGCAATTAAGCTGGGGGTGGGGGGTTAGGATTAAATCCTGGTCCAGACTGATGACACCTATTCCCCTTTGTCTCTCTTAAGATCTCTCTGCCTGCATCTCTTCTCTCACTCCCTCTTTTTCATCTATTATTTCTTATCAGATTCTGACCTATAAAAGTATATTTTGATGAGGTTGTCATAAACGACACCAACGAACAATTAAGAGAAATTATTTTTTAAACTGTATGTGATCATCTGATAAATTATGGGAAACCCCCAGTACTACACCCTATGACCTACATTGCGCTGCACGCATGCACACACACCACACACACTCTCTGCTACATTGCACATGCTTAATACAACAACACATCACAAACAGACTTTAATAAAATGCACAGTACGACACACATTACACAAACACACACCATATGCCCTGTTCTTCATTGCACGGCTCACGAGCCACAAGCAGTCCCTGGTGGCTTAAAGTGCAGCCCCGACGCATGGCTGATTAATATACAAATGTGAAAACACCCCCATCATAATCCACCATAAATGCTATCATATTGACTTGGTGTGTTCACATGAGTGTTCCAATGTGATGCATAATAGTAACATCACATCAGTAGATGGCAGTATGCAAACAATAATTATGCTTGCAGCCCAGTAACCCCAACAACAAAAAAATTTAAAATAAAAAAGAGTTAGTGGAGGCAGGGTCCAATAGCAGCTATGTTTGAGTCCTGCATGCGGTGTGGCAGCCCCCACACTGATGTCTTATCGGCAAAAGTGGCCCCTCTCTAAAAAAATTAGAGTGAAGATCACTGCCATATGCAACAAAACTGGAATCAATTTTCAAATATAAAGAATTGCTCAAGCCCATTGAGGACCTGGGTGGAGGAGAGTTGATGACTTGAAGATGAAAGAGGGAAGGGGAGGACAGAGTTGGGGGTGGAGGTGGGTGAGTTGGGAGAGGGAGGCTGAGGCATTGGGAGGGGGGTTAAGGACTTGGCATTGGGTGAGGAGGTTGCAGACGTATGATTTTCTTGGGGAGAGGGGGGGTGAGAGTTCAGGACTTCAAAAAGAACGGGAGAGGAGAGGACAGAGTTGGAATGGGGGGAGGAGGAGTGGAAGGTGGACAGAGTTGGGAGGAAGAGGTAGAGGACTTGCAGTAGGTGGTGGAAGGGGGAGGGTTAAGAAATTGGGGTGGGGGGTTGAGGACTTGGATTGAAGTCACATTTTATGACAGAATTTACGTGGGTCCCTGCGAGTTAGGAAATATTTAGGTTGTTTTAGTATTTAACGCATCAACATCAAAAAGCCATCGTTGAAGAGGAAGAAACAAAAGATGTCGAAATGCATATTTAAACCATATCACTTGGCAACATAATTTCCAGATTTTTTTTTTAAACTGCTATATTTACCAATATCTCACAAGGTGTGAGAGAGGAATTGATTACCAAACAGAAGGCTTTAGGTTTGTAACTGAAAACAGATTCTTTTAGATTTCCACAGCCTAAAATCTGACCATATCTGCTTCTTATATTCCCCAACCTAAACAAATACAATCTAAAAAGGCTGTAATTAACATTAAAAATGACAAAGGTTTTCTCTTGTCAATTCTGACTCATCTATCTCGTCATTCCCACATGGTCTCAAATTAAAAGTAGTATGAAAGCAAATTAAATATGAAAGGCTTAGAATACCCAATAAAACTAACTGATATTTCCAAGTTTGAAAATCAGAATGGTTTATCAATGAATGCCAAATCCAGACAAAGACAATATGGTCTATGTATCAACAAGTTCTCTCAACTACAAAGATGATAAAACCCATAGTCACAACTCTGTTTTAATGAAGGAGTTAATAATCACAATGCCGACATCAAAAACTTTTTGACATCAATTACTTCCCCAAAATGAAATCCAACTAATAAAACATATCCCGGTAAAAGGTGTCTAAACTTCTTCCACACCAAAGAATGATTATACCAACAGTCAAAATGCAATAATATAAAATATATATATATATATATATATATATATATATATATATATATATATATATATATATATATATATATATATATATATAGTAATAACAAGTACAAATAAAAATAAAAAAGACAAAAAAATGTCATACCCCCCCCCATTGTTTTAATAATTTTGCTGAACAGAGTTAAAGGGCTAACCCATATTTATTTACAACTAAAATGGCCACCAGTCCACCATATTTGATCAGATGGCAAAATAAAGTGAGGTGCACTTGTATTTTCATCATGTACTGTGCTTATGCCAAGTTTGAACAAAATCGGACCATGCTTGTCTGTGAAATGGTTGGGGGGACACATTCAAGTAACAAAATGGCCACCAGTCAACCATCTTGGATCTGATCTCGAAAAAAAAAAATGATGTGCTTATTTATGTAAGCCATCATTCCTTCTTTGTGAAGTTTGATCAACATCGGTGAATGCATATCTGAGAAATGGTTGAGGACGTGTTCAACATTTGGGCAAATCCATGAATAGGTGGACATGGACAAAAAATAATAATTTTACTGCAGAAAATATTTAACTGGTGCAGTAACATTATAAGACCAGAGAGCTACTGGAAATGACAGATTTGTTATCTAGGCCTCTCATATTTTTTCATGTGACCCTCACAAATAAGTGCCACTTAACTGTCATCACAAACGGTGGATTTTCCTATATTTGAAAGCTCCTTGGAAATGACACAGACTGGCCTTCAGTATGAAATTTTAACTTGGATTACAGTTAATGGATTAATTTACAAAGCTTTCAATTTTGAAGGAAAAGTCCCTATTACTTTTCTCAGCACATGGTTCCAAAGATAGCTCTGGCACACATGTAACGTCAGTCACAAAAAAATTATTTTGCTGCTCAGCCTTCATGATCAAGATGTGTCTTTCACAATTCTCTTACTGGAGGTTATGAGTAACTCATTCATAACAAACAAAACTCCAGTTCAACTATTTGAGCTGACAGGGCAGGGGCTGAAATCTGTAACATAAGTCTAAGTGGACAAATCGTAATGTCAGTTACAGTAACGTCAGTCACACTATATTTATGTACATTACTGGAAAAATAAACAAGCTTTTTTTTTGTTTTTATTCTATGTATTTTAGTGGGATATGGTATAAGCAACAATTTTCTATTTCCAGTAGTTTGAGGACAATTTTGAATCAAAGTTGATGATGTTTTCCATGACCATTTTTTGTAATGTCAGTCATGCTTCAAACTTCCACCTCAACACAAACGAAGCACAGAGCTAATGATTAATTGACAATGCTTCCATGTTAAGCAAGGGCCAAGTATAGCAAGCCACAAAAATTGCAGCTAAATAAGTAATGACATTGGCAGCTGCACAATTTTTTTTTTTACATAACCCTCAAATTCGTAACGTCAGTCACGATTGATTCGCCCATGAGGTGTTTTTTTTTAATCTTCAAACTTACATAATTTCCAAATCTTTAAACCATTTATTCAGAACCAAATGAAATTGAACTTCTCGTGCCAAGGAATTTATCCATATGACATATGGATGCTTTCAAAAGATTTGACAAAAAATTATCAAAGGATAAGTTATTTAACAAACCAAACAACACAGACATTTTGGATGAAGACGATCATCACACGCAAAATATCTGGGAGAACTTCAACAAAAAATATCTTTGTGAATATCACAACTTTATCTTAAAACAGACATTCTACTATTAGCTGGTGTTTTTGAATAATTCAGAGAGGTTTGTCAGAATAAATATTTGTATGGATTCGATCCAGTCCTTCATTATACAGCTCCCAGATTAGCTTGGAGTGCTATGTTAAAGATGACTTTGGAGGGTTGTCCAAAGTACATGCGAGTTGGAGTAAATACAGAGATAAAACCTATAAACACTGTATATTCTTGTTAATCATGAAGAAGAAATATAAAAAGGAACAAATTGATTTCAAAATTATACATAAAATGAATTATCTTACAAGATTAAGAAGAGAAATGAATGCGAGTTGTTCTAATGATGCTTTTTTTTAATGGTATTGACTATGGACTAGAGATTGAGAAAAAGAAGGGTCATATTTCATGGATTAATGTTATATATTATGTTATATGTTATTCACAATTGTGATTTTAGAGGAAATGTCAGCTCAAGATAGTTTATCAATAAAATAATGGATTATTTAAAAATTAAACCTGAACTTGTATTAAAGTATAGTACTTTTTTTTTTAATCTTCCAAAAAAATTAAAAAATAAAAGGAATGATTTCTTTGTTCCTTTTCTGAACTAGCAAATGACATCTTCCGTCATCAAACCGGCAAGCTGGGAGCAACAATTCACATTTATTGCCACATCTAAGGCAATTTAAATGCTCTGATGGTGGCAAGGTGCTCCATTTGAAAGCATTTGTTTTATATATGTAGCTTTTTGATGCCTCTGTTCCATAATATAAAAATTGTATTGGTGTCAAAGCCAGTGACCAATTACAAATTAATAGTAGGCATATAAATGTGGTGTGTTTTTTTGGCCCATTTGAGAAAGCAAGATAAAATTTTCAAAGTGCACAGGTGTTTGTTTTGCTTCAACCTAAAGCACTTTTAAGACTTGCAACAGTGTACAATCGACAATATATTCTGAGAACACCTTTCCAGCATCTCCTTTCATACCATACCCTTCTCTCCATTCACATCCATCTTGCCGACCGAAAAATGCTTAAAATGATGTGCTTTCCTTGTGAAGCACAATTCGCCCAACACAGACTTCCCCATTCCCTTTTCGCAATGTCCCTTCCTGCTCATACGTTAGACGGATAAATAGCAGATGCACCCACACACTGACTTTTTCATATCTTGAGTACAAATCCTTAGTTTGTGGGTATTCTTTGATTGCCTGTGCAGATCTGGGGATGCCGAACAGGGTGAGCGAGGTACAGATACAGGAGATGCAGTTACAAGCACGGAATCGGCCGGCACTGCAGAGAATGGTGGAGAGTCGACAACCAGCTTGGAGCATAGCTCAGCAATTGCCGGCACCAATGGCACGGGCTGCAGTGTGTGTGGCAAAACGTTTGAAAACGAGGGAGCACTCAACACACACCTCCGGACACATGGTATGGCCTTCATCCGGGCCAAGCGTGCTGGCACTGTGGAGAAGTGAACACTGTGGTTACACTCGCAGCCGATTCAGAGACCTTCCATAATGAGGGAAGGTAAACTTCCCTGATGCTGACCGATTTCATATTTTACTTCCTGTACAGTGCTGTTGGTGCAGAGACATGGAAAGCTCTCTGTGTGATGAGCTTTCCTGCGGATTGACGCTCGTTGTCACCATTCGCTTTCGACTCGAAACCTGGCTCGCTTTTTTTGCTCCAACCGAGGACCACACAGATGGAAGCTTCAAAGCATCTCGAGCACAAACTGAACTCTTAATAACTTGACATTTGATGGTGCATTTTGGTCACACCAGTGTTTCCTTTCTCTCTTTAACTGTGCCATTTGGACCCCCTTAAAACCGTTTCAGTGATCTGAGCCTGATATTTGTAATTTTATTCCTCTTTTGGCTGGTTGCCAGGTAGAAGGTGCAAAAGATGTTCTCCAGAGATGTGCAGCAGTGTTGGATTCTTACGGAGCTATATTTCCAAAACCAGTGCACCTCTTGATTCGTGTTATATTAGCCCCCAAGATGCTGTGACAGCATTGGCCTGAGTAATGGGATGATTAGAAATAAAACAAAAAGACCAAAGTGGAATATTAACCGTTTTGTGTTATAGTTTTAAAGAAATTCTATATCTTTCGTTGTTCCCCCCTCCCCCTGCAAATGTTTTGTAAATTGCACGAATTGCCGTTTTACTGTTGGATCGGTGCATGCGAGTTCACTTTGCATCCATTGCCAGCATTCCATCGTTATCGAAGCGACCCGAGAGTCGTCTTAAACTGCCGCGTGCATCGCAGCACTCGCTTCACTTGCATGATGTACGACCCAGAATGTAGTATAATTTGTGATATTTGAACTAGGCACAGATGCCAGCAGGTATGCGAGAGATGAGACAAGTGGTACTCGTGGAGATGCCCCTCTCGGTCCGATTTCCCCCCTCCCCCTCCCTGAAGCCTGCAGGTGGACTTTTGATTTTCTTTGCCCCCCCTCCTTCAACTTCCTCATCTCCATGCTGCTGCTTTTAACTTTTCTTCTTTGTCATTTACTGTACATACTTGTATTTTGGGGGGAAATTACTAGTAAAAGTATTACCGATGTTTAACGTGTTTAGTGGATTTTATACGCTAGATATAGTTACAGAATTAATATACATTGTTGCCCCCCTTTATACTTGATGTTGGTGCATCTTCTGCATCCCCCCTCTATTGAATCAATTTCTTTATTTCACAGTTGCGAGGTAACTGTTGATGTACTGGGGTCATGAATAGCTTGAAGATGGCCTTTTATAAAAGGGAAGTTCTTTGCTGTTGTGTATCTCATGTAGTTTTGTAAAAAAAAAACAAAGAAAAAAAATCTTCCCAAAATCCATTTTTCCATACACATCAATAAATGTTACTTATGAGGTAAGTGGTGGTAGCATCATGTGTATGCAGTTGCGTGCAATTGCTTAAAGGCAAAATTGTGATTTTTTTTGCGTCTGTGATGTTTGTCAAAAATGTACTCGTCATTGGTGTCGTTTTATTTTCTTCTTATTTTTTGGGTTGTTGGTTTTGTTGTTATCAATGCTTGCCATTTGGTTGTACAAATGTTTTCAATCATGTGGTTCCTGATCTGTATTGTACAGAAAAATCAATGTAGTTCTTTTTTTTAATACCTTAAACAATTGCATCCAAGTGCAAATTATGGGTTTTTATTTTTTTTCCCTTTTTGTCGACTGACACTTCCTTTCCATGCATTTAGTTAATGTGCCACTGTGCATAATATGCTGATGGAGGTTGCAAACCTTGACTGGCCCATATATCTTACCCACCACTAGGAAATCCATCGATCAGTTAGTCTCTTATTAGTTCTGTTCGCAAGGTGGTTTGTGTTACGAATAAAAACGGTAACACGTGTAGCTACAATATATCGATGGAGAGATAAATGAAAATAGGGTAAGACATGTATATGGGGTAACAGACATATGGGCCACCCTGTACATTTAAACTAACTCAGCCATTTTGTGTGCAGGAATTGAAGGTGCTGGCAAATTATTTTCATATTTTCCCTGCACCAGTAGTGATTGCTATGTCAAGATGTTCCATTTTGAAAACCCAGGTGATGCCATGTAAAAGGGTGAATCAACATTTTCACCCCCAAAAAGAAAGAAAGAAAAAAAAGTAGCCAAAATGTGATTACTACTTCCTTTGGATACAACACACTGATGTGGGTCGCCTAATTTGCTGGGAGTGTGGCTGTTCTGCTAATTCAGTGGCCCTTGTAGGTTAGAGCAGGAATTTTTATTTGTTCAGGAGGCCAGTGAAGGTTCGCCTACTACCATGACAATCAGAAGCCACGTATTGTCGGTCTCGTATATGTACTCAGTTTCACTGTTTTTTTTGGGGGGGGGGGGTGGGGTTGGATACCCTGTCAAGGCTCGTGTGAGAGCTAATACACAGAACGTACACCAAAGGGAGCAGGAGGTGGGAGAGGGAAGGAAAAAAGTGTGGAAGGAACATGAGGAGATCTGTGGAAGGGAGAGGGATGGGGTGGGGTACACACGGTAAATAAGATGGACACCACAGGGACTTTCAGGTCCTTACACGACAGGGACTTTCAGGGAGGAAAGAAGGGAATTTGAAGGAGGTGGGTTTTGTGGCGGATTAGCAGGGGTAGAAAAGATAAGAGGTGGTGATGAACAGCTGCTTTGAAGGTATGAAGGGAAGAGTGGAATTAAAGTGTTTGGGGAATGAAAGAGTGAAGGTGAGCAGTGATTCTTGATTTTAGTAGTTTTACTAGAAGGGGGTTGCTGGTGGACCTTGAGCACTCTGCGGAAATATGTGGGGGGGGGGGGTGGCACATATCTCAGACAGAGCGGGGGGGGGCGAGACAGGAGAGGAGATGGTAGAAGACAGAAAGACCACTGACCTGCCTGCAGTGTGAGAGTGAGAGGCCCAAAGACTCGGCCTCATCGTGAAACATACCAATGATCTAAATGCCTTAGTTTGCACAGCGTGAAGCCGAGAAAGGTGAGAGGCGGGAGCACCAGGCCAAAGGAGAGAGCAGTACTCCATCAGGCTGCAGATGAGAGCTTTGTATGTGGTCAGGAGCTCAGGTGTGCCACGGAAGGACTTTGCAAGACGGAGGATTCCCAGTCGGCGACTGGCTTTGGAGGCCAGGTTGGAAATGTGGATTTCCCAGAAACGATCATGGCAGATACTAAGACCCAGAAGCTTGAATGAAAGGACTTCTTCCAGAGGATTGTTGAGATAGGAGATGTGGGGTGGGTTCCAGATGGTCCTTTCGGAGAGACATAGTGAGATTGTGAGATTTGTCAGGGTTGAAAGACATGTTCCACGTGTTGGACCAGTTTGTGATTTTTATCCAGATTAGCAGAGAGTGAAGAGGCTACTGCTTTCTGGTCTGAGGGATGACCGATGGTACGGCAAAGGGTGGAATCATCAGAAAAGAGATAAAGAGGATTTTCCAGGGTCAGAGATCATTGATGAAAACCGGAAAAAGAACAGGGCCCAGAACGCTGCCTTGAGGAACTCCAGCCTGGACTGGAAGAGGGGATGAAAGAACTCCATTTAGGGCCACACGTTGGTTGCGATAGGAGAGGACGTCTGTGAGCCATGAGTGGAGATGTCCTTGGATACCATAGGAAGAGAGTTTGGTGAGCAGGGTGGGGTGCCAGACCATATCAAAAGCACACGATATGTCTCAGGAGATCGCTCTGATTTCATGTCTGGCATTGAGGATCTCCATCCATTGTTGGGAGAGAAGATGCCCCTCTCGGTCTTTTCGTGCTTTCGAGTTCGAACGTTAGGGTTCCGTTCAGGCTTTTCATGCTTAAGGGTTCGAAAGGGAAGATTTTGATGTGTCGTATCTTTCCAAGAGTGCTTGCGGTGTTACGCCTTTTCATGACGAAAGCTTGCTTTTGTGTTGAAAAATAAGGTGTATGTTTTAATTTGTCTTTTTCTCGTGCTAATCAATTTGAAGACTGAAAAAGGCCGATACTCACAGAAAGCAACATTGGATATATACTGAACAAAAATATAAACGCACCAACCTAAATATCTAAGTCAAGATTGCCATTATGGGAAAATGGTCAAACCGATGATATGTTTGAGCAATGGTTCCTTTGTTTTGCTCAAGACAGATGTTCCCATTGAAATTGACCACTCTGAGTGTGTGGACTCACACGTTGAGTAATCCTTCCCATGAGCACCATGGGGCTTGACAGAGTGATGGTCAGTGAGCATGACCAGGACACAAACACTCCCTATAGCTTGCCCTATAAAAGGCCTCCCCAAAATGTGGACTGGTGCCAAATGTCAACATGCCACAGATGTCACAAATCTTGAGGGAGCGTGCCATTGGCATGCCGAATGCTGGGACGTCAGTACGGGCCGTTGCAGCACACTTCAATGTCCACCACTCCACCATTAGCCGCCTGAGAACGCGCCTCAGAGAGACTGGAAGCACTGTGAACCGCCCACATGCCCGGCGACCACCGCCGGTCAGGATCGTCACATGAGGCTGCAACATCTCCGGGATCGACTCCGACCGGCCACGAGGACTGCCGATGAGACTGTCGGGCTGCATAACAGGCGCATTTCAGCCCAGACGGTGCGTAACAGCTTGAGGGAGGCCAACACCCGCTACTGACTGTGTGAACTCTGACAGTGACACCTCGGTTGTGTCGGCTGTTGTAGCGCAAAGACTGTCGCCAGAATTCTCAAGGAACTCTTTGAAATTTAATGCTCAATTGTCATGGATTCTATAACCAAATTGTTGTGAAGATTTAGTATTAATGAGTTTGAGGTAAAATAGTAACAATCGCTTGGTGCGTTTATATTTTTGTTCAGTATACATATACCTTATTAGATATCACAAATTATAAAGATGCCACAGCATCCACATGGCATAATGCACAGATTGGTCCACAAGCTGGGGTCTTGATCTTGCCAACTGTGTTTTTTTTCTGTTGAAAGTAATGCTTTCAATTGACTGCATCAATTTGCACCACCTTGATACAAACAGATACATGAGCAGTGATAGTTGTGTTTGAGATATTGCTTTCAGGACACTTGACGAAGATTGGCAGGCCAGTTTTGAAGGACTCAGATTTTGCATAAAGTTGCACTTTTTAGCTCGCCTGTTCGAAGAACAGAGAGCTATAGCGATACCCCCGGCGTGAGCGTCAGCGTGAGCGTGAAAATGTTAAAGTTTTGCTGCAAGTTATTTAGAAGCTTGCCATTCATTTAATATGTGCACTAGGATGCTGATATTTGGCATGGAAGTTCCTTTGGGGTATATTCTTGATGTAGTGCAGTTGAAATTAAAAAATAATTTCAAATGTTTTAAACAACTTTTTTGGAGCACATCAACGTTAAAGTTTTTGGTGCAAGCTATTTTTTTAGAAGCTTGCAATTCATTTAATATGTGTACTAGGATGCTATTTGGCATGGAGGTTCCTTTGGGGTATACGATTGGTGTAGTAAAGTTGAAATTAACAAATGATTAAAAAAAAATTTTTTAATTTTAACCTAAGATGGTGTCAAAGCCACCCAATTTTTGCCTGTTTATACTAGACGCTTGCCATTCATTTAATATATGTACTAGTTTACTGATTACAATATACAAATACATATATTGCTTTAAAATTATTTGGATCAGACTTCACTGCACAGCAGAAGTGGTGAGGGAGATAGCTAGGAAGGTACTTGGTGTGACATTTGGACAGAGGAAGGAAGATAAGGAGACTTGGTGGTGGAACGAGGAAGTACAGGAAAGTATAAGGAAGAAGGGGTTGGCGAAGAAGAAGTGGGATAGCCAGAGAGATGAAGAAAGTAGACAGGATTACAAGGAGTTGCGGCAAAAGGCAAAAAGAGAGGTGGCAAAGGCTAAGGAAAAGGCATATGGCGAGCTGTATGAGAAGTTGGATACAAAAGAAGGGGAAAAGGATTTATACCGATTGGCAAGACAGAGGGACCGAACTGGGAAGGATGTGCTGCAGGTTAGGGTGATAAAGGACGAAAATGGGAATGTGCTGACGAGCGAGGAGAGTGTGTTGAGAAGGTGGATGGAGTACTTTGAGGAGCTGATGAATGAAAATGAGAGAGAGAGAGAGAGAGAGAGAGAGAGAGAGAGAGAGAGAGAGAGAGAGAGAGAGAGAGAGAGAGAGAGAGAAGGTCGGAAGAGGTGGAGATAGTGAATCTGGAAGTGGGGTGGATCAGTAAGGATGAAGTGAGGACTGCTATGAAGAGTGGAAAGGTGGTTGGCCCAGATGATATACCAGTGGAGGCATGGAAGTGCTTCGGAGAGATGGCAGTGGGGTTGTTAACCAGATTGTTTAATAAAGTCTTGCAAAGTGAGAGGATGCCGGAGGAGTGGAGATTAAGTGTACTGGTTCCGATTTTCAAGAAAAAGGGTGATGTGCAGAGCTGTGGTAATTACAGAGGGATAAAGTTGTTAAGCCACACCATGAAGTTGTGGGAAAGAGTAGTGGAAGCTAGGTTGAGAGGAGAGGTGATGATTTGTGAGCAGCAATATGGGTTTATGCCAGGAAAGAGCACCACTGATGTGATGTTTGCTTTGAGAATGTTGATGGAGAAGTATAGGGAAGGCCAGAAGGAGTTACATTGTGTGCTTGTGGATTTAGAGAAAGCTTATGATAGGGTGCCAAGAGAGGAGTCGTGGTATTGTATGAGGAAGTCGGGAGTGGTAGAGAAGTATGTGAGGATGGTGCAGGATATGTATGAGGACAGTGTGACAGAGGTGAGGTGTGCGGTAGGAATGACGGGCCGGTTTAAGGTGAAAGTGGGATTGCACCAAGGATCTAGAGTGTACGAGGTGCAGTGGAACACGAGAAGCAAGCGTGCCAGCATCAACTCCGCTTTATTGCGCGTCCGGAAGTACATTCCTGCCACCCCTAGCGGGCGAGGCATGATATACGAAAACCCAATCACGTGATACAGCACAGTATCGACTCTGAGCCCTTTCCTGTTTGCAATGGTGATGGACACGTTGACGGACAAGATCAGACAGGAGTCTCCATGGACTATGATGTTCGCGGATGACATGATCTGTAGGGAGCAGGCTGAGGCGAGCCTCGAGAGGTGGAGGTACGCACTGGAGAGAAGGGGAATGATATTCAGTAGGAGTAAGACGGAGTACATGTGTGTAAATGTACATGTGCGAGAGGGAGGGTGGTGGTATGGTGCGGTTGTAAGGAGTTGAAGTGGGGAAGGTGGATGGGTTTCAATACTTGGGATCAACTGTCCAAAGTAACGGAGAGTGTGGGAGAGAAGTGAAAAAGAGAGTGCAGGCAGGATGGAGTGGGTGGAGAAGAGTTGCAGGAGTGATTTGTGACAGAAGGGTAGCTGCAAGAGTGAAAGGGAAAGCATATAAGACGGTAGTGAGACCAGCTGTGTTGTATGGTTTGGAGGCGGTGGCACTAACAAAAAGACAGGAAGCGGAGCTGGAGGTGGCAGAGTTAAAGATGCTGCAATTTTCGTTGGGAGTGACGAGGATGGACAGGATAAGGAATGAATATATTAGAGGGACAGCGCAGGTAGGACGGTTTGGAGACAAAGTGAGAGAGGCGAGATTGAGATGGTTTGGACATGTGCACAGGAGGGAAGCGGAGTATAACAGGAGAAGGATGCTGAGGATGGAGCTGCCAGGCAGGAGGAGAAGAGGAAGGCCAAAGAAGAGGTTCATGGATGCGGTGAGGGCGGACATGCGGGTGGTTGGCGTGTCAATGGAAGATGTGGAGGATAGAGCGAAATGGAGACGGATGATCCGCTGTGGTGACCCCTAACGGGAGCAGCCGAAAGAAGAAGAAGAAGAAGAAGGATCAGACTTCACTGCAATGCTTTATAAAAAATAAAATATTATTAGACGAGTCTTTTGAAAACGATAAATGTATAAACAGGCGAGCATTGGGTGGCTTTGACACCAACTCTGTTTTTTTGAAGTGATCAGAGATTGTTGAGACAAACAAACAAAATGCACAGTCACTAATGTCAACCAGTTTCCACTCCTTTTTACCAGTGCACGAGACTTCATCAAAATTATTATATACAGTCTATATATAAAAACAACAACAATTGCAGGTTCAAAGTACACTGCCCCCATGCCAAATAAATATATATATATATATATATATATATATATATATATATATATATATATATATATACATATACATTACAAATCCTCCAGCACATGACATTGCCGAAGCACTTTCAGGGCCAGGTGATGCCACCATGCAGCACATGCACTTTTGAGGTGAATGTGTACAAATGATACTTATTCGCCGTGCAGCACCATGGAGACGAATTGGGAGGGAGCAGTGTCAAATAATTGATTGATTCGTAGATTAATTGCACAATTAAAATAAATAATAATAAAAGAATTAAGTTCTTAATTGGCTAATAGCATACCCAAACCACCACCGTTTCATCCGAATCTGTAACTTTTTGAAAATTAAGTAATTAATCAAAAATTGAATAAGTAATTGATTGTTTTAATTAATCAAAAATACTTTTATGGCCAAATCACTTACTTGTTCACCGTCGTGTGAAAATATCAGTTTCCGAGCTAAAAAGGCGACTAAGATATTGCCCAGATGAGAAACAAAATAAATAAGTAATTACGAAATCCATAATTAAGTAATTAATTGATTAATCCAAAGATAAAAAACACCGTTTTTACCAAAGCATATCTTCACTTTTGTCCCCAAATTTCAGCTTCTGTACTCAGGATGGCTGAGATATCGCCCGAACAAACAAACAAACTGAGTAAAAACTGAGTGCTGTGGCCATTCTCAGTATGGGCCCAAAAATAGGAGTAACCCCTCCCCAGGGTAGAACAAAGCACAAGTATATTTTTTTAGTTTATTGGGATGTGTGGAGTAGGAAATGGATGGTAGTGAAAAAAAAAATATTGGGAATAACATTTATTTTTGACATGATTTGTGTTTTTGGAGGTCTGCAATTTTGGGGGTGTCGCAAAATCACAAAAGCGGCTGTTAAATATTCAAGTTTCAACCAATTAGCATAAATGAGGTGTCATATTGTTCAGAATTAAGAGTGTGTTTTCATAGATTGGTTGTCAAAGCTAATTATAACATCACAAATACACAAACCTGAAAATGTCAGAAAAATATGATCAAGTTTTAGTAATTCTGAGTGTATGATTATTTTGATTTGCTAATGATATCTCAAAAAGTTGTGGACGGATTCGGATGAAATTTTGTGGACAAGTTCAGTGTGTGACAAGGCCGAACTGATTAGATTTTGGTGACGATCTGGATCCGCCTACTGGAATTAAGTGATTCTTCACCATTGAGATAGGGCCAAAAACGATGTATAGCACAATATCTCAAAAAGTTGTGGATTCAAAAAGTTGTGACAAGGAAGAATAGATTCAATTTTGGTGAAGATACGAATCTGGATCAGGATCTGATTTTAAAAAAAATTTAAGTGGTTCTTCACCATTGAAAGAAGCCTGGCGTTGGCTTCGCAGTTAGGATGGTGGCTTGGGATTCTCGGATACTGAGTTCAAGCCCCGTTGGCCACTGAATTAACACCAAGGGGTTGACTCAGCCTGTCATCCTCCTGAGGTTGGTGAAATGAGCACCAGTGTACTGGTAATAGGGGCACTGCATCTGCAACATAGCCGTGCCCCGAACCAATGATGCAACCAGCAATCAAAAACGCTGTACACGATGGGAATCATTGACAGATCGGGCCAAACCGATATATTGCAGGATATCTCAAAAAGTTGTAAACGGATTCAGGCGAAATTTGGTGGACACGTTGGGTGTGCTGCAAGGACGAATTGATTCAATCTTGGTGAAGATCTGGATCTGGATACGAGAATTAAATTTTTTAAGTAATTCTTCACCATTGAGAGATTGGGCCAAAAACGATATAGTACTGTATAGCATGATATTTCAAAAATGTATTGGGCCCGATAAGTTCTCGTGGATCAGGCATTGCATGGCGGAGGTATGTGCTCGACTGAGTCCCCTTCTGGTTGTTAAATAAAAGAATCCTCGAAAACTGCAAACTCCAACAAACCAACTTAAACAGAGCCTGGATAGATTACGAAGAAGCCTTTGACAGTGTCCCACATTCATGGATTATAAAATGAAATGCATGCAAGTATGCAAAACTAACTGCCAAGTGGTCACATTGATTGAGAAAGCAATGACGCTCTGGAACAACTCAGATATCACCTGACTTGGAAGGAAAGATTGAAATCCCAACAGTAAAAATATGACGTGGTATCTTACAAGGTGACAGTCTTTCCCCCCTCCTGTTTTGTCTGACTCTGGACCCACTGAGTAACCTCGTCAATGAACAAGGACACGGATACAATCTGACATGCAACAGAAAAACGACTAAAGAAACAATAAAGGTGACACATCTACTGTACATGGATGATCTAAAACTCTTCGCCCCAAATTATAAGAAATGGACAGATCAACTGAAACCAGTAAAGCAGTACTTGGCGGACATCCGAATGGAGTTTGGTCTTGACAAATGGGGTAAGTGTACATTTGTGCAAGGAAAAAACAAAAAGAACAGACATCTCAATCAATGAAAGCACAACAACACAGGAACGAGAAAACAAAGCATCCTACAAATACTTAGGAAGAGAAGAAGGCCCTCAGGTACAACATAAAACAATGCATAAAATAATCAGTAAAGGGTACCTATACGGGATTAGACTAATTCTGAAGTCATCCCTCTCCCCAAAAAAAACAAAACCAAAGCTATAAATCAACTTGCAGTGCCGGTATTCCAATATGGCTGTGCAATTACAAACTGGCCACAATTGGAGATCAACAATCGAGACACCAAAACAAGGAAACTTCGAATAACTATTCACACGATGTTTTATAAAAACCAATGCATACCGAGGTTGTACTTACCGAGGAGAGAGGGAGGTGGTGGTTTGATGGAGGTTAACCAAATGCACAGAACATCGTGTGTTGGAGTAGCAGAGTATGTGAAGAGCTCAACAGACTAGCGGATGAGATTTGTACATGAGCAAGAAAACAACAGACCAGGAAAGGGATCATTAATCCATTTAGCAAAGAATTTCCAAAGACAGATGCAAATTAAGAATACTACCACCGGACAACGAAACAGAAACAAACACAGCCCCAGTAATTACAAAGAAAAACTAGAAGGGCACTCAGTAGAGCGCATACCTCCGCCACGTAATGCCTGATCCATGAGAACATATCGGGCCCAATACATTTTTGAAATATCATGCTGTACAGAACTATATCGTTTTTGGTTCAATCTCTCAATGGTGAAGAATCCCTAAAAATTAAATAATTCTCGTATCCAGATCCAGATTTGGATCTTCACCAAAATAGAATCATTTTGTCCTTGCGACACCCCCACTCTGTCCACCAAGTTTCGTCCAAATCTATCTTCAACTTTTTGAGATATCGTGCATGGTGGCCCCATCTCTCAATGGTGAAGAATCACTTAAAATATTATCAGATCCGGATCTTCACCCAAATCTAATCATGTTCGTCCTTGTCACACACCCAACCCGTCCACAAAATTTCATCCGGATCCGTCCACAACGTTTTTGAGATATCCTGCACACAAACAGAGAGAAAAGGGTGAAAACATAACCTCCATCACCTTCGGTGGCGGAGCTCATGAACAAAGAGCCTGGTGAGTATATAATTTGCTCTTGACTTAACAGCTGTACGAAGTACGAAACAGTTGATTGTTTATATATTGAGGTTCGGGTTTTTCGAATATGTAGATGTGAGTTTCTTCGATCAAGAATGGTGATGTGTTGGCGATTGGATGGGAGTTTATTTTCATGAGAACTCAACACAATAAGGGACTTTCCAAAGCGAGTTGGAATTGTGATTCTTCTTTCCGCTGGGGAGGGTAGGTTATAGTACTGCAGCATAGCAAACCAATTGTTCGACTTTTCATAAAAGCACCAAAATTGGAACATATGTTGACTAATGTATTCTGAACAATTCTGGATATGGAGCCACTCGAGATTTTTCCTTGGTCAGCTTTGGCGGCCATTTTACAAAATGGCCACCATTCTACTTTAACGACATGGGATATCTGTTATTGTTATTCTCTTTCTCGGTTTACAATGATCTACAATGAGTTCAAGGCAGGCCACTTCACAGTGCAAAAGACCAAGAGGGCATTCTCAGCAATTCCTCTTGACCAAGCGCATGAACAAAACGATGCCCGTGTCAAGGGTGATGGAGGTGCCGTTGGCCTGACGGACAATCCCAGTGTTCTGGGGCACTGGATGGTCACCGAACCCGAGGTGGCCAGAGTGATCATGGAGTTTGAGGAGGCGAACATGCATCCAAATGCCAATGAGGAGACACGTCACCATGAAGAAACACCACGTGCACAGGAAGCATTTGCCAAAGATGTACAATCACTTGTTGCTGTCGTTGAAGAGACCGCTGCAAATGCAAGAAGGCTAATCTGCAATGCACTGGACTGTGTGCTTGTGAAGGAGAATGCCAGTAGACAGACGCAGTAGACACAGACTGAGATATCGGCCGAGCTTAGAATGTGCAAATGCAAAGTCGCATTGCTTGTAAAAGTGTTGACTTCTTGATCCAGAGCCAGTACACTTGAGCTCAGAAACTCATATTGTACTAGACTGATGTATGCGTGTACCATGTGTCCTGGTAGAATGGTAGTAGACAGTAAACCGTAGCCGCTTCAAAGTGAAGTGTGCAATAATTTGACTACATTTTCTGAGTTTGTCATTATCACGATTATCAGTTCCCTATTCAAAATAGAGTAAAGTATGTAATCTATAATGCAATTTTTGTTGATTCCAAACCCATTGAATGTGATGAATATCATTTGACTCTTGTTAGGCAATAATTGGTACTTTTCAGCGAAAAGTTTCAGGAGAGCAGCAATTTACAAATCAAATAATGGCTTTTTTTACCAAAAATACTGGCTCATAATATTTGAATATGCCTTTTCATGGTGAATTTACTGAATTTTACACTTTCCTTATATCTAAACACAAATACAATAAGAAAATAAGATCATACTGTAAAGCCAATTTCACTAAAGTAGAATGGCGGCCATTTTGGAAAATGGTCGCCGAAGCTGACCAAGGCACAATCTCGGGTGGCTTCATATCTAGAATTGTTCGGAATACATTATTCTACATGTGTACCAATTTTGGTGCTTTTATGCAAATTTGAACAATTGATCTGAAATATCAGACTACGCTGCAGGACTATTATAGGCACAGAGGAGATTAGTGTAATAATGGCATATCTCAGGAGATGGTGAAACGGAGGGCTCTTCGCTGTACCCGCTCATTGTTTTGTGACTGCTTCACGGTCAGGCTCAAGAGCTCCATACAGGAGCAGCGAACTCCAACATAGGTCAAATACACATGGTGTATATCAGAATCAAGTCTAATGAGCCTGGTGTGGCTCAGTGGTTAAGGCGGTGGCTTGGGGTCCTGAGTTCGAGCCCCGCTGGCCACTGAGTTAGCATCAGGGGGGTTGGCTCAGCCTGTCATCCTTCCAAAGGTCGGCTAAATGAGCACCAGTATACTGGTAATTATCCCTGCGTGTGGAATGCCAGTAAAAGGGTTGGTGTCAGGAAGGACATCCGGCCGTAAAAAAAAAAACAAAAAATAAAAATAAAAAAAAAACATTGCCACACGAAAGGGTACCATGATTGGAGCCCGCAAAAAGCTGACCCCTGCTCAGGGATAAAGACTTTCAAATGGTGTGATTATGACATCAGAATCAAGTCTGTGATGGGGACACCAATTCTCTTCAGCAAGCACAGGATGTAGAGACGACGTGAAGCACGCGATATCATTCGTTGAACCTGCGAGTCCCATTTTAGGTCCGATTGATACACTGGCATCATAAATACATAAGGGGTAAACGACAGATTAAAACAAGTGTATGCCCATGGAAGCATAATCATGGAGTTTGGTTTGTGATGAAAGCGAGATGGCAGGCGAACCTAAAGGTTATTTTGCTTCAACATTTACAGAAGAACAGTTTGGGAATTTATCAGGGAGGTGAGGAAGGGCTTTTACAGGAAATCTACATAAGAGTGGAGGAAATAAAGAAGCAGCGAAGAAAGCTAAAGCTCTAGGGCCGGACAATATACATCCAAGAGTTTTGAGGGAGGTGGCTGAGCAGATAATCAAAAGGAAGACCTAATACTGCATTGGAGTCAACAGGAGGGACCCGGATCAGTAAAGATCAAAGATGAAGTCACCAGGAGGAACCCGGATCAGTAAAGACCAAAGATGAAGTCACCAGGAGGAACCCGGATCAGTAAAGACCAAAGATGGAGTCACCAGGAAGAACCCTGATCAGTAAAGACCAAAGATGGAGTCATCAGGAGGAACCTGGAAAGTAAAGAACAAAGATGGAGTCATCAGGAGGAACCTGGATAAGTAAAGTTTCGAATTTTAAGCAGTCGGTACGTAACCATGCACGTAACCCAGGTTATTTTGCCTTCACACAGCTGTCAGTTGCCTATCCATCCATTGGGACCATACTCTGTGCAGAGCGTTGGTGCTGCCTAAGCAGTCTCCTTGGCTATTTGACACAATCCTGGACGGGTCACCACTCTGACACACGATACCAGCAAGCTGGCACTCATTTTGCCGACCTCAGAAGGATGACAGGCAGAGTCAACCCCACCTGGTATTAATTCAACATCCAAGCAGGATTTGAACTCAGGACCCTTGGATCCCAAGCCCACCACCCTAACCATTGAGCCAACACCAGGCATATCAGAGAACGTTAACTTCAGTTAAAACGGGACTGACGTTACAGAAAGCTATAACCATGGCTTAGACAGATTGAGTCGGCAATGGCGGAGGCTCAGATCGTCGGCCAAGGCACTGCTACCGACATACAGGCCATACACCCTGTTCAGAAACAGGATTCACAGAGTAGCAAGAGACCCTTTAGACTCGCTGTGAGAGGGACTTCAGATGAACCAACTCATTCGGCTCAAGGGAAAACGTGTCCAACATGTGGATCTGTAAATAACACAGCCAACTACTATGGATGCCCAGTACAACAGCTGCAAAAAGAGAGGACACTTTGCTAAAGTTTGTCGGGGCTCCAAATCGATTCACGAAGTGACTGTCCCTGACATGAATGTGTTGAGTGGAGACAACAGGGCTCGAGATGCTGATAAGATAATGTGCACTGTACAAGTTACTGCTGCCGACGGACATTGAATTGCTGTAGATACAGGCTCGGCAGCATCAATACTTCCCGAATCCGTCTACCTGCAATGTTTAAACAATGTGTCACTGACTGAGCCAAAACTACACCTGGTTAGCAACCTGAGAAATCTGATACCCGTGTGTGGTTGCCTGCATGTGGATGTAACTTCCAAGCATTACTGTGCGCCCGCTGAATTTTATGGAGTGCGGAGCGGCACTGCCATTCTGGGCAAAGACCTGGTTGCTGCACTTGACATGCAACTACTGAATGGTCGCATCACTTCAACCATCCAAAGCACTGCAAATCAAACCCCAGTCACAAATGTTACAGGTGACAACATGGAGGACACCCTGGGCTGTGCAAAGGGATTTATTCATCTCGTTAAAATCACAGGAACTGAAAAAGCTCGTGAAGCCGGATGTAATTGAGCCATCATTACAGGGGGTTTCACCAATTGTCGTGACGATGAAGAGAAACGGAGGGATTTGACTGTGCGTGGATTTAAGAGAACCAAACAAAGCCGTGGTGATTGATGGATATCCTCTTCCACACGTGGAGGAAATGTTTGCGGAGCTGCGAGGCAGCACACACTTTTCTCCACATTGGATCTGCAAAGTGAGCACCACCAGGTTGTACTTCATGAGAACAGCAGGGACCTCGCTGCCTTCATTACACACGAGGGACTGTTTCGCGACAAACGAATCCCTTACGGGCTTGCTTCAGCACCAAGCTGTTTTCAGAGGATGATGGCTGCCATTTTCAAAAACCAACCCGGAGCTCGGTGTTACCTTGACGATGTAATCGTTTTTTGGAGGGACTCCCGAAGCACATGACAAACACCTCAGAGCGGTGCAAGAGCGCATCGATGTAGCTGGACAGAAACTGAACCTTTCAAAATGCCACTTCACACAGACAGAGCTGTCATTTTTAGGACATGTAGTGTCACACACAGGACTGAAACCTGACCCTGCCCATGTTGTTGAGGTGTCAGAAGCACCCCCAGCGAAAGACGTGCAGAGCCTGCGCTCTTTTCTCGGGCTCATGTCATGCTATGCGAAGTTCATCCCCAACTATGCATCAGTCGTTGAACCCCTGAAAGAATTACTGTGGGGACCATCCACCTTCTCCTGGTCAGTCACAGCACAGCAAAGTTTCGATTCGGTTAAAGAACTGATTGTCAGTAGTCCAGCTCTCACTGTCTTTGAACAATAGCTCCATAGTGACAACTGACGCCTCCGATTATGGCCTTGGAGCGGTCCTGATGCAAGTTCATGCTGACAAAATGGAGAAAACTATCGCATTTGCATCCCGAACGCTGACTGAATCGGAAAGAAAATATTCCACGGGGGAAAAGGACGCACTTGGACGTGTGTGGGCGATAGAAAAGTGGAGAACTTATCTCTGGGGTAGACATTTCACTTTACGTACTGACCACAGTCCTCTCACCACACTGCTTTCCACGAAAGGATTGGGAAGAGTTTGAATGTGTGTGGCCAGATGGTCCACACGGCTTCTGTCATTTAATTATGACATTCAGTCCAAGCCTGGCTCTGAAAACGTTACAACTGATTGCTTGTCTCACCTTCCACTACCTACTTCAGAGCCCAATCTGGAGGATGACGTTGAGGTTGTCATGCTCACATCGACCCTCACTGTGGTGGCAGCTGAAGAATTCAAAACTGCCTGTATTTCCTGCCCCATTCAAGCAAAATTGCGTGAATTGCTCACAAAGCACTGGTCGAAAACGTCAAAAGGCCTGCCTGGATCCTGATCTCCTTCCTTACTTCAGATTGCAAACTGAACTGTAACTACAAGAGGACTGTGTGATGAGAGGTACTCACCGCCTTCTTGTCCCGGAGACATTACAGCCGCATTTCATCAAATTAGTACATAATACACACCAGGGCATAGTGAGGACAAAGAAGCGGTTAAGAGATTGGGGGCCGGGAATGGACACACGTCGCGTCCACAATCAGGGCTTGCATTACTTGCCAGCAGCACGACAAGACAGCTGTGACACACACACATCACCACCACAGCCGGTTCCTTATCCTAATGCTGCTTGGGAGAAATTAGCAATCCACATCATAGGGTCCTTCAACTCTGTGCCACTGGATTGTCGTTTTGCTCTCACCCTCATTGATTACTTGAGCAAATGGCCAGAAAATGCCTTCAGCTCCCAGGTCACTTCCACATTGATCAAGTTCCTGTCAACTGTCTTTAGCAAATAAGGTGACCCAAAAGAGGTGATATCTGATGATTGGTATCTCCCGCAATGAGGCCGAGTCATTGGGTCTCTCACACTCTCACCGCAGGCAGGTCGGTGGTCTTTCTGTCTTTTACCGTCCCCTCTCCGGCCTTGCCCCCCTACTCTGTCTGCGATATGTCCCCCCCCCCCACCATATTTCCGCACGGCACTCAAGGTCCACCAACAACCCCCTTCTGGTAAAACTATCAAAATCAAGAATCACTGCTCACCTTTACTCTTTCATTCCTCTTTTTTCCCGCCTCTGGAACAAACTCCAACACTCTCTTCAATCCCACTCTTCCCTCCAGGTCTTCAAAACACTTGATCACCACCATCTCTTATCTTCCCCCATCCAAAACCATAATCTTTTCTCCCCCAGTTAATCCACCCCAAACCCACCTCCTTCAAATTCCCTGCTTTCCTTCCTGAAAGTCCTTGTAGTAGCCATCTTGTTTACCCCATGTACCCCATCCCTCTCCCTTCCACAGATCTCCTAATGTCTCTGTTCCCCAATGTTTTGTCCTTCCCTCTCCCATCCCTCTTGTCTCCTGCTCCCATTGTTATATGTTCTGTGTGTTAGCTCTTATGTTAGCTCAACAATGTATACAAAAAATAACAATTGGCACAAGACATCTTATCACTCGTGCAGCTTCCATAATCCATGCTCTTCATTACATTTACTGCAGCATTGTTTTGCCCCAACAAGCTGGAGGTGTACGAGCAAACTTTTGGCACTTGTAACATCTTAATGTAGCAGGAATATATTCATGTATAGTGAAAGCTTGGTACCCCAGGAAAACTTAAGGGGAAACGACTGGGTTGCTCTGGGATAAAACCATTGAGGAGGTGTCGACTCTGACCCCATCCCTGACCCTAGTCAGACGGCAGGCGTCAACAACTCCCATAATCAACAAAATGGCTCTTAATGTCATCTATTTCAATGGAGGGATCAATCCTGTAAATGACTCCTTAGCTCTCCCTCAGAGACCTAGGAAGCTGACACGAGACTCGAACACCGCCAAACCGAGAGGCTCTCAACACTGTCTCCCGTTGGGCGACTGATTTACACTCAATTAATGTCGCTGGATATGAGTTTTTGGCGCTGGACAGTGGACACGTCTCCGAATTCTTTTTAATAGGTGTCGCCATTTTAATTGGGTTATCAGGGCTCAAGGGTTTGGATGAAACTATGACTACGAGTTTAGCATGGTGCTCTTCTGGGATGAGGAGGCCGTAACCTCTTTGGGTGGGTCTGACTCATCGGAACTCTCCCGCCGCAGTCTGCCCCCTCTTCCTCACTTGGTTTCCACACCAGGAAGAACCCTCGTCATCTTCTTCAGACACGTTGATCATGTATGATCATCTCCTTCCAACACCCTGGAAGATTTTCTTTGGCCAATTGGGCGGAGGATCGACCGTTATACAGGCAAGACAGGATACACAATACTGGAACAAGCCGGAGCATCCTCGGCCCTCAACCCCGCCCTGTAATGGCGTCCACCTGGCTGCCACATCCGCAAGAATTCACTTCTCCCGAGATAGACAGACAAAGAAAGAGAAATAAGGGATAAAAGAAAAAGCAATACTGCAAATAGAATGAATAAAGAGAAATGTGAAAAAGTAGAAAGTTTTTCCGGGTTGGAGGGTGCCTCTGACTTCTTCCGATGTTTCATATCGAAGCGCTTCTTGTTCTTATTTGACAAATGGAAATGGCATTTCATTTGCTGTTAAATTTCTCCCTCTCTGACCCTCCTTAGATGACTGTGGTAATGGAGCCCGTATGAGGGGATGACGAGGACGACGGCCTTACAAGGGGCCGTAGAGCCGCAAGATGTTCGAGCAGTAAGAGGAGTAGGCCTGGTCAGGGAAGCAGTGATGAGTCGGACTTGTCGTAGGTGATCAAGGTCCATGAGGAATCGGGGGATAAATTCCCATTTATAATCTCGGTGCTGGAAGGCTCCAAATCATTAATGTTCGATAACCCAATTAAAATGGCTTCTTTAATTGGGAAAGAATGTGGCGACATTCAGTGCCAAAAAGCTTAGATCAGGTGATTTACTGATCCAGTGCAAATCGGGAGCGCAGCGAGAACATTTTTTGAGAAACTCCCTTTTTGGCAGTGTCCGAGTCTCAGCCCTTATCCCTCATTCTCTGAGGGAAAGTCGGCGAGTTATTAATGGGGTATCTACTGCCATTGGTATGGAAGATATTAAGAGCCATATGGTGGCTAAAGGTGTCGACGCCCGGCGCCTCACTATGGTTTGGGAGGGGGCTAAAGTTGAGACCAAGTCGGTGGTGTTGTCCTTTTCTGGCACTTCTGTACCCCCTAAAGTATTCCTTGGGTATTGTTACGGTTGTGGGGGGTATGTGGAGGAATTTCATAGGAAAGTTAGGATTGAATAGAGTTGCTTGGCCCGTGGACATGTAGGAGACATCTCGATGTAATTAAGTAAGGAAACTGTGAACTTAAGTGTTACTTGCCACCACACGAGGGGTGGTGCGGTGCTAAATAGATATGGATTAAGAATAATTCCCCCAGTATGTAATCGCCCATCTGTGACTTTTCCAATGTTTTTGTATTGCCAACAAGCAATGATAAAATTACGTTTTCGTAACGGCAACGGCCATTGCAGCTGAGCTGCATGACCAGATCAGGTGGGGCCCCACCTCCAAGGGGGAAGGGCGGCGAAGTCACGCCCCTCGAGACTGATGATTGATGGCCGTGACGTGAGATGGGAGAAGAGGAAGAGTGCATAGGAGACAGCAGACCAGAGAGGACGTGGGGGAAGGAACTCATAGCGAGAAAGGAACGGACGAGTGTGGAGCGAGCTTTGAACGAGTAGTCGAGGGAGGAACGTGTCTACATGGAGGACCTCACTTTTGCTCACGGCACGATGAAGGCTGCGTGATTCTCGTGTTCGTGCTGTGTGAATTTGTGGCGTGCTGGGCAAGGCGCTAGCTGTTGACTGATCGGCTGAGCCGTGAAGAGTGTGCGTTTCTAAGGAGGGAAGAAGAGTGTGCCTCGTGGTCTGATCACGGGGACTCAAAAATCGTCTCGTCATGTGGGCCGTCATTGCGGGTGGGCCGGGTGCGGGAGAGGAACGGTCGGCATATTTGCTCTTGAGAATAAGCTACACTGCGGTTTGTGAGCCCTGACGTTGAGTGCCATCGCCAAATTACCTGCTGCACATCTTCCCGCCCAGAGAGCGATTGGTGACATTCAAGCTTGAGAAGCCCATCCCTGGGCACACAGCGAAGTGCCGGGATAAAGAAGGGATTTTTCTTTTATTATTCTGTTCCCTTGTCTGTATTTATGTCTATGTGGAGGCGCCTCAATTAGATTTACATTTAGTTTACCGCACGTTTTTCTTTCATTTTTATAATATGAATTATTGTCATTGTACATATTTGGTTGCTGTTATTAAATTATTATTTGTTATATTTCATTTGCTTGTGTCCGCGTATCTGTTGTGGGTCGAGTACATCCCGTGTGCCTCCGTCCTTCACCGCCATTTCTTTCCCGCGCGCACATTGATCTCTGAGAGTCTTGGCTGTAAGCCTCCAAGGGATAACTGTTTGGCCATCCGTCCAGATGGGGCCAAAACTCCCTTGGACATGACAGTATGCAGCTTTTCTTGTCTGGGAATACATCCCTCCACCTCTAAGATGTTATGGATGCCAAAAGTTCAGGAATACTGCACCATCCTGTTGGGGCAAATGACACTGCAGTAAGTAGAAAGGGAATCATGAGTATGGTAGCTGTTCAAGCCAGAAAATGTGCTGTGCCAACTGTAGGAGTGACCACAGTGCTTCCTGCAGAGGGTGTGTGGAATTTCAAAGGGCTGTCCGGATTTCATCCATCCTCAGGGTTCTTCTTAATCTTTTAAGGGTGGCTATCCTCTCTTGGATAGCCTGTTTGCAAGTCTTGTTCCACCAGGGATTTTAATTCTCAAGCCCAGTCTTAAAGTCCCAGTCAGTGAAGCCATTCTGTTCATGAATTCCCCGGTTCAGGCTAAATTACAGATGAAATCAGTGGGTTGCCAAACTGAGACTATAGACCAGGAATGCCAAACCGAGAATACAGGTGGCAAAACACGTTTTAACTTTTCCAAAATGAGGTTTATTGTATTTATCACGGAGGTTGTTAATTGTGCGGCTCGAGCAAAGAGGAGGTCGGAGAAAATTAACATTATTTCTTCGGCTGCTTGTAAACATTTGGGGGGGGAGGGCTTCTCCTCCAAGGAGATTAACAAGATATTTAGCAAGACAGGGAATAAAGTTAACTCTGAGAGATTCAACAGTCTCATGACTCTTCATAGTCCAGCAGCGTAGTCTGATATTTCAGATCAATTGTTCAAATTTGCATAAAAGCACCAAAATTGGTACACATGCAGAATAATGTATTCCGAACAATTCTAGATATGGAGCCACCCGAGATTGTGCCTTGGTCAGCCAAAGCTGCCAAAAAGTTAAACAGTCCCGTACGGACCGTTTTGTGTTTGTTTGGTCTTGCCCGGCTGCAATTTATTTTGTGTGTGTGTGTGTGTGTGTGTGTGTGTGTGTGTGTGTGTGTGTGTGTGTGTGTGTGTGTGTGTGTGTTAATATTTTTGCTGTAACTTGTTTTAATATTGCATATTCACAACATTTTCAAGAACGGCATATGCTAACGTCTTGACATGTATTTTTTTTTTATGATTCTGTTGTAAGTTACATTTCCATCTCTGAATTATCATCATGTTATCCAGGAAAGAAAAACAATGCAAAGGACCACCCAGACTATGTACCATCCATATTCCCCCACATCATCCAATCGGCTTCTCCCAGAAAGAGGAAACTAGATCGATTCCTCCGTGCCCAGCAAAGAAAGGATACGAGAGGTGAGTAAACATCAGCAAAAACAACGAAAGCAATGCCAGATCAGTGAATTAATATTACAATGACAATGTTGCATGCACATTATACACTGAAGTGACCTTAATGTTTTGAACCAAGTTCAAACGTCAGGCCTTCTAGCTTATTATTACAACGATAACGATGAAAGACAGAAGTAAGTGAAGCAAGAATGCCAAAATGAATTGAAAAGTATCTATCAAATTATAGTATCAATATTTCTTTTGGCTGTGTATGATATGCTGAGTGCATTTGCTGTTTGGGACACACCCACTGTAATCACATCCCCAGATACATGTATTAATCACTTCTTTCTATATATTATTCTCCCCCACCCTTTTCCCCTCCAGGTGAAGCTGCACCATCAGCACGAAAAGACCTCAGCAAGGAGTATCATGAGCAAGAACTTCCTGCAGTTGACCAAGTCAATGAAGAAGCCCTGCCAGATCTAGAATCTCCACTTCGACATGATGCTGGTGCTGACTCTCAAGATGAAGAGACACCAGTTGCCATTACCCTAGGGGGACTCAAAACTCCATTCGAGGAGGGTGAACGTGAACTTCGATACTCTGAAATGAATACATTACGTCAATAATGTGACGGTGCCCAGGAAAAAGTAAAAACTCCAAAATGCTATCTTAAACAGTAATTTGTCAGCTGCTGGTGTCGAGGAAAATGACATCAAGTGTAAGATGCTAGCAGGAATTAGTTGGGTTACCTTTAGCCAGTTATTTCTGTTTTTGAACTCATTTCTCGGCTTGAAAGCCACAACCAAGGACAGCCTTCCTCTGCGTGACCAGCTATTCATCATGCTTGTGAAATTACAACACTGTTTCCTTTGACTTATTGGCCACAACTAGAGGAATAAAGAGAACCACCACCATAGACTATTTCTGGAAATGGATTGAATTAATGCATGCTAAAATTGGATTCATGGTTAAATTCCAGGACAGAGCACATATTTTCCGTACTATTCCCCCTGTATTTAGAAGTAAATTTCCTAGTAATTAAAATCATGGATAAGACAGAATTTATACAACATGAATGTGAGCAATATTTTAATCATTCATTGACATTCTTGCTGGGTCAGTGAGTGACCCACAACTAGCACAGATGACTCACTGTCACACAGTACAGACAAGGAAGGTCAATGAATACTATTACTAACTAGCCACGTCAGCTCAGGAGTTCATAAATAATTGAAATAATATATTGTTACGAATTTGCGCCCGCCGGCGTGCGCGAACAGCCGCTTTAGCCAATAGCGGCCATCTCGCCCACCGGACGGACAATTCAGTCGTGACTTTCCGGAACAATGCCGGAAACCAGTCACGGGTGGGTTCTTAATCCCACCACGGCCCAGTCCGTATTCTACCCGCGCGAAATAGGGTCAATCGCCGAATATCGATATACCTAAGTACTTGTGCAGGTAACCTACTGAGGGACCGTACCTCGGCGGAGGCCTGCTTGGACACAAACCGCTCAAGCGGTCTGTTCCGTTCTGAGATAACCGAGCGGGTATTATCGCCCGACCTTGCCGGATCCGATTTTATTTATCGGGTATTTAAAACCCAACTAACATTCCGCAATGCAAGATGGCATTTCGATAAGGGAAAGATGACACGACGAACGGGGTAACATTCACACAAGCACATTTATTTCTACACACATATACAAGCATGCAGGTATGGAATCAATAAAAGCAAAAGCAAAAAGTGATACGACCGTCTATGAGCAATTATGTACAGTCACTTACACAGTTTTACTTAAGGACTCGGCGCCACATCATGCTTTCAAAGAAAACCCCAGGAAAAAGACCACCCCCATAAATAAGGGAGTCAGACTGGGCCCATGGGCCTTTGTGACCGAAAGGGCCCCACGAGACCGTTGCAGGTTACCTGCACCCTGGCGGTGCCTTGACGGGGCGAGTCACGATGTTCCGTCCCCACGGCAGCTAGTGTAGCCGCGGTTGCGCTCGGGGCTTCCGTGTGGCAGGCGAGCTCTCGCCGGCTCTCCCCACACGAACATGCAGGTTCGCGAGACACAGCAGGGCTGCGCTTCCCGCCCGCGTCTCTTTCGCGATGTCCGGACCTCCACTGACTGGCTGCTGCCAGCTCCCCACTCTGACATGAGCCCCGATCTTCACCCAGCTCCGGCAGAAGCAGCTCAGGTCCTTCCGCGGCGTCCAGCGGCCGCGACAACTCCAGCAACCACCGAGAGAGAGAGAACGAATGCTCCGTACGCCCTTTTTATTCCCCGCGCTCCGCCCCTCCGCTCTCGCCCCACCCTCCTTCCAGAACATGCGGGAACCTTCTCGGAGGAAGCGTTTTCCCGCCAAATTAGGGACGCGCGCCGCCATGGTAGTTGTCTTCTTCCACACACCGGGTGGAATTCACCGTGGAGACAACATTCGTCCGGGGAAGGGGGGGGCAACGGGGGCCGCCTGCTTTCCCTCGACAAAGACCAGGCCTCTGGTAACCGTGTGCCGAGGTGGAAACGCGGTGGTGTGGTTATGCACTTTTGGTTAAGGTGATCAGGATGGCATGGTTTGTCGAGAGGCGCGTGTGGATGTGGTGGTGGAAGGACGGTGGGTCTGAAGCGGTTGTTTGAGAGCGATGTTGGTGGTGGTGGTCCAAAATAACGATAGTGAAAGAAAAATGGCTATCTGTCATTTTGGCTATCATTATCTAAAATGGCTGTGAAAGATCACAGCCCTGTCCACACGGATAAATCCCATTAAACAACGGTGGGGAAATCTAACTGAACACAGACTTATCGATCTAACCGAACTAAGGACCTTTATGGTGTTCTGCGAATTTCCACAGCCGTAACAATATTAACACTCCAGTATAGTAATATTTGATAATACACAGTTAAAACTTGGTTTAAAATTGAATTACATACCTGGTGTCTTGAGTAGATATGTGTATACGTCTGGGTATTGCACGTTCAGCCATTCCTTCAGGCTGTCGATCCACAAATCACCGGGGTACTGGTAGCGGCAAGAATCAAGCCCAATTAACTGCATTTTGGCTCGATATCCGGCCAATGCATCACCTCACAAATGTTGTATATATTGATATGACATTGCAAACACTTGGGTGAACACGATGTATCAACAATTTATCTGAAATACATCAACAGAAAAAAACAACTCACTCGGCTTTGCGTGCAAGTAAACCACGATATACGTGCGTCTGCGATCGGTGCTGCATTTGTTTTCCCCTTTGCTAATATGGCGGTCGCGTTACCAAGCGAAGTCACGTGACTGTGATGTATGTCTGACCTCAAGAATGGTTCGAATCTGAGTTTAGCTGGGTCTTTATTCACGATAATCCGTTCCTTCTAGCCGATACGTCCTTGGCAGTGCCGCTCGACTGCATCCGATCGGGAAAGGTAGTCGGTAGTTGATAGAGTGATCCAGTTGGGGAAAGGAGCACTGAGGGGGTGGTTTTCCAGTAGTCAAAACCGCATGGTTAATTTGGTAACTTGATTCTAGACAGGAGGACCCTACGCCATGCGGTTGAGGTATTGGCGTCCACGGTCAGTTAAGCAACCCGCCACGTCACGGAATTATCCGTGAGCGACGGCCTACAATTCCAGGGAGTCTGGTGGGAATCGACGTAGTTTCCCCAACCTAGTGGTATTCTCACCCGGCCCGCAACAACATGTAATCAAGACGTATTTCATGGTCCGTGTCATGTTCAAACAGCCCGTATCTAAGAGGCATACTCATTTGGCTCCATCGAGGCTCTACCCCTGCCCTCCAACCCCCTTCCCCACGGGGAGGGTGGAGTTTGGACATTTAAGCTCAGTGTAAAGGGTCTAAAAAGGGTTAAAGTTGTAAAGGTCTAATCTAAGAGGTATAAAGGGTCTTAAGGAGTGTAAGCAGTCCATGGGGTCTAAAAAGTACGTTCCAATAGAATGATATGTAATTAATACACGGAATTAATGGAAGTATTCACGGTCCAAGTCACATTCAAACATGTAATCAAAAGACATTCACATGGGTTGACTGAGGCCAAAGGTGGGTGAGGTTTACACATTAAAAGTCTAAAAGGTATGTAAAGGGTCTTGAGGGTTTAAAAAGGTCTAAAACGGTTCCAGAGTTTGAAAGGGTGTAAACGTCTAAAAGGTACATTTCAATAGTAAGTAATTAATACAATTTTGATGCCCCCATTGCATCCTGAGATGCGATGCGAATGGTACACGAAAAAGGTCGTTCAAGTTGCTAAAACCATGGACCGTCATCTTGTCAAGGATAAGTGCCTACTTGTGGGGATAGTGAAGCTTACCCGTGAGAAACGTAGATCCTCTCTCTCGAAAAAAAAAGATAGCGAAGCTTAGGCCTAAGTCACATTTGCTCTACGGCGAGGATACGGCGGCCGTACGCCCTCTGATTTGACAGAAACGTGCGGCGGCCGCAGAGTTTCTGTGGTGGCCTCAGAGTGGCCCTACGCCGTTTGGCTATCTTTTACAGGCCGTAGGGGTCGCCGTGGAATTATAACACGGAGTTATAACTTTTTTCATTTCTACGTTCGCCGTAGCAATTCGACATGCCGTAGTTGTGACGTAGTTGTGTTCCATGTCGACCGTACGTAGGGCGTACGGTGGGCTTGCATTATTCGTGCGGCTGTCGTAGTCTCTTATCAATGAAAAATGAAGTTTGCCCAAAAACCGAATACATTTTAAAAAACCGAACACAACGTGGAGTTCATGTTTGTTCACGTGTCCCCCCCACCTGTTCGAGCCGCATCTTCGCGCTTTGTTCATCCAGTTCGTCGGTGGAAGTCCTCGTGAAAGTTCCTCTCGTGTGTCGATCGATAAATTTACCTCATGTTTTCACCTTGATTTGTGGTTGTTTTTTTTTACTCATCTTGTGTTTTAATTAATAGCAAAAAAAGCAATCCGATCACATGGTGTGACGGACTGTCGGGCAAGGATTTAATTTCACAGAAAAACCGGTTGTAATTTGGAATATCCATGATTACCTCAGCCCGATGCGTTTGATGAAAGTGATTGTGGTTCTGGGGGCATCATGTTTGATGAACTGCCCTGGGGGCAGTGCTCGCAGAGTGCGCGAGCGATCGGAACCCAAGCCGGAGCTCGAGCCTGTGTGAACCTTTGGATGTGGTGATTGTACCAGTTTACATACAAGACACCGCCACCGAAGGTCATTTACTCATCTTATTTTACCTTAAACATGGGGAATTTCAGTTTAAAGTGGGTTTTCTTGGGGTCCAGGAACAGATTAATTCACTCCATTATTTCGTATTGGGAAAAAAGTTTGGGAATCGAACTTTTTGCAATCCGAACAGCCTCCTGGAATGAATTCAATTCGGATTCTGGGGGCACCACGTACTGGTATATTCCGAACTGTTATATTTTTATTTCAGTGAAAAAAGAACTCGTATATATACCCACTCGTTACCGTCCGTCTGGCCGCGCGTTCGCCTTGCGGGCACCTTGAGGCGACCTTGCGTCTGCCTTGAAAATTATATGGCTGCCGCAGCGGGGCACTAAGGTCACCGTGCGACATCAAATCAAAGACCATACGGCACCCCCACGTTTTCGGTCTCCACAATTTATAAATACGCCGTGCGGCTCCCCGAAAAATAAAAACATATGTGACTGCTACATTGTGTGACCGTGGAAATACTACGGCCGCCGTATAATTGCGAGTGGCCGTAGATTTTGGTCTACGATAATTATTGATAATTGTGATAATTATAGATAATACCACTCGATAATTATAGATAATTGCGAGTGGCCGTAGACCGCACGGCCGCCGTGGCAAATGTGAATTAGGCCTTAAGCCGCTATCACACCTTGACGTTTTAGCCAGCGTATGGCAACGTATCAAAATGTCTGTAAAACGCTGGCGTACGCTGAACTATTGATGTTTTTTATTAAAAATTTGGGCGTATAATAACGAGTTGGACGTATGCATAACGAATTAGTAACGTACACAGAACGTTTTAATCACATATAGATAACTTACACCAACGAATGCTGAGCGTGTTGTCGGCGTTCACAACCTATGCCCAACGATAGTCTAACTTATGCATAGCGCGGGCAGCGTATCACCGACGATCACGTGGCGTAGGCTATTTATAGGCTGCGGCTCGATGATTCAAATCATAACCGCACCAGACATCGAAGTGTGAAGCCGCTGTCACACCTTGACGTTTTAGCCAGCGTATGCCGACGTATGAAAAATTTGCCCAACCAAGCTGGCACACGTCGAATACGTTATGGGTAAGTTTTGTATATGTTAAGAGCACGCTGGCACACGGCGAATACGTTATGGGTAAGTTTTGTATATGTTAAGAGCACGCTGGCATACGTCGTAGAACGCTGGCATACGTCATTGTACGCCGAGTACGTTGAGAAATTTTCAGCATGTTGAAAATTTATCGACGTACTTTACGTATGACACACATTCCGCTTACGCTGGCATAAGTTGTAGGCACGCTACGTGATCGTTGACACACGTTACTTGTAAGTTACTCATAAGTCGAAGCACGTCAAGGTAATGGTTAGCGTCAGTGTTCCAGACTCCCTGGTTTTTTTTTTCTTTTTTTTTTTTTTTTTTCTTCGGTATGACGGTTATGATTTAAATCGTTGAGCGGCAGCCTTTTAATTATATTATATTATAACCGCACTATAAATCGAAGTGTCAACATCACCGTCATACCGAAGAAAAAAAATACAGGGCGTCTGGAACACTGACGCTAACCATTACCTTGACGTGTTTTGACTTATGAGTAACTTACAAGTAACGTGTGTGGACGTGTGTCAACGATCGCGTAACGTGCCTAAAACACGTTACTCATAGGTTAGAAATAAGTTTCAGGTA
>NC_140972.1:35656871-35697044 GCF_056783735.1 Eptatretus burgeri | reverse complement strand
ACCTTAACCAAAATCGAATCAATTCGTCCTTGTCACACACCCAACCTGTCCACAACTTTTTGTGATATACTGTTCGCAGACAAACAAACACACAGAGAAGGGTGAAAACAACCTCGGCCCACCTTCGGTGGTAGAGGTAATTAGACCACCATATACATTAGAACTGCAGATGCTGAAATAGAAATTGTCATACTTTGGACACATCATGCATGCAGAAAACAAAAGTGTGGTGTGAAGAAGTCAACCATGCTGGGTATGGTTGAGGGAATAAGAGGAAGAGACAGTTCGTGTCTGCACTGGATGGATGGGGTGAAGGTTGCAACTAAGCTGTTTCGGCCAGGGCTTCAGGAAGCAATGCAGGATAGGGATGTTTGAAGAAATGTGATCATAAATGTCACGAGAAGTCATTCACGAGATGACAATGAAAAAGCCACGTTCAGAAAGCGAAGTCCACACCTGTGTGATTAGTTGCGCAATCTGTTTCTGCAACCAGTTGCAAGCAGTCGAGAGGCTCTGCTTTCAAGCAATCAGCTGAGCGATTTGTGGAGACGTATTTTATCATGTGCACATTGACAAACTGTAATTGGGTGTTACAATCCTGACTACTATTTGTAGATGTATTTCTTGGTGTACTCAAGCCACATTATATGCCCGGTATCAGCCACAGTCTTGTCCAGCGTTTGCGAGGGGCATTCAAATAAGTTTTAGGAACGAAGTATCCGTTGGAACTCTTGTCGTGGTTTGATCCTCATTTTAAAAACTTGCATGGTTGTTAAATGCCATTATAGTCCAAGAAATCTAGCCCCTTTTTCCACTCAACTTGGAACAAATTAGAACAGAAATTTTTTTTAACCAAAATGGATTGCTATGTGGTCCTCAGAACACCATACTAAAAGTCTTAAGAAATGTCTGTTGTGGAAATATTAATATTTTTCAGAAATCCAACATCACCACCAATTATCAATGTCTCACCGAGCTGTTTTAAAGCATTCCAAATGCATCCTTGTATCTAAAATCCTCCATTCTAGATTTTTTAATCACTTCAATATGTCATTTGAGAACATATGGTGAGATGTTATTTGGTGGCCATATTGGATTTAGGAAAATTATTCATATTTCTGCAACAGAGATTTCTTTGGACTTTTAGTATGGTATTCTGGGGACCCCATAGACATGCAATGTAAAAAAAAAACAAATAAAATTTCTGTTATAATTTGTTCCAAGTCAAACCTTATTTTACCTAGACTATTAGTTTCATTAATCAGACATCGTTTGGTACAGTGCAGACTTGAAGCCCACAGTGACAATTATCTGTTTTAACAATTGAAGTCCCACCTGTGTGGCCTCAGATAGGTAGCAACTCTCTTCTTGTGGTGCTTGGGTTTTGAAGAGCATTACAAATATCTGCATCAGTTGGCATAAACGGAAAGGAGGAAATTTATCCTTAAGAAATGCCTCGCTCAGTACGGTGAGAAAATCGGTGCCATTGTTGTGATGTCACTGGTATGTAGAGTGCCCTGGGAAGATATGACACTTTCCCCAAGCTCAGTGGCTGTGTTTGTCTTGTCCAACAGTCTTGTATTGTGTCGTGTATGTTCGTCTGTATGTCCATGTGTGTGTACGTGTTTGGCAGCTCCACTACGAGCTTTAGATCATGCATGTACCGTCGGACTCTGATATTCACGGAGGATATGTTCCTGCAAAATGCTGCGAATGTCGAATCGACAAAATATGGGGCATTGTTTCAATGGGAAAAAGGGGGACAGGTTACAGGTGGTTCATGATTCCTTGATGACACTCAGCATTGAAGAGAGAGTGCAGAGACAAATAACCATAGGTTGGTAACCTTTGCACATGTTTTTATTGGGGGATTTGACTGAGCTGAGCAGGATTTGAACTCAGGACACGAGAATCCAAAGCCCGCCACCCTAACCATTAAGCCAACACCAGGCATAATTGTACAGAGCAATGCATATTCCAAACACGCTGGTGTCAAAACCATTTGAACTAGCAAACACTGGCAGTTGTATTTTTGTGCTGGCCTATGAATTAGGATATGGGGTTGGGGGGTGTGGGGTGGGAGGAAAGGAAAGAGGAGGGAGACAACATCCGGATCGAGTGTGTATTTTGTTACCTGTAGGCAAAGTAGCCAAAAAGGATGAGGGTTTGCAGGACAACAAAGCCCAGGAACAAGGATGTGTTGAGACAACTTGGTAGGGGTGGATGCTCAGGGCATCGCATCGGCTGCTCCTGGAAACATGAACAGCATGAAAACTTGTTATATCTTCACGTAGATGTTCCAAAACATTTGAGTTTCAATTATAACCAAGATAAAATAGTTGGGTCGTAAAACTATGCAGCAATGAAAAAAAGTCGATTTGCTAAACTCAAATCATGCTATCTATTGTTTGGTTGGCATAGGAAAGGCCACTACTGGTATGAAACCACCATGTTTATCTCAAAATGCAACTATCCACATTGTAATATCCAATTGGATGACAGGATGGCTCAGAGGGAGCATACTTACCTATAAAATGTCTACTCTAGTCTTTGAATTCCAGACAGGCTATGAGCAGTCACCCTGGTGCTTAGTAGATAGGGCATTACATCAAACCATGACAAAATCAAAGGGGACATAAGGCCGACTGTCCCCTCATTGAGCAGCCAAGGTGCACCAGCCCCCATCAGGTTCGAAGTTCCGGCCAAGATCTGCAGTGCCGATAGAAAATGTACACCCCCTTTCAAAATTTTCACCTTTTGTTGCCTTACAACCTTGAATCAGACTTTTTCCACATAGTAACCCACAACTTCCAAATGAAAAACAAATTCTACACATTTCAGAAAATAATTAAAAATACAAAACGAGAATATCTTGGTTGGATAAGTGTCCACCCCCCTGATAATAGCAATTGTAAATTAGCTCAGGTGTAGCCAATCACGTTTAAAGTCACACACCAAGTTAATTGGCCTCCACCTGTGTTAAATTGTGATTATTTTAGAATAAAATCAGCTGTTCCTGCAAGTTTCCTCTGCTGGGTAGTGCATTTCATAGCAAAAACTCAACCATGAGCACCATGGAGCTTTTAAAAGACCTCCAGGATAGAGTTGTGGAAAGGCACAGATCAGGGGATGGGTATAAAAATATTTCAAAGGCCTTGAATATCCCTTGGAGCATAGTCAAGACAATCATTAAGAAGTGGAAGGTGTGTGGTACCACCATGACCCTGCCTAGATCAGGCCATCCCACCAAACTGGATGACAAAATAAGGAGGAGACTTATCAGAGAGGCCACCAAGAGGTCAATGGCAACTTTGAAAGAGCTCCAGACCTTTATGGCAAAGACTGATCACTGTGTGCATGTGACAATATCCCAAGCACTCCACAAGACTGGCCTGTATGGTAGGGTGGCAAGAAGGAAGCCATTACCCCAAAAAGCCCACCTTGAGTCCCATTTGAGGTATGTAAAAATCCACTCTGGAGATTGCGAAGCCAAGCGGCAAAAACTTTTGTGGTCTGATGAAATCAAGATGGAACTTGTTGGCCTGAATGCAAAATGTTACGTTTGGCACAAACCCAACACAGCACATCACTCAAAGAACACTATCCCTACTATGAAGCATAGTAGTGGCAGCATGATGTTATGGGGATGTTTCTCATCAGCACTCGTCAGGATAGAAGGGAAAATGGATAAAGCAAATTACAGAAAAATCCTGGAGGAAACCCTGCTGCCCTCTGCAAGAAAGCTGAAATTGGGATGGAAGTTCACCTTTCAGCATGACAACGACCTGAAGAAAACAGCCAAAGCTACACTCGAGTGGCTGAGGAACAAATGTCCTTGAGTGGCCCCCTCAGAGCCGAACCAAAATCCAATCGAAAATCGGTGGCATGACTTCAAGATTGCCGTCCATCAACACTCCCCATGCAACTTGATTGAGCTTGAACAGTTTTATCCAGAAGAATGGATAAATATTACCCATCTGTAATTGCTGTCCAAGGTGCTTCCACCAAGTATTAACTCAGGGGGGAGGGGGGTGGACACTTATCCAACCAAGATACTCCAGTTTTGTATTTTTAATTAATTTTCTGTAATTTGTAGAATTTGTTTTTCACTTGGAAGTTGATGGTTACGATGTGTAAATAAAGGTGGAAAAAGTCTAATGGGCGGTGTAGACTTTTTATAGGCACTGTATATGGGATACTGCATTAGCAGTAAAGCCACACCCCAGAAATATCCATTGACTAGGAAGTGCAACCAGTCGCGAGGTGCCTCGTACAATAGAGGAATACCTGTTTGTACTAACCATCCCATTACACACAAATGTTTTGCCACCCTGTACCCACCCAGAACTTTGCGGCAGCAAGCTTGACATTAATTAGTTTATAAGAACATATTCCTGTCACAGTATATTCCAAGCCTGGTGTTGGCTTAGTGGTGAGGATGGCGACTTGGGATCCTAGGGTCCTAAGTTCAAGCCCCGTTGGCCAGTGAATTAAAATACACCAGGAGGTTGACTCAGCCTGTCATCCTTCTGAGTTCGGCAAAATGAGTACCAGTGTACTGGTAAGGGGGACACTGCATCAGCGGCATAGCCACGTCCCAACCAATGATGCAACCAGCAGCCACAGGCTGCACTCGATAGAGAGAGAGTATATTCCAAATCAGTTGTTTAAGCGCAATGGTGGTTCAAATATTTCAGAACTAAGCCCGACTAAAACCTTGAGGCAATCACCATACAGGTGCAGACAATCATCTGTCAACTTAAACAGGTCTTGTTACTACCTTCAATGACTGGGAATTTTTCGATTATATCCGCTGTTCCATCCTTCCTGTCATCTTGGTATAGAGCATATACATATTGAAGCAGGAAACATGATTATTGGTTTCGGTTAACAACACAAAAAGGACAAGTAACCTCAAAAATGAGAAATCACTGCTTTTTACAAACAAAAGCCCAGGTCAAATGTAAACGATCGTCATATTATGATAAACAAGCGCTGGAATCAAACTTTCATTGCCTTCGTCACCGAAGGTGGACAGAGGTTATGTTTTCACCCCTGTCTGTCTGAGCACGATATCTCAAAAAAGTTATGGACGAATTTGGACGAAACTCCGTAGAAGAGTTGGTTAGGTGACAAGAACAAACCGATTTGATTTTGGTTCAGGTCCAGATGCAGATCCAGCCTATCCGTAGGATACAAAACGTAAACTGTTCAGCCTGGCAGAGGTATGCGCTCTACAAAGTACCATTCTAGTTCAATATTTCCTCAACAATAAATCGACCGAAAAGAAGGTCAGTCGTTTAGATAAACATTTATACAAACTAGAACGGGCACTCATAGAGCGCATACCTTCGCCGCCACTACTTTTTTTGTTCTTGGTATGAGTGTGGGGAACTGGTTTCATATGAATGGTCTTATGACACAAACCACATATCTATAATGTCATGACCCCCCCCCCGACTTTCGGGGGCTACGGACTAAACAACAATCAACTCACGTCGTTTTGGCGAGTCTTCACTCGCAAGCTCGGTGAATACAACGTTTCAACAAGAGAAGGTAATCTCGTTTGATGCTGGTTTCATGCAAATCGAATAAGAATTGACCGAGTTATGCCGAAAACCACATACTTTTCAAGGGCGTGACCCCCCCCCCCCGACATTTTACCCCAACCGGTGACATGTGTTCTGACGTCATTGTGTCACAAGATTGGGCATTAAATTCTGAACATTTTGGTGCTGGGTTCATGTAAAGCAGACAAGAATTGACCGCGTTATGACAAAAACCGCATATTTTTCAAGGTCGTGACCCCCCTGACCTTTGACCCATAACCGGTAACAAGAGTATGGGCGTCATTGTGTCATATTGCATATCACAAGATGAGGCGTTGAATTCTGAACATTTTGGCGTTAGTTGCATGCAAATTGAATAAAAATTGACCGTGTTATCGTAAAAAGACGATTTTGACCTTTTCGTGACCTTGACCTTTGACCCGAACGATCCCAAAATATAATCGAATACTTCCTGGCTAATAACCAATCATCCCACCAAATTTCATGCAATTCGGTTTAATACTTTCTGAGTTATACGAATCACAAGATTACAAATAAATAAATAAATACACGCCGACCAAAACATAACCTTTCGCAGAATGCGAAGGTAATAATGATAATAAAATTTATTTCCTTAATAAAACACTTGTTTAAATGTTTGACGTGCAGTCACTTAATGATCAGCCATTAAATTCATATTTATTATAACGTCGTTATGATAAATATATTCATTGAATTGGTGATCGATTAGACATGAATGTTACGATTGAAATGAAAGTAAAATGCACAAGAAAGAATTGGGTGCTTCTGTCGTTGAAGGTTTGAAAAAGAATAATCAAATATATGTATAAACGGTAATTAAAAGCTACAAACAGTTAAATAAACTACCATGATGGCAGCTTTGTTTAAATTTGAAATGGAGACCAAAAAAAAAAAAATTTCCTCTGCAGTTTTCCAAAAGTATAATTAATTATTGCATTCCCATTGAGTACCGATGTTCAGTGGAATGACAAGAAGTCAGGAGACAATGTAGACAATTTTGTCTCCTGACAAAATGGTAAGGCGATTACAACTGAAAGGGTTAACGTGTATAAAGGGATGCGTTGATCAAATATGAAGGGCTGACAAGATAGCATAGGGGTATGTAGTCACCTCCAAACTGTGTAGCCCGTTTGTAATCCTGACTGAGCTATAAACTATCATTCTGGTGTTTCACCACGCACATCAAGCCATTATTGTGTGCGCCCTTCCTCGGATGGACGTTAAGCTGGAGGACCAGTCTGCCAGCACTTTTTGTTGGGGGATGTTAACGATCTCATGGTGCCTTTCTGGAAGGATAAACGAGTTCTTGCCGGCATTCAGAACAAATTACAAATCCCTACCACCTTCAGTTCAGCCAGCCGTAAGTGAAATGAGTCTAAAAGGTTCACTGACCAACTCCCCAAGGTGGTGGAAATAATCGGCACCATAACTTGTAGAAGTAGATCGATTTGATCTCGTACGAACCATATTTTTTGGGGGAAATTGCATTTGTCGTGATCACACATTCGATGCAACCACAACTTCAGCGCACATCCACGACTGATGAAATTATTCACTCCTCTGCGAAATGAGCCCTCATGGATCAAGTTGCACTTCTTTTGTCCCTTGCTTTACGAGAGATTGTGGCGTTTTTTGCACACGTGACTCTTCAAATGTCATTGGACAAAATAAATCACATGGATTTCAGTATGGGCTGTGAGTATGCCTGTCTGAAAGCTTGAGAGAAAGTATGTGATGTTCAAACGTTTCAAGAAGAAAGTCAAAGAAGTTTGGGAAATGGCCGTATCCTGCACTATGTGTGCCCGTGTCTCAAGCCCTCATTCTAAAATCACAGTAAAAATCCGCTCCTGAAGCATGCAGAGTTACCGGACCCAGATTAACCGTCCCTCCGGTGAATATGGCACCAATAAGAGCACAAGATTTTGTCAGCATGTCTATAAATGCAACAAACAGATTTTGCACAAGATTCTCTTGATGTGGGATCAACATTAAACTCGCTGACCTGTACAAAAGCAAAACAATAATTTTGTGTGCCACTCTGCAGATTGGAACTTGAGGGATGCGATATTTATGTGAAGCCATTCATTTAATATCATATGCAGCACATGGCTGCCCATGTGTATCCTTCCTGGGGGGGGGGGGGGTGAGGGGGCAGAGCTGTGCGATGGATAGTGCCCCCTAAAGGTTAGAACAGGAATTTGGAATTTGTTCAGAATATTGGTGATAACTCGCCTACTCCTCGTAGAATCTTTAAGCTGGCAGACCATTTCAATGTCCATTCGAGGGATGACACACATTGAGGTCTCACCCTGAATATGAAACACCAGGATGACCGTTTGAAGCTGGGTCGAGATTTGAACATCGACTTGACAGCTTATAGGTGAGTGCGCATACCTTGAAGCTATTCTGCCAGTCCTTCGAATCAAATTTGAGAGTGAAGAAGCAAGTGAACAATCATTCATCCAGGCCAAATTTTCAACAGCTGAAATTCCACTTGGAGCCATGGCACATGATTTAATCCGAAAAATTATTACTTTAATGCTTTAACACGACTGTACTTGATCTTCCATGACCCTCACTCCTTTAAAGCAAAAAACAAACAAAAAAAACTTTTGGAATACAAGAACTCTGCTCAAAGTTTGCTCCAGCAAACAAGACAAGGTCCAAGAGTCCAGAAAGCATACATGCTGTCGCTGGTTCAGGTTCCCGACATCTCTACGGACACCCTCCAAGTGGTCTCGCATCTGCGTTAAATGCTGCATTGCTTCGTAAGGATTTCCAGACTCCGGACGCCCCGCATGGACATCTTGCGAAAGCTGGGTCATCATTGTCCTGCAAGGAACAATGGTTAGAAGCACAAGACCTTTTTAAAACCACCACCCATGATAGTCCATTGCTTCAGCACTCACACCTTTTGGTGGGCAATTTAATATAAAGTGGTGATATTTCCACAAAGTGATACTTTCTTCGAAAACACTGTAAATTTGAAAAAAATTGGGATACACTGTAACCATATCTGGCCTTGCTGGACCATACTGTAATCTTTTTGTGATGTAAAATGCCAAGTGATTAATTTTTAGGTTTTCATCACATATACATATATATATATATATATATATATATATATATATATATATATATATATATATATATATATATATATATATATATATATACATATACATATATACATATACATATATATACACACATATATATATATACACATATATATATATGTATATGTATATATATATATATATATATATATATATATATATATACATATATATACACACATTTCCAGTAAAGCCATATACGTATTAGCTCCATTATATTGAGACTAAAAAGTGTACCTTAAACAATCATCATGTCTAGAAACCACCCATTACATTTCTCATGTATATTCCAGAGTTTACAGTATAGTTGAATACAAATAGCAATTTACCATTTAGAAGTCACCTTAATAATTTCCTGACAACCTCTTTCAGGATCTGTCTTGATGTGGATACCGATTCCTCCAGTACAGTAAAATTGTTTTGTAAGGGAATGAGTCGGCCTAACCTTAAAGGGCAGACACATTTCTTTTCAAATGCACCCACGATAACCATAACATGCTCAAATTTGTGATATTAATTTGCATGATGTCAGCATAGATTAAAAATGTATATATGCTATATACATATACACACACAGTCGTAGGCGTGCTGGGATTTGAATCCCACGACCTAAATTTGTGGTATCCAGGCGGTTAACACCGATCAAACCTCCCAGGACGGTCGAGCGGTCCTTATTCCTAGGAGGCGGACATGCTCAATGACATGGATTTCAACGCGCGCTCGAAGGGTATGGCGGATGACAACACCGCTGTATGGGGGAACACGACAGAGCCCAGTGAGGGCAGTAGCAGACGTTGGAGGAGTTCTTGGAATGGAAGGACAGCACGAGGGGGTTTGGTCCGTGAACCCCACTACAAATACACGAAGTGTGGTTTCTTTAGAAGGGAATATATTTAATGAAACAAATATTTACAAGGACAATAATGAAGATTATAAGGACAATTATGTAACAAATTTAATAAATAACTCCTATTGATAGAGGCCTCACACACAGACGCAAACACAGGAAAAGGGTGACAAACGAAAATAAAACCCCCTTTCCTGAAATAAACAGGCCTACTTAGCCTGGCCAAGGGCTGGCCCTCATCGATCTGGTGTTGGGGAGCTTTGTCAGGTACGTGCACTTGCAAGCAAAATGGCGCCATCTCTCGTCGAGCCTGGGAGGAAGGCGCCTCCACCATCCATGTGCACACGCAGACAGAATCGCGCTTCCCTTGTCGTAGCTTTCCAAACTCTACATGCGCAAATCTGGCCAGCACCTCTTTGATCGGCTCGAGACGTGAACTCCACCCTGCTCGATCTGCTCTCTCCGAAGCCCCCTCACAAAGCACACACTGCGCCTTCGATCCTTCTCCCTTTCTCATCCTCTGTCTCCTCCGCCCCCGGGGCGTGACCTCCCGGGCACAGGGCATGGAAAAAGCGGAGGGTGCAGGACTAGAAAGAATGTGGTAGAAGACAAAGAGACTACAGACCTCTCGGTGATGCAAAAGTAAGAGGCTCAGAGACTCGGTTTCATCATTGGAGATTTCAATGATTTCGAAGGCCTTGTTTTCCATGGCATCAAGCTGAGCAAGGTGTGAGGCAGGAGTGCTATTCCAGCCTGGGAGAGCATTACAAGTTGTGGATGAAGGTCTTGTAGGTGGATAAAAGTTCAGGCGTGCGAAGGAAAGACTTTGCACGACAGAGAATGCAGTCAGCAACTAGCTTTGGAGGCCAACTTCGATATGTGGTTTGACCAAGAAGAATCATGGCTGATAGTGAAACCCACGAGTTTGAATGACTGAACCTCTTCAAGAGGGTTGTTGAGAAAGCAGATAGGAGGGTGTGCCATGCAATCCTTTCAGAGAGGGAGTGAGATTTGTCAGGATTGAAAGACATATTCCAAGTGTTTGACGATCAGCTCATGATTCTAAAACGAAGTCTTTTTCTTTAAAACTACTGTGCCTTCAGAAAGTATTCACACCGCTTGACTTTTGTCACATTTTGTTGGGTTACAGCCTAAATTTAAAATTGATTAAATTTTAAATTGTCACCGACTTGCACAAAATAACCCACAATGCCAAAGTAAAAACATATTTTTAGAAATTTTTACAAATTTATTTAACATGAAATACAGCAAAGAAATATCTAATTTACATAAGTATTCAACCTCCTGAGACGTTACTTTGTAGAAGTGTCTTTGGCAGCAATTACAGCTTTGAGTCTTCTTGGGTACGTGTGCATCAGCCTTGCACATCTGGATTTGGGGATTTTCTCCCATTCTTCTTTGCAGATTTGCTCAAGCTCTGTCAAGTTGGATGGAGAGCGTCAGTGAACAGCAATATTAAAGTCTTTCCACAGATTCTCAATGGGATTCAAGTTTGGCCTTTAGCTGGGCCACTCAAGGACTTTCACGTTTTTGTTCTGATGCCATTCCAGTGTTGCTTTGGGTCATTGTCCTTTTGGAATGTAAATATTTGCCACAGTCGAAGATTCTTTGTACTCTAAAGCAGGATCTCCTCAAAGACTTTCCTGTATTTTGCTCCATTCATTGTTCCGTCAATCCATCAAAGTCTCCCAGTCCCATAGCATGATGATGCCACCACCATGATTCACGGTACGGATGGTGTTAGATGGGTGATGAGCTGTGCTCAGTTTCCAGCAGACATAGCGCTTTACATTCAGGCCAAAGAGTTCATTTTTTGTCTCATCAGACCACATAATCTTTTGCCTCATGCTCTGTCTTTCACGTGCCTTTTGCAAACTCCAGTTGTGCTGTCATGTGCCTGTTTCTCAGGAGTGGTTTCCGTCTGGCCATTCTCCCACAAAGCCTAGATTTGTGAAGTGCTGCAGAGACTGTTGTCCTTCCGGCAAGTTCTCCCATCTCAGCGAGGGAACTCTGTAGTTGTCAGAATGGTCATTGGGTTCTTAGTCACCTCCCTGACCAAGGTCCTTCTTAACCAGTTGCTCAGCTTGGTCGGACGGCCAGCTCAAGGAAGAGTCTGGTTAGTTCCATATTTGCTCCATTTCCTAATGATAGAGCACACTGTGCTCTTGGGAACTTTCAACACTGTAGAAGTTGTTTTATACCCTTCCCCTGATCTGTGCCTCCTCGCAATTCTATCTCGAGTTCTACGGACAGTTCCTTGGACTTCATGGTAGAATCTCTGCTCTGACATGCACTATCAACTGTAGGACCCTATATAGAAAGGTGTGTTTCTTTCTAAATCATGACCAATCCATTGAACTGACCACAGGTGGACTCCAATCAAGTTGTAGAGACATTTCACGGACGATCAAAGGAAAATGGATGCACCTGAGCTCAATTTGGAGTGTCATAGCAAAGGAGTTGAATACTTATTGACGCAAGGCATTTCAGCTTTAAATTTTTAATTTATTTGTAAAAATTTCTAAAAACACGTTTTCACTTTGTCATTATGGGGTATTTTGTGGAGATCAGTGACAAATTTTTTTTAATTTCATGCATTTTAAAATTCAGGCTCGAACAACAAAATGTTAAAAAAATATATAAATAAAAAGTGAGGTGTGAATACATTTTGAAGGCACTGGAAGATCTGCGTCACATACACTTTAATGTCATGACGCTTCCCAGTGACTCGGTACAAGTTAAGTTCGCATCAAACATTTTGTTTCCGTGAGGACAATGAGTACCAACTGACTGTACAAGAAAACAGACATCAACCCGAGAGAAACTTATGGGACCATTTCACACTCCTACTTAATGGTTCTTGTGCAAGTTGGAGGTAAGCTGTCTTTCCTTTCCTTCAGTTGTTCTCTACTTTTTCATTGCAACTATTGTGGAAGCATCTGAGCAGTGTTAGATTTTCTCACTTGACTTCATCGACGTTGTTGATCAGTTGCTGCTGATACTTCATCATCTCCTGTAGTCTTAAGCCTCCATCAGCCTGGTCACAAAGGTTGGGTATGCAGGGAAGGAATAATACAAGATTAATGGCTCAGGTACGAAACTCTCGTCATGATTCAAAAACATCCCAAGCTCTTTTCATCTGCTCTTTTTGAATTGCTGACATCTTTCCTTTGTAGGTCTGGGCTAAAATTAAAAAGGCTAAATGACGCAACAACACGGAGCATTTAATAATGTAGAACCTCAGCAGGGTATATCGATAACAGTTGATGCGAGAATGAATGATCAATATTTAAGTAGAACTGCAAGCAAGCACACACCACACGATTGCCTCTTCCATTTGGAAACATGTGAGGCCAAATAGTCTATTTTTTTCTTTTTCAATGGCTACAAATATTCCTACGTTCTTGTGAGTTTGGCTGAGGGTAATTTTTTGGTCAGGCCTTTCACGAACCGACTGGCCAGGCCTGACACTCGACTAAATAGTTAGGGCAGGAATTTGGGATATGGCCATGGTGCCAACGATAGCTCGCCTACTCTTCGCGAAGGACACTGCGGGATATTTAACATACCAACTAATGCCTGCAGATGTGACGCCCAGTTTAACATCCATCCGAGGGACAGCACACACAATGACGAATCCTGCCTGTGAAACACCGGGATGACAGTTTATAGCTCGGTTGAGATTCAAATCCAGGCTGGATAGCTTAGAGGAGAGTGTGCGTACCTCTAGGCCATCCTGTCAACTCTTGAGGCCAAATATAGTACAGTATAGTATAATAATGGAAATAATTATGGAAACAAAAAATTGGGTATAAAATGCCAATTACACGTGATATCGTATCTCATGTGTAAAACTGAAACACTCCATAGTGGAATCTTGTGTCCATACAGTGCAATGTGATTGGTTGCCATGCAAGCAATCGAAGTGCCACACCTGCAGGAATAAAAGTATCTAGGTGATATCAATGGAGAGAGATTAATGTGTGGTGGATATTATGACTCCTGGAAAGAAATATCACATGACAAGCAGAAATAAATCAATCAAAGTCCGACCCAGTGAAGCCAAACGGTTGATGAAGAAAAGCCAAACTCTCCTAAAGTGATGTTAAGCATCCTATGCACCCAGATCAGGACACCTGATTGACAATGCTTGGTGACAAGGTCTATTCATTCATAACCCAGATAACAAAAATACAGCAAACGGCATGCTGGTCTCACTGTGACCCCCAACCCCTAACCCACCTTCACGTCGCCCGTAGTCTGACCAAGGACTTGTGCAGCAATGTCAACCTGCTTCCTCTGCTCCTCGACTAGCAGGTCTATTCGCCGTCCCAGATTTTTAATCTCTGCTTGTATCTTGCTCTGTCCCTCAAATATATGTTTAAGGTCTGCACTTGCTAACTCAACCTCAGGCATGGCTGAAAAGAAATTAAAAAGTGAAATGGACATTTAACATCATGGTGAATGCAAACAACACTTGCAACTTTAAGAGCTGTCATACATTTTTTTTTAAATAAAAGTCTACGTACCTCGTTGGTCATCTGGAGCACCTTGTGCATCATTTTCAGGCTCCGTAACCTCATGTTCCAGTGGCTGCAAGGATTTGCAGAGTTTAAAATAACAGCAAGCAGTTTAAACATGCAGGGAGAAAATGATAATCAATATTGGCAACGAGTTGATCCTTAAAATCTCCATCACAATAACAAGAGAAAGGGATTGTTTGGGAGGTTTGGAAGTTTGGGAGGTTAAAGACATGAAATAGAAACGAGGATGAGAGTGCACAAGTAGGAGTAGAGGGACACATGGGAGAGAACAAAAAATATCGAGCAACTCTGTCACTCACACAAGTTGGAGGGGACGTCAACGTCGACGGGATACCTTAGAGGTATGCGCACTTGCCTCAGAGTTTGAATCTGAGAACTCATCTCTTGAATATCTTAGAGGTATACGCTGAACCTGGGTTCGATTCTCAACCCAGCTATAAACCATCCCCCTGGTATTTTGAAGGCAAAGCGATTCATCAATCAACGTGTGTGCCATCCCTCAGGTAGACGTCTTAAGCCAGGTGTCGAGCCTGCTAGGATGAATTGATGCACGTTAAAGACCCCACCGTCTCATGACGGTGAGGCCAGTTTTTGCAGGAACCCTGAACAAATTAAAAAATTCCTGCCTGAATGCACAAGGTCACACACATCCGATTCCTCGGTTTCTTGAACAGGTATCTATCTGCAGCTTCTAAATGAAGCCTCTCAGAGAAGAGGTCGCAACTATTTTGCAAGAAATAGATTTGACACCCACAGCTCTTGGTAAATTGCTAGCAGTTGACCCAAAGAGTAGAATGTCCACCTCACCACTGACTGGGTGAAATTTGTGAGACAAGTTCTTTGTGCGTCAATACCACACAGCATACGCCTGTAATCGACCTTAAACCGAGTGGACTTGGGCAAAGTCGTAGTGACAGGAGGTGAATCACATGGCATTCACATGGACGAATCACTCCAGTAAATGGCTGGCTTAAGCCGTAAACCACACCACAAATATAGTGTGCCGTGCATGAAAGACACTCGCATATTATTTTTACAAGTCTGAAAAAACACGGAACAGGAATTAAAACAAAGCAAGCATCCTTCATCCTGCCTTACCTGCTGCCCTGGCTCATATAAGCTATGCACAATGAAGGACAAGATGTCATGATCATCTGGAAAAAAAAGAAAGTTTCAACAAATCAAATCTGGATTAAATGAAAATGAAAAAGCACTACATATCGAGGGGGGACAAATCTCTGCATTTGTACGATGTCTGTATGAAAGATCTGCTTCACGTCAACTTGCCTTGCCAAAGGTAATTCAACATGTGACGTTTTATTTTTGATCTCACGTGATCCTTTTCATCCATCACAACACATTAAGGTTAATTAGTTAATGTACAGCTAAAAATCATATACATCGAGTATAATATTTCTGTTTCAGTTATCAAACTCTCCTCTGAACTGTCTACTCTGGGTTCAAATCTTGGCCCAGCTACAAACTCATCCTGGTGATTGGCAAGCATGGTGATTCATCAATGATAGACCTTAAACTGGTGTCGTGTCTGCTGGGGTTAGTTGGTGGGCGTTAAAGATCCCACGGGGCCCTTCACACGGAGTACGCAAGTTATTGCCGGCACACTGAACAAATTACAAATTCCTGCTCTAATCTTCAGGGGGTACTGCATAAGCAGCACAGCTGCACCCTTGGCAAAGGATACTACTCATAGCAAATTATGCTGACACAGCCATGTGCTGCATGCAGAAGAAGAAGAAGAAAAGTGTGGCATGTATAAAATAAAAGTTGGTTACAGGTACTCGCTTTACTGCTGTTCAAACTCCTGGAGTTTTTTTTCAGGCAATTTTATTGTTATCGCTATCATCAGTACCAGGCACTGATCACAAGGAAGCGTGGATGCACACATGCAAACATTTCTGACTGACTTTCAACAAACCTCAAAGATGACCTGGCCAGACTCTTCTCAGATTGAAGAACTTTATCATGTTGCTTTCAATATTTACCTTATTGTGAGATAAAGACACACGAAAGCCCACTGCACACTAGCCAATGTTAGCCGATGCAATGCAACGACATTGTTGGCACCAAATCTTGTTTTGTTGGACACTGCCGCACACTTGATTCACACTACATGATAAGACGACAATTTTCGGGGAAAAATGGCGATGAAGAAATGCAGGGAGACAGTGAAATCTCGAGCACTGTTGCTTTGGTACTCGTGCTGGTCCTTCGCCGACGTCGTGCCAGGAGAAAGAAGTGGCTGTGGGTGAAGCCCTGGGTGAGGGCTGGCTCAAAGAGCGTTCAACAAACTTGCTACAGAAGATAAGGGAACTCGTATTTACATTATTGTGTCAGAGGGATCCGTTAACACAGAACACTGAGCCAGATGGTCTGAACATCCATGGACCCCGAACCAGCATTTAGAAAAACGACGTTCACTTAATACTGAGATTCCCCAAGGATCACCAAAATGAGGCCGAACTTAGCGGTATAATGGTTAGGAGGGCAAGAGGTGGGAAAATGCTTCTGAGAGTTAAAATGGTGTTTACTTACAATTTAAATACGAAGATAATGTTGGACGTGACAATCAATAAGTACGGCACAGATCTGGCAGTCGACAGACACAAAAATAGTGTTGAAGGACACGCAAACTTGTATAGAGAAGAGAAATAAACCTAACTTAACTATGGTGACTTAATGATTATGATAAACAGTTCTTGCTGTCTCCTTTTAAAGTACAATGTACTTTCAATGTCCTTTTGTGTCCAAGTCCTCACCCGGCCTCACCTGAAAACAGGAGGATTTACACAATAAGCTTACTTTATTGGTTCATGAAAAAATATTTTCACGGAAAAAATAAGTGACCACTATATTCGTTATTGTTGTCTGTCTGTCTGTCTGTCTGTCTGTCCCGAGCATAGCTCCGTGGGTTTTGATCCGATCCTGACAATTTTGGTGGGAGGTTTATATCATGATCTAGTTGTGTTTTCCTGAAAATGGGCGTGGTGCGCCAATTATGGGCAGAGCCACGCCCAAAAAAAAAAATATGTTTTTAGGGGGTAGCCGATTTCAATTTGCATCTTCTCCGAGGGGTTTGTCGAATCTGGCAGGGATTTCGGTATTTGGTTAGCCCAATGGCACCTGCATAGCCCACAGAGCTCGATTTTTCATTTTCATCCCAAGGTCAAAGCCACAAGGTCACGAACTTAGAAAATTGCAAATTGTGTTTTTAGGGGGTAGCCGATTTCAATTTGCATCTTCTCCTTGGGGGGTTGTCGAATCTGGCAGGGGTTTTGGTATTTGGTTAGCCCAATGGCACCTGCATAGCCCCACGGAGCTCTATTTTTCATTTTCGTCCCAAGGTCAAGGTCACATGGTCACGAACTTAGAAAATTGCGATTTTGAAATAAAAATCCATCTTCTCCGAGGGGGTTTGTCGAATCTGGCAGTGGTTTCGGTATTTGGTTAGCCCAATGGCACCTGCATAGCCCCACGGAGCTCGATTTTTCATTTTCGTCCCAAGGTCAAGGTCACAAGGTCACAAACTTAGAAAATTTCGAATTTTGACATAAAAATCATATGACGCCCTAACTTTGAGAGCTTGGATGACAATATGTTTTATGCATAATGTTGAGGTCATTCCCCACTGAAAGTCTTGAAACCATTTTGCTCTATCTCGAACACCTTGCCCGTGGCGCCCCCCTTCAAGTTTGTTTTTACGCTGAGTTCATCAAAGTATGGATAATCCGATGAGTGCGAAATTCCATATAGCCTATATGACGTTATATTATTCCTGGAATGTTCCAGAGGAAGTTTTGCACCAAAGGTCATAATCTTTGACCTTTAAAGGTCACAAAGGTCAAATTTTCAAAGTTGTGGGTGTGGTGTGGCGGGCCTGCGGGGGCAGGGCATGATGTGGAGGAGTGGTCGGCGTGATCACGTGCGTGCAAGGGATATAGGAGTGCGCGCCGCCTGAGGCGTTGTAGTGGTTGCTGTAGTCGCTGTGGCTTGTAGAGTGCATTGAGTACGTAATAAAGGGGAGTTACGGGCAACGTACGCTCACGCTCCCACTCGTGCAACAAAGCCGGGTTGGACTGTTTCCCCCGCTCGTGTCTGCCTTCGAAGCACCACTATCACGACACCACAGTTTGGCGACAAGGCTGTTCGGATCGGCGTGTGCACGGTGGTTGGGTTCGGATCGGCAGCGAGTAACTCAGTGCACCCCGCCAGGTTCGAGGTTCCGGAGGAGCGCATCGCGAAGAGCGTATCGCAGGTTCGCACGCCGCGCGCACAGGCTCCGGAGCCAGGAGGCTCGCCAGCACGGGCATCTCACCAGCATGGCAGAAGGTCGGGGCACGGCGCACGGACGCGTACCCGTCTTCGTGGGAGATGACTTCGAATTGTTTTCTGAACAATTGGGCTGCTATTTCCACGCGAATGATGTGGATGATGAAGGCAAACGCAAGTCGATCTTGCTCGCCTCGCTGTCAACGGAGCACTACCGGCTGCTGAGTGATTTGGTAGCTCCAGATGAGCCCAGTGATGACGGGCTATCGTTTCAGGATATCGTGGAGAAGATGAAGACCCACTTGGCGCCAGAGAAGTCATTGCAGCTCGCTCGGTACCAGTTCGATCACCTCGCGAAGGGTGTGGAGGAGCGCGTGGCAGATTTCGTGGCACGGGTGAAGCATTCGGCCGTGGCTTGCAAGTTTACGGCAGAGGAGCGTCCGGCGCGACTCAGAGATCGTTTTATTTCAGGTCTGCGAGACGCGAAGATGGTGGCAGTCATTCTGCGGGTGAGCGACGTTACATTCGACTCAGCGGTCGGGACTGCGTCGGCTGTCGAACAGACGCTCACGGATGTCCGCGCCATCGCCGGCCAGGACGTAATGAGTAGCTGAAGCTGGGGCATGTCGGCTGATTCCGGGGTCCACGCGATGACCCAGGTCGCGCGCGCGTCTGGCGGTGCGGGCCAGGGGCGCGCGCCGCAGCGCGGCCGCACCGGGAGCGAGGTGGATTTCCAGGGGTGCTGGGGGTGTGGTGGTCCGCACCTGCGACGAGTGTGCCCGTATAAGAACACCGTGTGTTTGCATTGTCACAAGGTGGGACATTTGAAGCGTGTGTGTCGGATGGCGGGGGCCTCCGTTGGGGTCTTGGATGGCGAGGTGCGGGAGGACCCCAGTGACCTGGGGAGCGGCCTGCAGCCGGGGCATAGCGATGCCGGCGGGCCGGAGCAGTAGATGCAACCAATATGGAGTCTGTTTTCGATTGGTCCGGAGGTGACAAGACCAATCACGGTGGAAGTCGAGGTGAATGGCGAGCCGACCGTGTTTTACGTTGACACCGGGGCTGCAGTGTCGGTCATGGGCGAGCGGGCGGCTCGTAGTCTTCGCGGTGTTCGCCTGGTCAAGACGACCTTGTCGCTGTGCACGTACACCGGTGAAGCGATTGCACCGCTTGTGGTGGCAGACGTCTCGGTGGTCTGCCGGGGTCGGAGCGCCCTACTCTCGGTGTTTGTGGTACGAGGGGAGGGGCCCGCCCTTTTGGGTCGGGACTGGTTGGTGCACCTCGAGCTGGATCTCCAGTTCGTACCTCCAGGTGCGCCGGTGCTTCCTTCGAGACCCGAGGGCGAGGTTCTGGCGGCAGGAGCCGCATCGATGCAACGGGAGCGGCTGTTCGTTGCTTCCTGCAACGATGATCTGCGGTTCGGGAGCAACGGGAGCCGTGCCAGCTCTCGCGCTGAGCTCTCGCGCTTCGGCTGCACTCATGATGCAAGGCCCGCCTGTGTTGTTCAGGCGGTGTTGACGGGGAGTTGCAGCGAGCCCGTCGCGTTCAAGAAGTTCGCGGATCGCGACTGTCGACGGCAAGCAGGTCATCGCAACGTCGCGACGACAGCCGGGAAACGGACACGTGATGTGGTTCATGGGTTGCTGTTCATTGCGGATTTGATTGTCATTGCTCAAGTGATGCAGTTTAACGTTGTTGAAATAAATGCTGGCAATTCAGGTGTGAGAATATGTTTGGCTGGGATCAATCGATGGGATTTTCGTGATAACGGATGTGATGTGAAGGCTTTGGGAGCGATTGTGGCAAATAAAGAGGTTTTATTGGCCTCCCGCTGCCACGGGCCACGGGTTGTTACTTTGTCATGTGCGGGGGTTTTATCGGAAAAACGCGCTGTACGGAAAAAGGAGTTTGCAATTGCACAGATGATGTTCTTATTGATTTATGACGGGCCTGAGTTTGTATGGAATTGCTACCGTCTAATTATTGTGTGGGTCTCAGAGATCGACTCAGAGCCGGGGCTGGTTCGCTGTTCAGCGTTACCCCCACCCCTGGTTTCGGCAAGGTCAGACGTGCCTGGCGCCTGGGGCGCAACTCTCTGTTCTCGCCCGAGGCCGTTTGGACGTGCGTTGGAATCTCAACTGATTGTAGTGCGTGGGTTGTTATGGGGTATTTGTTGCGTCCAGCCGACGGCGCTGTTCAGCGTCCCCACCCAAGGTCAGTCGGGTTTGGCAGTGGCGCCACAGTTTCCAGACAGCGGCTTTCCGGCCTCGGAATGTTTATCTGCTTCAAGTCTGGCTGGGGGAGATGTGCCGCCTTGTCGGCCGGAGGCGTTTGATGGTGCCGGGGGAGGTTTGCTCGGGAGGTTGCCACGACCTCGCCGGAGGGCGTGTAAGCATGAGCCGCCTGGGGGCGCTTTTGCTGCGTAGTGATGCTGTGCTTCTTGATATCTGTAACACGGTCAGGGTTTTGTGGGTTCATTGTGCAACTCAGTCTTCGGAACCTGGCCGTTGCAGCTCCACTCGCTCGCGTCGACACTGTATATGGTGTGATGTGCCTATGCTTTTTCTTTTTGAGGCGATTATCGTTTTTGGTACCTTATCTGCTTTTATAATCGTGGTATCCTATGCTGCTTCTGGTTATTATGATGATGGACATTTAATAATCATAGTTTTAGGAGGGAAGAGTGTGGTGTAGCGGGCCTGCGGGGGCAGGGCATGATGTGGAGGAGTGGTCGGCGTGATCACGTGCGTGCAAGGGATATAGGAGTGCGCGCCGCCTGAGGCGTTGTAGTGGTTGCTGTAGTCGCTGTGGCTTGTAGAGTGCATCGAGTACGTAATAAAGGGGAGTTACGGGCAACGTACGCTCACGCTCCCGCTCGTGCAACAAAGCCGGGTTGGACTGTTTCCCCCGCTCGTGTCTGCCTTCGAAGCACCACTATCACGACACCACAGTGGGAATCGAACCGGGTTTTCGACCTTCTTCAACGAACTCACTCCAATAAGCTATAGCACGTATACCGTTTCCTTATTTTAATGTCCACAACATTGTTTTGTGACCTTTAAAGGTTATGCAAAGGTCAAATTTTTAAAGTTGTTGAACGAAACCGGGTTTTTGACATTTTGCAGCTGATAGCCTGTCACTCGTACCACATCATGTTGATAATTTTTATAACTTGGTCAAACATTATCACATTGTCTCATCCTTGACTTCTGAAACAATCTACATCGTCAAATACCGCTCATGAACCATCGTCGTCTTCAGACTTGTACTGTCTTAAAGTTAACACTCATTGCCACCTCAGTGCACTTTTAACGAGAAGACTTACTCTGACAATTACCCTGATACAACAGCAATCTAAGCTAAGCGGTCACACAGTCCATGCTATTGTTATCGCAATCTAGCTATGGATGACCCCCCCCTGCCCCCACCCCCACATAACAATATTTACTTGGTGAATACCCATTCCCTCCGGAGAATGTGCCGCTGCATTCAAACCACATTTACACTTCTTCCTCAATGCCGGAAAGATATGTCGGTGCTTTTAAAACGGGGATCTTTATGCTTAAATGGACATTCATTTTTGTTCCAATGAACACGCACATTCAAAAGGCAGAGACTGTTGTTAAAAGCTTTTATAACACAATGCAACAATATCACAATTTTGTTTCTGAAGGCTCGTTAAATGCAGGAAATAAAAGGCAGGTTCAGGCTACTATATTGAACTTTCATAATACCTTTTTAGGCTTCAAAATTCATAAAAGCTAAAATATTTTTTTTAGTTAATACTGCACATGATGACACTATGGCCAGAAGCTCCTGAAAGCTGAAGCTCAATACGTTGCACTGTGATGGCAATTGTTGGAGACTGCCACACACTATACCATCATGCACGATTGTCATGGATACAACTCGTCGTAAAAGTTGAACATGTTCAACTGTTACAGTGGCCACCGATGCGCCTAAAAAAACTAGTTGCAAGGACCGGCAACTGCCGCACATTTCGCAATTACCAAAAAACTTTTGCTGACCAAGTTGTCACCGACAACCATGTTGCATTGTGTCGGTTAGTGTGCAGTAGGCTTAATACATCATGCTATTTATCACAACCATGAAAACCCATCAGTGGTAATACATTTTAGCAAAGCCACAAGTGTAGTGTAGAGTAGATATCTGAAACATACCAGCGATGTCTCCAGTGGCAGCAGAAAAGCCAAAGTAGCCCTGTTTTGGTAGAATCATGTTTTCAACTCGAGCACACAGCTGCACGTCGTCGGGCTGTGGGCTGTTTCCCATGCTAACCATCACCTGCACATACAAGTATACAAGGATTTCCATAATTAGTGTGCAGGCATGCAAGATAATAAATGAGAGCATACAAAGAGAACCAGATAACAAGAAATCAATGCCCAAAAATGTCCAAATACCCGTCACCATCAAAATGGCCCAACTAATGGGAAACAATGGCAGTGTACTTATCAAAGCACTTCCTCTCAAACGGAATTAAAAGGCATGACCAGATAGACACAGCTCGAAATAAAAAGGAGGCAGCGTGGAAGTCAAATTCAGGAGTACTTGTGAGACATGACATTGACGAGGAGTCAGGGAGAGCACCTCAGCACGAATGGCTTCAGAAGTGGAGATTATTTATTTGAGATGCGTATTTAGTTCCGTCTCTCACCAGTTTCCAGATAATTCATGTTGCTAACAAAACTTTGAGGCTGTAAGCCAAAGTGGTAAATCACAGAGGGGGTCCAGGCAGGTTGGAAACAGATAAAAACTTTATTCAGGGTGTTATGCATATTTTCAGGGTGTAGGGTGTGACTTCATAATGGCAGGATGTTGTTAAATAGAGGGGCAATACCCCTGGGCGCTCACCTGGTAGAACAATGATACTGAGGAGGAAGTCAATGTGGGACGGATTCAGCAAAATGTACCGACCAATGTTATAGCAAATACCTATTTTGGATGCCCCCCCCACCCCCAAATAAGTATTTGCTTTCTTCGCCGAAATTTCACGAACAATTTTGAAACGACCACAACCTTCATCACCCGTGATGCACCAAAGTTTGTTCACGCCATTTAAAAATTTGAGGTCTAAAGGGGTCTACAGGGGGGTTGCCCCCGAAAATATGTATTTGCTTTCTTCTCAGCAACGACACACAATTCCGATGAATGAACAAAATTTGGTACATTTTAATGCCATGAACAAAAGTTGGTACATACAGGGTGAAGGTTGTGGTATAGTTTCATCGAAATCGTATGTGTAGTTTCAGAGAAGAAGTTGCAAGTATTTGTGGACGGACGGAGGGACAGATGGACGACGTGCCATCCCATAAGCTCACCATAACTACGTTCCATGTGAGCTAAAAATGGATTGGGTTGGGTAGTTAGCGCCTCCTCTTAACCGGCTAGGATAATAGAACCATGAGCACGTGATTAAATGTACCGCGACTGACATCATCGCGTCGGTAGTGCGTGTTTTACTGCCATGGCGTTCAATGTGTGCGAATAACACCAGCATTCTGGAACGCGTGCCAAATTCGTAAATTCCCATTTATTGTTTAAAGCCCCACAAAGTCCTTGCTTGTCTGTGTCTAAGGGACATCTACCTGTAATGTTATATATTGCAGTCTTCCCTTGCACTGTATTTTGTTTCCCTAATCTCCGTTCATTCCCCTCCACCAAAAATGACTAGTAAACGAACCATGACCTGCAATAATTGCCCCATTCCCTGGCTTTGTGCCATGGATATTGTTGGACGTTTGGGGTTCATCCCAGGAGCATGGGGATGGAAGGGGCGATTGTCCATGTTAAGTGCGGAGCTCCACTCCGAGTGATAGCCAGAAGTACCAAATGAGTGAATATCTGGTCGGGCAGCAGAATGGGCAGGGCTGCGGGGAACAATCCAATGGCTGGCATGGGGCTATCTCGTAAAATCTGATGTGGCCCAATAGCTGGTCCCAGGCTGCTTCGGAAGATCTGATGTGTGGCTCATTGGCCCTGCCTGCCCCATGGGCTCGAAAGCTGCGCTCGGTGCCTGGTTCTCTCTCCCTCGCTTGCCACGACCTCTCTTGGTCCTGGTCATGGCACACACAAGCTCTCTCTGCCCTGGTCGTCACACTCGTTTCTGCCCTGGACCCAGATGCTCTGCATTGCCCTCGCTTCTTCCTTGGTCCTAGACGGTTTGGTTAGTGCTACCAAAGGAGCTCTTGGGACCATCGGTTGTGGAGAGCAGTGTCAGGGCCATTCTGGAGAGTGGTACCAAGCTGGGGAGGGCGACGGTGACATACATATCGGTAGGCTGAGGCCACTCAGCCCTTCCAAATTGTGTGTGTGTGTGTGTGTGTGTGTGTGTGTGTGTGTGTGTGTGTGTGTGTGTGTGTGTGTGTGTGTGTGTGTGTGTGTGTGTGTGTGTGTGTGTGTGTGTGTGTGTGTGTGTGTGTGTGTGTGTGTGTTCTGATGGGTACCCTGTCTTGTTATCCGGAAGGTAAGGTACAGATTAAGCTAAGTCTGAAACTTGTGCATTTGCTTTCCCTTTTTGTAAATGCATATCTTGATTGCTCTTTTCATTACATTCCCACTTTTCCTGCCTCGGTTGCTCTTTGACGCCATTAAAGCCATCGAGTTGCCTTCCCTCCTTCCCGTTCCCCTCAACGCTCATTGTAAATAAATTATTCTTGTTATATTTCCAATCTGCTCATGGTTGTCCTTTCTTCCATTGGTCCAGCAATGTCCGTATGAAGATTAGCCGGAAGGTTACAATTCCCCATCTAATTGACTCTCATATCAGTCCGGTACATATCATTTGGCAGCACCAACCAACCAATACTGACACAAGTCAAGCTTTTGGGAACTCCCAACCATCTCATCATGTACCTGTTCAACTGGTGCTCCATCCCTTCCACATGACTAATCGCCACCTCCGACAGTGAGAAGCCACATGATCCTTTGCATCAGGCCATACTGCAAACACCAGAGTTTCAGCTTTCCTGGTAGACTGCATTTGTCAATCGACTCCAAACCCTCTGCCACCTACTTAGCTGTCTCCTGAACTCTCCTGGTATCCTTAAACATCCAAGACTTTTCACGGGCTGCTCCTGGATTGATGGAATCTTCTCACCACAACAAAAAATGGGTGTCAACCAGCTTCCCCTTCTTAAAAACCAGACTACAGGACTTCTTGGTTTTAAACTTCATTCTACCACAGTTCATCAGCTTCTCAAGTTTGGTCAATATTGCCACCAATGCTTCTTCACTTTGGCTGAGAAGTGTCAGACCATCCATAAAGGCATGTAGAGGTGGAAACTCTTCATGGAATGCGATTCCTGGACCAACCTTCTCGGCAGCTCTGATGATAACTTACATTGCCAGAACAAACAGGATGGGGGATATAATGCATCCCATTGGGATCCCAACTTCAAGGTCCACCTACAGGGTGCTTCAAAAAGATTGATACAACTTTGACTTCCTGCCATTTCTTTGTTTTTTTTGACCTATACAGTTTTCCTTTTCAGAGTTTGGTGGTGTTATCGTGGTATTTGTTCCCTGGGATTTCTAGCTCCGTAACTCAACTATGCCATTTACAGAGAAGCAGAAGACAAAAGTGGTGGCTCTGTGGTATAAGACTAAATCATATGTTGACATCCACCGGAGGTTCTGCCGGGAATGCGACCTCAGAACACGTGATGGACCCGCAAATTGTGCCATTCAACGTATTGTGAACCATTTAGAGCACAAGAGCACAGTGCACAACCAGAACAAGGGCAATAGTGGGAGGCCAGCATCAGTAACCAAGAGCCAAGCCAACATCGATGCCATGCGGGATTCTGCAGTGGACAGTTTCAAATAGTCCCACCGCCGGCACTCCCGGGAGCGAGGCATAAAACCAACATCAGTCTGGCGTATCCTCACGAAGGAAATGAAGTTTTTCCCATCCATCATCATCTCGATGACATGAAAAGGAGACTTGATGTGCGCAATTAGCTCAGTGACAGGATAGAGCAGTACCCAACTGGATCAACCTGATCTGGTTCAGTAATGAAGCCCATTTCTACTTGAACAGTGCCATCAACAACCACAACATTTTCTGCAGGCAGAACCACCTGAGATCACTGAAAGGGCCAAAGGTCACGTGCTTCTGCGCCTTCAATGCCAGATGGGGAACACTCAGGTCCTATTGTTTTGAGAATGACAACAGCAGGACGGTGACGATCAACGGTGAGCGCTACCGGGCCATGCTCCAGAAGTTCCATAATGATCTAGCCAAAAAGGTCACCCCAAATCAGCTCAGCATGACCTGGTTTATGCAGGATGGTGCACCCCCACATACAGCTGGTGACAACATCACTTTCCTGTGGTAGCTCTTCAGAAACCACCTCGTTGCCCTGGGTACCACTCATGACTGGGACCCCATAGCCCAGACTTGAACCCTCTGGACTACTAGTTCTGAGCCCTACCAAGGGCTCTGTCTACACCAACCGCCCTGCCACACTGGATGATCTGAAGCAGGAGGTGTCAGACTACCTCCAGGCAGTGCTACATGAGACCTCGAGGAAAGTTGGACAGAACTTTGGAGTCAGGATCAATGCATGTCTGAACCACGGAAGGTCACATCGAGAATGTCAATTTCAAGGATTTTGCATCAATGCAAACTTCAGACCTTGGGCTCTCACAAACTCGAGCAGTGACTTGCGGCAATAGCAATCAATGATAGAAGATACCATGTCATAAGCTTTCAAGAAATGTTGGCTCGTGTTCCTGAGGATTCTGTTTCTATGCAAACAAGCATTGAAAGTTGCATCACTCTTTTTGAAACACCCTGTACTTTTTTGTGAATTCTCATGTCAAAAACTTTATCTGAAAGCCCTCATAATACTCTATGATGAAATCCTTCACCTTCTCAGGAATCCAGAAGAAGTCCACAGCATACTCGATCAACGCATGGGGTACAGATCCATACGCATTGGCAAGATCAAGCCACACCACACTCAGATGCCTCTCTGCTTCCTGGATAGCATGCCAGATCATGCTAGTATGTTCCAAACAACCTGGAAAGCCTGGTATCCCTGCCTTCTGCAGAGGTGTTATTCAGTCCATCCTTCAGAAGAAAGGGTGACATTCTCTCAGCTAGGATCGCAAACATAATCTTGCCCTCCATATTGAGCAATGAGATTGGTCGGAATTGCCAAAGACTACTCGACCCTTTTTCCTTTGGGATATGCACCCCTTCTGCTTTGTTCCATGAAGAGGGAACATCATCTTTTCACCAAACTACTTTCAACAACCTCCAGAGAAACTTCCTTAGTTCACTATACTTCTTGTACACTTTGTAGGGTACTCCGCTTGGACCTGGAGCAGATGCAGATCTTGCTTTCATGATGAACCTCACTTCCTCTGCCACTTTTGGTGCTGATTTATCAAACTCGATGCCTAGTTGTATTGGCCTTACCAGTCCAACTATATCAGTGCATTGGTATATTTCAGTTTTCAGCCGAATAGATGCTATTAAGGTGCTCCTCCATTACTTATCGGGGTATGATGAGCTCATCACTCTTACTCTGCTCAAAAAGCTTCTTCGTGAACTGGTATGGGATATTGAAGAAAGCTCTCCTCTGGTGTTCCCTCTTTTTCCTTTTCTGTCTTTGCTGTTCAGCACATCTGAGTGAAGCTAACTTACAACAAACCTGGTTTTGAAGCTCTGCAAGTCCTTGCTTTCCTTCATCAGTGGCCTTCTTCCTTTGTCACCTTAGTGACTTCAACTCCTGCATCAATGATCTCATTTCATTCTGCCACCTGCTTGGAGTTTTCTCCATCTGTTGCCTCTTGCGGTCGAGCAAGCCAAATTGCACTCTTCCGAAGTCATAGATCAGGTCACTCATCACTTCCAACTTCCTCTTTGATGTTCCTTTCAAAGTGTTTCCAAGTATCAGAGTGATGTCCTCATCAAACTCAAACCATTCCATCTCCTCTATCATTGCAGACCATTTCATCTTTGCCTTCCTCCCAACTAACTCTTTGCTATGACTTTGCACTGAATCTGCCTGGGAACTGTGGTGAGACACCTGTCCTTGGCCATTTCCTGTCTGACCTGAAGGCTGATGACTTCCTCCAGAGCGATGACAAATCAGTATGTGAGGATGATGGCTGGTCATCTCCTGCTGCAGGTGGTATTGTACATCTCATTCTCGATTGATGAATTTGGAAGCCCTTGTCACTATTAAACACCTTGCCACACCAACAAACTACATATTCTGTGGTACTCATACTCTGCTACATCATGATATACACACACACACATGTATATATATATATATATATATATATATATATATATATATATATATATATATATATATATATATATATATATATATATATATATATATATATATATATATATATATATAAACACAAACACACCTCGATTTTCGGTTGCACCCATTTGTGTTGATGCGAAGTTGCATCGTCCATCAATAGGTACCTCGGCTTTTAATGACGTCTCTTTACATCGAAGTTACGTCATTAAAGCCACGTGCTTTAGCTTCTTCAGTCACCAATTTTCCTGAAACACCCAGCTATATGCTGAGACGTTGAGATAGTTGACGTTTTTGAGCTCGCAGGCACGCACACTGCCACACGTGGTTTGCCATTTTAAGACGTGTCTGCATTGAAGTGCAATGGAGGTTTTGTACAGTGCTACATCACACTTCAATGACGACACGGCAAACCGTGCTGCTGTGTGCGGGCCGGAAGCTTTCGTTCAGGGTTACCAGATCTGAAACGTGGAAATATCGTCTTGGAAACTCAAAATTATTGTGCATCGTCAAATCTTTGCATCATTATAACATTTTACTCACTAATTTTATTTAACCTCTGTCACACTTCAATGTCGACGTTTCACTGATAAACAGTGCGTGGCTGTGCCGTGCCTGTGTGTGTGCTGCCAAAGGCAAGCTTCATGGATGGAACAACATTTCTGCATTCTGTGCCCTTGTCAGGTTGTATCTGTACCTGTCATCCTGAATGTAATATTCCAGTACGGAATGTAAATTTAGACCGATTAGATGGCACAGCAGTCGAACACTACGCCGCCTTGGCCATTGTTCATATTGTCCACATGAAACAAAGAAATTATTCTTCCACTGGCAATTCAATTCAAATTCATTGACTGGGTGGCTCATGAAAATTGGCAACTGAGAAGCCAAAGCATGAGACTTGAATGACGCAACTTTGGTGAAAAGTGCACTGTACTTTATTCTGCATTTGCGCTGTTCAGATGTCTGTACTTCGAAAATCGTCATCTTGAGTTCTAAGCATGCTTGTGTTGATAAGTGTGAGCCTGTGGCTAAGAAAATGTAAAACTGTAAATCCGGAGGTGAATTTGCATGTTGTACGCAGCAGGGTGAGTGCTGATCGTGCTGTTGATGTTGGTCAGTACTGAGGTTTGCCTCAAACAACCGTACGTACAATTTATAAAAATGCAGAACAAATTTGTGAAACTGCTCAACGTGCTACACCATTAACATCCAAGTTAATTACAAAGCAAAGGAGCTCTTGCATGGAAAAGTTGGAATGTATGCTGGCCATGTGGATTGAGGACCTCAATAGAACGAGGACGACTATGAGTGAAGCCATTATACAGCAGAAAGCTAAAAGTCTGCATGATGACTTAAAGGAGAGCGAGAGTTCAGTTTCCACTGCCATTGTTAAAGAGACAATCACTGCAATCCATGGCTGGTTTGATAGGTTTGTGTGTGTGCATGGGCAGGATGGCCTCGAGGTACGCACTGTTAAGCCAGGTGTCCCATCTGCTAGCATTAGTTGATGGATGTTAAAGATCCTCACGGTGTTTTTCATGAAGATCATGAGATTCATCCCCAGCACCCTTAACAGATTATAAATCCCTGCCCGGCCAACGAGAAGCAAGCCTTCCATCCTTCTTCATCTGATCATAACTAAATCTCACTCTTTCCCCCCCCCCCCTTTCTCTACCACCACCATAGCATATTTTACTTCAATAAAATTATTTCATTTCAATTATTTACTTTCAAAATATGTGTGAGATTGAATGTTTAAATTATCTCTGTTTAAGCCAAAAAGTTAATATCGTAGGTGAAAATTACGACATCCCTCTGCTTACCTCCCACACAGCCGTATTTCATATGGAAAAAAAATGATTCAATTCAAGTCACAGTTTTCAAGAACACATTCTCAACGTAAATCAAGGTATACTTGTACATACACTATATATATATATATATATATATATATATATATATATATATATATATATATATATATATATATATACATATATACATACATACATATACATACACACACACTATATATAGATATACGTACATATACATACAAATCAGCTGCTTTCGACAACCAGGTTTTGGTGTATGAAAATGGGTAAGTGCACAAATGCGTGTGTGGATGTGGAATTTCACCATAAATAGTAAAATGCTAAATTTTCATCATGCAAAACGACTGGGAATCTTCTTAACCATAGCACCACTTTATGAAACAACCACAAAACCATTCAGAAAGGACCCACGCGGGCTGTCTGTCATGCTTCAGGTGTTGATGTGCCCACCCGCAATTCACACCTCCAAGGTGGATTTGTAGTAAACAACATTGACGTTTATAGGATAGAGCCTGTTGCGAAAATCCCGATAACAGGAATCCAGTGTCTGATTCATACCATCACTGCATCCAGGAAAGGCGGGACACACACAAATGGGAAAAACGCATTAAGGTTTAGGAAAGCGAGCAAAAAGATCAAATGGACATCACACAAAAAAAAAAATGTTATGTAAACAAAATACATTATTGTTTACAAACACAACTGCAAACTGAGATTGAAACTTAAACCCCTCTCTAAAAAAAATTAAAAAAAAAAAAGGAATGTCCTTACTTTTGATGGTCGTACTCCATGGAACCGTCATTCCCAACAATTAGTACAATTGGGTTTTTATTCTGCAAAACAAAGACAAAAAAGGGAAGTCAACACCTGTAAATTACTTCATTGGTCCCTGAGGCTTAGGTGCAGAAAGATGGTGCTGAGGTGATCAAGAGCTAACACTTGGAATGAAAAAGATAAATGAGCTAGTTCAGATCATATGTGATAACTGTGGAAACTAGCCAATATGGAATCTCTGTACCATATAGGGATATGTGATATGACAGAGAAAATCCTCACAATGAGGAACAAGCACGAATAGATTTGCGCAACAAGATGGACATTCAATCGGAGGTCAGTTGGATTCGAGTGCAGAGTCCTCAGTCAGTACAGTAAACCAGAATCAGAACACATACGATGGGAGGGATTGTCAAAACATGGAAACGACAAATGCTAACACCACTGCATGCAGATTTGAAGGAGAAGGGGAACAGGCAGGACCATGGATCGAGCAGTGACTCGCATTGTTTCGGTAAACCATCACAATGATGCCTGAATGCAGGAAGAGAGCATTATGTCCACAATCCACAATGATGTTAAATGGGAGTGAATCTCAGCACAAAAAAATATGAATATTGATCTCAGGTAACCCTGCTTATAATATGATAAAACTGTCAGTTATTAATTATGAAAATAATTTACTGCCCACGAACTGAAGTCCATCGTCAATAGTTCGTCGTTGTTGTTGGGACTGAGGGTTTTTCTAGGCCTGAGAGGCATGTCAACTAGATTATTCTCTCAGCTGAGCCTTTTGTTTGGCAGTAGCCATTGTCGATTAGAAAAACAAAAGAGAGTATAAAGAAAAACATTTGAGATAACTGATAGGAGAAATCAAAGCAAATTCAAGAAGCCATGACAAAAAGCAACAATGCAGCTTTGTTTTTCAGAGTGAAAAGGTAAGAATGACTTTCAAGCCATGCCATTGCAAATTCTCCAGCAGGCGCTCGCACCCCATGGGGGTCAAAATTTTCAAAGTGGCCAACGAGCAGATGTGGATTTGGATGGGCACTTGACGTGGTGCTCCTATCATTCTACGAGGGTGCGTTGAAAGGCGATTCCTCCTATTCTTTTACTCCAAAACACGTAAAGATATTCAAATGAAAAAAAAAAAAATGTGGTCCACACATTAGTTCTTCCCAAGAACCCTGAGAGTAAGACATGGCCAATGGAGTACCGCCACAAAAGGATCACCAGCCCCGACTTGGCTCCATCAGATTTTCATCTCTTCCCTAAACTTCAGGAACACCATCGTGGAGAACATCTTTCTTCTGATGATGATGCCCAGGCCGCTGTGAAGTGCTGGTTAAATCAGCAGGATGAACAGTTATATTGTGACGACATCACAAAACTACTTGAACGTTGGCAGAACCGTGTGGACCACAGTCATCATTTTGTGGATAAATAAATATGCATGATGGTAGAATAAAGGCTGATGGTAGTATTTGTGTTTCTTCATTCAAATATCTTGAACCGTTTTGGAGAAAAAGAACAGGAAGCATTACTTTTCCACACTCTTGTCACGCTCAGATATTTCAGGGGCCTCAGATCAGACTGGGAGGTTTGGCAGAGCTGACTGGCACTAAATATCAGTCGGGCAGGTCTATCATCTACTTTCTTGTGTACTTCAGATGCAGGTGTATACATGAATACATCGATACCTTAATTTGTCATTTATCATGCAGCGAACGGGGTGCAACACAAGCTGTGTTCGTGGAAACCATGTGCCTCATATTTTAACAATCAAAACAAACACTTTTTGTTTGGCTTGAGCACCGCTGTTTAAAAACATCTGAACGGATAAAATTTCCAGGGCAACGTGGCAAAAGCAAGCACCCCCACAATAAAGTAAAGCAAAGGATGAAAGCAAGCAAAGCAGAATGAAAAAAAAAAAAACAGCTCCAGTACCTTCCTATCATTGTCAAACGAATCGAAGAAGACCCCAAGTCCATTCCAACGGTCCTCTACTCCGTACACCGGCCCCTGACCGCCGGGGCGCTCTGTAAACCAAAAGGCCTGCACACACCCAAATAAATAAGATATGACAGAGGAGGTGTTGGCAAACAGGTCGCTGCTCTCCACTTGCCTTTGAACAATGAGCCAAGACAAAGATGATTGGTGGCACATGGGAACAAATGGGGGGGAAAAAAAACAAATAAATAAATCTAGACTGGATTTGTAGTTTAAATTGAAAGAATTGGCAAGGAATGCAAACTTTCTGAAATGAAAGACAGATTGATCATTTGCAACTACATTTGCTGCAAGTGCTTGTTACTTCTTGTCTCCGTTATCATCTGAGCTCAAGCGTTTGGACATCGGTATTGCGGAACTCTCTGAGGTTCGGAGACCGGATTGCGGCGAGATCATGGTGGGTGGTTACACCTACTATTGGTCTGGTCGCTCTGATGGTTACCATGGCCAAGGAGTTGCTGTAGCTGTGTCCAATAAGCTGACTCCAATTATAATTGAGGTAACACCGGTCAACGAGCGTAGGAGACTAGGGATTCGTGACTCCTTAGGTGTCATTTCCCTGGTCTCTGTTTATGCTCTGACTGAGGCGAGTGATCTCACCGTGAAGGATGCATTCTACGCCACACTCGAGTCTGTGGTGGATAAGTGCCCCAGACGAGGTACCCTTCTAGTCTTGGGGGATTTTAATGTATCGACTAGAACTGATAGGGATGGTTATGAGACACGTGTTGGTCCCCATGGGTCTGGAACAGTGAACCTGAATAGCACTAAGTTCCTTGACTTTGCAAGAAGTCATGGACTTAGGGTGGCTGGTTCATGGTTTCAGCGCCCACAAGCTCATCGCTGGACTTGGTATTCCAACGCTGGCGGTGTGGCAAAGGAGATTGACCATGTCCTCGTTGATGGTCGCTGGAGGATGATCCAGAACTGCAGGGTCTACCAGAGTGCTCAGTTCCTCAATACTGACCACAGGCTTGTTGTAACCACTCTGAAGTTGCACCTTAAATCCAGGTATCATCCCAGCCATGGCTGGATGTTGGCAAGCTCAAGGATGAGAGGGTAGTTGTGGAGTTTGCGAACAGGCAGAGTGGAGATTTGGGGGGTCTGGGTGCTTTGGGAGGTCCTGAAGAGTTGTGGAATGCCTTCAAGACCATCGTCCTTGATGTTGCCGGTGGATGTCTTGGAACTCATCGTTGGGCAAAGAAGAATTTTGTCTCTCAAGGGACACTGGATACCATTGACCAGAGTCGCAGGGCCAGGCTGAATGGCAGAGCTAAGCTGTTCAGGGAGCTGAGGCGTAAAACTGTACGTGTACTGAGGGTGGACAAGGAGGCCTATGTGCGAGGAATCTGTGAGGGGGTAGAACATCACCTGTGGTCAAATGATTCTCATCCCGCTTACAGGGGAATTTGCACATTGTGTTCATCCAAGCCCATCCCTCAGTGTACTACAGTGAGAGCAGAGGGTGGTAGGCTCTTGACAGAGGAGTCTGAAGTGAAGGCCCGCTGGGCCAGTTACTTTGAGCAGTTGTATCAGGCTGATCTACCAGCTGTCGAGTTGGACGTCTGGGGTGTTACAATCCCTGTTGCTGACCCTCCAATCAACTGTGGTCCACCTTCGCTTGTGGAAACACGGGCTACAGTGAACCGGTTGAAACAAGGTAAAGCTCCAGGGATCTGTGGCATCCATGCTGAACTTCAAGGCTGGTGGAAATGCTGCACTCGTGTCGTTGCATGCAGTTTTGTGCTCTGCCTGGAACACAGGCATCATCCCAACTGACTGGAAGAGGGGCCTTGTTGTCCCTCTCTGGAAAGGGAAGGGTGATCGCCAAGACTACAACAACTACCGAGGGGTGTCGCTGCTCTCAGTGCCGGGCAAGGTCTTTGCTCGGATAATTCTTGATAGGGTTCGCCACCATCTGCTTGAGCACCAGCGTCCAGAGCAGTCAGGCATTACACCAAAGAGGTTAATGATTGACCATATCCTTGCTCTTCGGGTTCTCACCGAACGCAGACGAGAGTTTTGGCAGGGGCTGCTTGCAGCTTATGTTGATCTCTGTAAAGCGTTTGATTCAGTGAATCAGGATGCTCTCTGGAGGATTATTGGCATTCATGGGGTGCTCCCAAAACTGATCGATCTGATGTCTGAACTCAACTCTGGTACTGAGAGTGCTGTGAGATGTAGTGGTACCATCTCTGACTTATTTCCAGTTGTTATTGGAGTTCGTCAGGGTGTGTGTACTGGCTTCCTACACTTTTCAGCACTTGTATGGACTGGATTCTTGGGAGGATGTCGGACAGATCAAGTTGCGGTGCGTCATTTGGGAATGTCAAGATCTCTGACCTTGATTTCGCAGATGATGTAGTCATCTTTGCGGACACTTTAGATATCCTTTTGGGGGCCCTCGAGGTGCTGAATGAGGAGTCAGAGCCACTAGGATTATGGGATTCCTGGGTCAAAACTAAGATCCAGGCTTTCAATGACATCTTGGATGCTGCTGTCCTGTCTGTGCCTGTTTGTGGTGAGGATGTTGAGGTCGTGGAGAGATTCACTTACCTTGGCAGTGATATTCATGCCTCTGTTGGCTGCGAGTCAGAGGTCAGACGGCTGGGTCAAGCCTGGGCAGTCATGGATTCACTGGATCATGGGGTGTGGCGCTGCCGGTACCTGTGCGGGAGGACGAAAGTCCGAGTCTTCAGGTCCTTGGTGCTTCCAGTCTTGCTCTATGGATGTGAGACTTGGACTCTGACCAGGGAGCAAAGATGGAGACTTAATTCATTTGGTACCACGTCTCTTCGGAGAATCCTTGGCTATCAATGGTCAGAATTTGTGTGCAACGAGCAGTTGCTGAGAGAGGCTCAAACGAGATTTATTACCTGCATAGTCCGTGGGCGTCAGCAGCAGCTGTATGGGCATGTGGCTCGTTTTCCTGACAGCTGATCCTGCTCACCAGATTCTCTCAGCAAGGGAACCTCATGAGTGGAGGAGGCCAATTAACTGACCACATGCCTCATAGTTGCAGCAGGTTGATCAGCATCACAAGGAGATGGGGATGGGCCAGGCATCTGCCTGGGGCATGGCCAGATGGAGGCCTCTGAAGTACTGACGGAAAGTGGATGCAGTGACGTGCTGCTCCGGTGTATGCACCCATACCTGGCCTGACCTGATGACTCCACTCTCTGGCATGATGTCTCATCCTTCTGACAGACAGGCAGCAGCCTCTCTCCTCTCTTCAGAGCTTGACATCAATCACAAACAGGTCAAACACAATTTTGCTTATGTATCCATGTTGTAAACCCTTTGCATTCTCCCTTACTGCTCATTGTTACCTGCATCTCTTGTTTGTCTGACTCTGTCAACTTTCTCTCTTCGCCCTGCTGTTGGCTTTTCCCCTTTCTTATGTTGTGTCCTGGTCTCTTCCACAAGCCGAGACAGTGTTTAAAAAATTCTCATAATTCGTGGCATTTTTCAGGAACGTATCCCCCATGAATGTTGGGGTCCGACAGTATTTCATTTTCAGTTTTACTTTCCAATCATTCATTCACTTTGCGATTCATTAATCTGCTAACATCAGAGCATGTGAAAAAGATACTCTGGCATAATAGATCGAAGAACTACTTCGGATTTCAGTTTCCTTTGCTGTGGAACGACCCGCATTGGACCAAGTCGCCAGAGCTCGAGGGCCAAAGAGAATCCGTGTCAACATGCATCACTGACAGCAGAACAGAAGGTACATAGTACCCGCAAAGACTTACTACACATTTCACCACCACAATGATACAAGGACAATATTTTGTTTTAATATTGATCTCGGGGTGAATTGCACAGGAACCAATAATGCCATCAGGAGCTTTAACCACCTCTGATCTGTTATAGCCATTGGTGATAGGTGCAGCCCCACTGCAGGACAATACGATAAGCAAAAGCCATATTACGTACCAAACCATCGGCACCAACTCGACCCCGACCAGTAATTTGAAGTGATGCCTCGGCCTGCCAATTCGGAAAAGTAAGAGGGTCCGCGGCCCAGATTGCACCCCGTTGATCTTGCAGTGCAGACGCCAACCTAATCTTGTTTTTGCTGACAACTGCATCTACGCAATAATCACACGACACAGAAGTTACATTAAATCCAACCATATACTGTGTAAATATTCAAAGGCAATGAGCTTCATTGGCAGAAAGGATGTACAATATAGTTGGTTAATCTGGACATTTTGGGTGCTTGTTACTCATGAAATTATGGCCATGATAAAGACCAATTACTGCACCATAGTCCCAAGAAGGAAGCCAGACATAACACACATACACAAACACAGTATTACCTGACTTTATCAGTTGCATTAACAGGGTCCTTGCCCTCCAGTGCATGTATTTCAATGATTACCGTAAACAAATATCTTATTCCACCTGAAAATACAACAAATATTCTCCCACAATTGCTGTAAAAGTAATAGCATCAGGGTTAAACAGGAAATTTCACAGCAGCACACAGCCATTCATAATCTCAAACCCAAGCAAACTTCAACCACACAAGTTAGTTAAATTTTCACATCAATCATTTTACCACTATGTTGCAAAAAACAGTTCAAACTACCGATAAGAGCAACGGTACAATCCAGGCAATTTGGAGCTTGCATTAGGTAGAAAGACCTGGGTAATCATCATTGCTGCATCATCATGTACATATGAGGGCCGTTTCTAAAGATACACAAATAAACTAGAATGGCACTTTGTGGAGTGCATAACTCCACCAGGCTGAACAGTTTTTGTTGTGTACACCACCGAAACGCAAGATCTGCATCAAAATTTAATCGGCTTGTTCTTGTCACCTACCAAACTCATCCACCAAGTTTCGTCCAAATCCATCCATAGCTGCTTGAAATATCATGCATATGTATGTGTATATAACACACACACATATATATATATATATATATATATATATATATATATATATATATATATATATATATATATATATATATATATATATATATATATATATATAGTTTTAGCCCTATCTCTCAATGGTGAAGAATCATTTAAAAAATTCTAGCATCCAGATCTTCACAATTCGTCCTTGTCACACACCCAACCTGTCCACCAAGTTTTGTCCGAATCCATCCATAACGCTTTGACATATATTGCTCACGCGCAGACAAACACGGTATTTTTTCAGTGATGTTGTGGGGAGCAATCTGGAGCACTGGTCGGTCAGAGCTTGTGGAGTGTGTTGGCAACATCAACTCTAGGATATACATTTCTATCCTTGAGGATCGACATTCCCCATCTTCCACTGGTCAGATGGTCAAAAACAACACTCTGTTCATGTAAGATGGAGCTCCATGCCACACTACTAAAAAGACAAAAGAATGGCAGGACAGAAATTGGATCAAGTGACTTCCATGGCAAAGACAGTCTCCTGACATGAATCCCATTGAACACCTCTGCACCATATTGGATCGAGCTGTGTGGAAAGAGTCCAGGAAACAAACATCATGGGCAGAATTGCTGAACCTTTTCCGTGAAGCCTGCGCAGACATCCCACAAGAGAAAATTTCGGAACTCGTTAGTTCCATGCCTGAAAGAGTAAAAGCGTTGAAATCTGCAAATGGAAAGTCTACCAAATACTAGTGCATGTATTTAAATGTTAAATAAATAAATTATTTTAAAATCATGGTGTCTATTTACTTTTGTCATGTCTCCATACATGTTGATTGTGCTTTGGATACTACACCTTGAAAATCGAGTGCTGGGAACTATTTCCTTTTTTATGCAGAAACACAATTCTATGGCAATCTTCTCCTGAAATCTTAGCCATTTTGTTTTGAGCCAACAGTTAATCCTGCAATTTCTGTATTCTGCAGTACAAAAAGTGGGCTTTCCGCTTAATGATGTGGAGAGGAACACCTGTTGTTCATGTGGAACACACGAGTCATCAAATATATTTGATTGGTAAATGTCATGGATTAGCTACGATAGCTCTTCATATTAGCTGCTCATGTATAGTTTGCTTTGAATTGTAGCAATTACAAGTTTTTGAAGAATCTGTTCAATGTGAATTAAAGATTATTACATGACAAGCTTGGTTTCTTCTCACCGAAAATAAGTTGAATTAATAAGTCGACATTGTTACAACACCGAGTAGAAAACACGAGTGGAGCTTTTGAGTAAATTATTGATGCTCATAACATCCATATTTTGCAACACCTGAATGTGTAAAAAAAATTTCGCACAGCAGTGTAAATATAATTAAGATACAAAGATAACTAGAACAGCACGAGGTAGAGTGCATACCTCTGCCAGGATGAAGTTTACATTTTGCATCCCACTGATTGGTCTCATCTCGAATACGACGTGCAGATCCATCTTCGTCATCCTTGTCACACACCAAAATCTCATCAGGTTGTTTGGATCACCTACCCAACCTGTCCACCCAGTTTTGTCATAATCCGTGTGTGTATAAGTTGCTACTTATCGTTTTTTGGCCCCATCTCTCAATGGTGACGAATCACTTAAGAAATTTGAGTATCCGGATCTGGATCTTCACCAAAATCAAATCAATTTGTCCTCGTCACACACCCATGTCCGCAACTTTTTGAGATATCATGCTCACAGACAAACAGACAGGGGTGAATACATAGCCTACGTCCACCCTCAGTGGCAGAAGTAATAAACAGGGAATCTGTGTGCATTTGTTTTATCGACTTATTTGAGTCACATGAGTGAAAAAGTCAAGTTCGTTGGTACCAACCCTCAAAAATAACCCATGAATGGGGTGTATGTTACTCTTTGGCTGTGACGTCATCGTAAGAAACAATTCAGC
>NC_140972.1:35491871-35651871 GCF_056783735.1 Eptatretus burgeri | reverse complement strand
TTTCAGGCTGGCCCCAAAGTCTCCGGTGTCAGAGCAAGATAGAGCCAGAAGAGGAGGCTTGAGTCGGTTCCACACAACCCAGCGATATAATTGTGCTGGGACTCTGAGTTACGGGAGAATTTATGAGGACTATGCCCAAATTCATAGGATGGAACCAGTAAACTAAGCAGTGGGCAAATTGATTATGACCACTGCAGTGAGTTTAAAAGTAAAGAGAAACAAATGTTTTCATTATGCACTTGGATTTATACGAGATGTTCTACGACACACCATACAAGGAGTATCTGCTGCTGATAGGGATACAATTGGGTAAGTCATTTTGAGAACACGAATGAGTCCCAAATTGTTAGATAAGGGTAGGTTATACTCGGCCACCGTCTCCACCAGCAAGCAAAGTCGGGCCCCTCCAAATAAGCCTGAGTTTTCCAGCCACACCACGATTCCTCCATAGAGGAAAGAATTTAGATTGGAGCCAATTAGAAAATTAGATTATGTTAAATAGACCTGCCTTAGCTAAGACTCAGGATGAGTCTGAGGGGAAGGATGGGGCAGTGTCACGAAAATAACTTTGGGGTTAATTATTTACTTGTAACAGGCATCCACAACCATCCTTGACCATGCTGTGGAACGTTGGCCGAGGGCCTCACTTTTTTATTCTGTGCTCTTTTTCACCTTTATTCGCTTTCAAAATTTTCTCCGCAACCACGGGCGATGGACATGAAATTCTCAACATATGAGTGCCTCACTGTGGAGAATTTTTTTTAAAACAGTTATATCATGATTGGATGGAAAATGCAGCCGGAATTCCAGAAAGTCTGTTTTCTATGGGCATCGGTTGCAGGGTTTTTCACATATCAGGAATAAATGGACTCCACCCCACTTCGCTCAGCCTCGGCCTAATTAGTTATTTTAATTATGACTTCGTATGCAGCCTGTGGCTGCTGGTTGCATCATTGTTGGGAGCCTGGCTGTGTCAGATGCAGTGCCACATTTCCAGTTAGCTGGTACTCATTTTGCCAACCTCGAAAGGATGACAGACTAAGTCAACCCAACCTGGTGTTACCTAACGGCACGAGAGAAGCTCACTCTCGACCCTAAGATCTCAAACCAGGCACCTTAACTGTGAAGCCAATACCAGGCTTCGTTATATTAATGAATGTTAGCATAACTATAACCCCAATTCACAATGATCAGTTCATAAACTGTCATCTGTCCAGCAAAGAATTGAGGAAAGACAAAGACTCCGAGACAGCCGGTGCACATCTGGAGAGCGATCACGTTGCACCTCCCACCATCTCAACCCCCAAAAAGGGAAGACCACAAATCTCTACTCCATTCTGTTTGTCTATACTTTTCTCCATCTTGTGTCCTTGATTGAGTCTGTGCTCGATAAGTTTCATTCAAAGCTTAGGCACCCTCCAGATTCACCTCAAATCCGTACACACACTGAAACTGATGTGCAGATAAATTAATTAAACAACCACACCACACCGCTGAATCACCGCATGTGCAGTATGCCTCCGCTCAGCATCTTGGGAGTTACTCTCCGGTGGTCACACATTGCCCAATCGGGAGACCTAGTCAATTACAATATTTTGAACACTATAGGTAACGTTCAGGTAACGTAGGTAATATAAGGTAACGTTCAGGAGTATAGACCAATTTGGCAAATTATATGGAATTTCATCCGTGGCTTTTAATTTGGCAAATTATACGGAATCTCGTCCTAACCGCACAGCAAAGCAATTGCTTCAGTCTGTCTGTCTGGCAGTCAAACAAAATCATAAATCATTCCAAACAGGAAACTTACTGTTTTTAAGGACGTCATAAAGGACACAAGCAACAGATACGAATAACTAATTTAACGTGTTAAATAAAGTGGTGTAAAAGAGGGTGTATCTGCAGTGGTAAATGTCCAATTCAATGTTGTTGTTTTTTTTTCTACAGCCTTTAAAACTTGTTCTATTTCAATTAATGTATTTATTTGAACACCGTAGAACACACATCTCCTTGTTTTCACTTCCAAAAACCTTAAATTTAGAACGACTTGGGCAAAATTGTCCACCGTCTCGACCAACCAAATTTGCCATGCGCTCTTGAGGGTGGAGTATCAATCAGCGAGATTCAAACAAAATGATGCAATGACAGAGCTAACTTCATCAAAAGACGTGTTTGCTTTGTGCATCTTCTTTTCAAATATCGTTCCAAAATCGTCAGTTTCTCCGAGAAGAGTGGGCAGGTTTAACTCTAGACTGTTCCGTTTGACCCATTGTCTTCATATGGTTACCATAGCACCTGTTATTCCATGTTCACGAACAAAGCTTATATAGATTGTGCTCGGAAATGCAAAGCAAGTTGAAAAAGACACTTCCCATGTCTTTTTTCTCAAGAATGTGTGAGGTAAGGTGTTCTATAAACTCTTGAGTTCTTGAAACGTCATGATAGTTTTTAGCTCGCCTGTTCGAAGAACAGAGAGCTATAGCGATACCCCCGGCGTGAGCGTCAGCATGAAAATGTTAAAGGTTTTGGTGCAAGTTATTTTTTCCTTTCTAATGTTTTTATCTACCACACTTCTTTATACGCCTGATATATATATATATATATATATATATATATATATATATATATATATATATATATATATATATATATATATATATATATATATATATATATATATATATATATATATATATATATATCGGGGAATATTATGTGATACCGGTCGTCCGTCCGTCCGTTCTTCTCCGCACTCTAACTCCTAAAGTTTTCAACTTTCACGTTTTATATTTGGTACATAGGTACAGACTGTGGAGACGGTGTCGTGACATACGTTCGTCATCTAAAGTGGTTGCCATGGCAACCAGGATGCTGTTTTCCATCCGTTCCTGTCTGCACTCTAAACTCCCAAAGTTTTCAACTTTCACGTTTCATATTTGGTACATAGGTACAGACTGTGGAGACGGTGTGTCGCGACATACGTTCGTCATCTAAAGTAGTTGCCATGGCAACTAGGATGCTGTTTTCCACGTAGCACAATTCTGTATATACCTTCTTGTTCAGGCATATATTGTGCTCACTTGAGCTCTTGTTACTGATTACAATATACAAATACATATATTGCTTTAAAATTATTTGGATCAGACTTCACTGCCATGCTTTATAAAAAATATTAATTATTAGACGAGTCTTTTAAAAACGATAAATGTATAAACAGGTGAGCATTGGGTGGCTTTGACACCAACTCTGGTTATAATTACAATTTGGCTTCAGAGAAAAACATCATACTTCACATTCCGTTTTGACTTTTATTGATAATTTCACAATGGTGTGTGTGCTACGTTTTCGTTTTCACACAATGGGTATTTTCCAAGGCCTTTTTGAGACCATGAATCATATTGTTATACATTAACTATCACATTATGGAAACAGAGGTGTGTGCATGGAGTGGTTCAATAACTATATTTATCTCAGAAGAAGCAATTTCTCTCTCAAGAAATTGGTCACATGTGGTGTGCTGCAAGAGTTCTTTATTATGTATATAAATGATGTTTCCCTATTCTTTTATTCTTTAAAGTTTTATTCTTTCATATGCAGCACATAGCTGTGAGTAGAATCATTGGCTGAAGGCACAGCTCTTTTGCTTTTGCAGTGCCCCATGTAGGTTAGAGCAGGAATTTGTAATTTGTTCAGGGTGTCGGTGATAACACCTATTCTTCACGAAGGACACTGAGATATTTAACATCTACCAACTAATGCTGGCAGACGGGAGGCCCAGTTTAACGTCCATCCGAGGGACGGCACACACATTGATGCCTCATCCTACCTGCAAAACATCAGGATGAGTTTGTGGTTGGGCTGAGATTCAAACCCAGACGAGACAGCTCAGAGGTGAGTATGCATACCTCTGGATTCAGTGCCAAGTGTACATACATCTTGGCCATCGTGTCTGCCCTGCAATGGCTTTAAATGTGGAAATAAAACGAAACCCGAAATGCTCAAATGGTCATCAGATCACTGAAAGCTGTTTGATTACAAAAATGTCCAAATAACTAAGATCACACCACTTCACTGTATAAGACAAGTGTCAGACTCATAACAGCCTTGTCGGTCGGGTATGTATTATACTGCACGGCACTCGTCTTAGAACACTTGGAATGAGGGAAGAATCAACTTGTGATCGGTAGCCAAGGTAATGTAATGGGTTGCAGACTCACTATCCCAGACAAGATGGCTCAAATGCTGGCTGTAAGATGGGTTGTGGCATCTTTCTTTAAGAAAAACTGTGCCAAATAAATTGACATCTATTATTGTGGCTTCACAAACAAAACCCTTCCCTCTTACACCCCAATGAGCCCAAATCTGACCCCTCAATAACTGTTTTGACATTTGTAGTCGAGCACATGACTGCCACTGAAGAACTGACATGCAAGTGAGACATTGTTAAAGGAGAAATCTGAAATCTTCTATTTTATTGCTGTAGACAATTGGAAATGCATTGAGGGGACACTTTAATGAAAAGCCAGTTGATGTCTTGGCTTGCTGTTTCACTCTGACATTTTATTGTGGCTATAGATCGTCCTTTTTGATTTGGTTTCTAGCCAGTGACAGGTCCGGAAGGACGATATAGAGGTTCCCTTTGAGCTGTTATTTCGGTTTGAATCCTGACCCAGCCAGAAACTGGATTGGTGATTCACAGGCAGGGTGTTGCACGAAAAAGTGCACCACCTTCGAATCGATGAAGCCGGATATTCCAGATGCTCGCATTAGCTGGTGGACATGCAACGATCACACGCTGATGTCTTATGAAGAATAAATGAGTTATCTCCATCACCTTGAGTAAAAAATTCCTGCCTAAATCAGTTCCAATCAAACATCAGGCCTGGTCAGTGAGTTCATAAAAGACACAGATATCAACATCTTCCCATGCCAATCCCACAAGGTGAGAATAATTGTGGCTGGTGAAGTTGTCGTACTGCAGTAATAGTAGTACTGTCACGTAGTACTTCTATTCAATCACACTTTTTTCCCAGTACTGCAAGAGTTCTTGATTCCATTGGAAGAGAAGTCAGGGGTTTGGCGATTTCACCTTTTGAAAAAGCGGTGGGTGGTGGGGTGGGTACTTTCCTTTTACTCCTCCTCATTGTTGCAGGTTAAACAAAAGTTTAGGTTGTTCCATAAATACAGGTTGACGAGATAACAGACACTGTGCATTGCTGACTTCCACCTAACTATCAAATCTGCCTTGTGCTCTGCTTGTTGAACATTGAGTCTGTCATTCTTTCACATATGTCATACTGGTTATCGCGTATGCTCATACATAGTTCGTGGACATTAAAGACATCAAACATCTTTCCGAGATGTTCAGTAATCATGTGCCAGTGGTACCTTGACCAGATTCCAAAAAAAACTCACTGTTAAGGCAATGCCAAACCACTGGGCTTTACCAGTGTCTACGACCTACCACGAGGCTTGCTTTGGCAGCACCAGGGATCAATCTTGAAGTGATACTTGATGATGAGAAACCTGAGAGTCATTGAACCTTTAAACAGACCACAATTAAATGATGCAGAGTCCAAATATCACTTGCTTTAAAGGGAAAAAAAAAAAATCACCATCTTTTATTAATACAGAACCGATTTGGAAACATAAAAACAAGCAAAGTCTGGCTTAGTTTTCCAGGGTCAACTATTTAAACAATCACCATAACCACAATTGTTTTTGTCTTTTCTTTTTTTTTTTGTTAACCTGAAAACAAACATGGGGGGTGGGGGTTACAAATCCAGCCTCAAGGGAGAGATGGAAGAATCAAGTCAAAATGCTGCAAGATGCACACGCTTGTTTTGGGCAGAAACCCTAAGGTCGAATGCAGCCATTCCTTGTTGACATCAGCACTCCACTCCTGATGACTTGCTCTCAGAAGCACTTGCCAGAGTATTGCTTGACACTGCAGACAAAAAAAGCAAAATTAAAACACGCATACACACTTAACTTGAAGCTTGAAATTGTCACCCCCTTTCATGGTTCGCACAGCCATGTACAACCAAATTTTCTGGAGTTTTCCAGGACTTTCAACACAAATGTTTTATGTCACAAGTGACATTGGAATAAGCCGCAAGAATAAGAATGAAACCTTGTCGTCTCCTGTTATTCCATTGAATATTTCAGTAATACAGTATTTATTCTAATATAAGCCCTGGGCGTTTATTAGAATACCAGTTTGATCAAGGAGAGGAGGGGGCCTTTATTAGAGACAATCTACAAACATACAATTTTTTATTTATTATTTATTTGTTTTATTATGAAGATACAAGTATTGTCAAGGTCGAGGGGTATAAATTATGCAGAAGACGACACCACACTGACTTGACCGCCGTCAAACACACGAGTCAACAAAGCCGGGTCCCGGCCTGGCCAGGCAGGCCAGGCTCCCTCTACAGGCTACAGCTGTCTCAATTGTTTCACACTGGGTGATGGGGGAGGGGGAGGGGGGCTATTATTAGACACCTTTGAAACATGAAAATTTTCTCAAAGGGGGGGGGGGGCTTTATTTGAAGGGGGGCTTCTATTAGAATAAATAAGGTAAATCTATATCGACAGAAAATATACCAGCTTAGCACGTTGCACAACAAAACCATTCCAAGTTGTACCTTTTGCAGTATTAAATAACCAGCTGTCACATGGATTGCTTATGTGGAGTATACTGCAATTGATAATTGTCTTCATTTTCATAAAAATTTGAAGTCAAGAAATTATGCTCTCCACATATGGCGAAGATATTCCGATGACAGTAAACTTTTTTTTTGTGCAGGCAGTTACGTTTCCTCACCTATAAACTCACGTCATGTACTGGAACGGTTTACCTGAATCACCCTTGCTCGCTGTACAAAACCAAGGCATTCACTACCCCTTGTGTTTTCTATGCATTTCTTTACTTGGCGGATATTGAACTCGTTAAGAGGGATGGGCAATTTCTTTTAATTTGGGGAATTTTGGAATCAAGTTGATTGTGAATACTATTTACTAGAAATCAATGGAGTCGAGTGCAATTCTGAGTACTTTTTTGATGGCAATGGAAGTAGTGGCATGAATCATCCCAATAAGTTTTGACCTGATTTCTAAATACACTTCACAGGAAGTATATTGTGCATGATTGTGTGATGACTTACGAGGTCATATTTACAATCCAAAGCCCCCCCCCCACCCCACAAAGTCTTTGACAACAGATACAGGCTGCATGTCCCTCACAATCATATTTATCAGCATCTGGTTTATTTGATTTTTGTCTTGAGGAATCAGTGCCATACTTGGAATCGTTCAAGCTTTTACAGAACATGCTTTGAATGATCGATTGTAAAATTGTTGCCATTGCAGGCTTTAGTTTCTGTGATTTCACATTCTCAACTGTCACTAATTGGTACTCAGTCTGGTGTTTTGTTTTCAAATGCTTCAACATATCAGATGTATTGTGGTGATGAGTAATCTCTATTGAACAAAGAAAACATCTAACTTTTGGACTGTTGTCTTTATGCTTCCTGAAATAGTTCCAAACTGTGCTTGCTTCTAAACCTCTTGAACGAGTTTGTTATTTAAAGACATTACTTTCCTCGACTCTTTTGCACACAAGCAACAGTTTTCCTCTTGGAATCCATGGTGAAAAACCACTAAATGGAAATAATAACCAGAAAAAGGAATTGATTTCAATGCAGTGATGGGTACAGTGCAGTACAAAAAATGTATGCACAGAGTCTCTGTTACCACCCCCTGCAGCAGCGCAACTGATTTACAATAATGTGTAAAGTCCAAACTTCAAAGTCCCAGCAGGGGTCACCAAATATTTTTGGTCTGAATGGATAAAGGCAGAGGCCATGAACAAATAATTAGGGGCAGGTATAACAGAACATTAGAGGAGATCGATTCAGGAATTATTTAGCAGCTAAATTAGCACTATGTGATCAATTGAGGGAGGAGGGGTGAGATTGGGATTAACTCTTCTGTCCTGAGAAACCATTTTAGTGTGGCTTTAATGGCAAATCCCTGAGGGAGGTTAAAATTGTTAACAAGAATGGCGGAATTAACAATTCCGACAGCAGACCAGGCAGATTATTTATATTTGCGCAATTTTCTCAATTTGCCAAGACTTTGACATAATGGACAAGTTTCTCAGGACTTTCCAGTACTGGAAAATGTTTTTTCATTTTTCCAGGAAATTCAAGGACTGTTCATTCAAACACTACCTTTTCAGATGCTGGCATCAATGAAATGCTTCCCTACTCCATTCCCCGACTATTGCCCCAATTCTCATGGCTGGATGGACAACCTTGTCCTAGTGGCTGGACAGTCTGAGATTCATACACAGACAGACAAGGCACACACCTTGCACTACCCCCAGATATAGTCTTAGCCCGTCAAAGCAAATATGAGCAAACCACTCCCCCCCCTTACCTCCCACAAAAACCCCAAAAACAAAAGAACAGAAAACTGTTGAAAGCAGGAAAACACATCAACAACAGGGAAGTAGGACACTTCAGGAAGAATGAGATCAAGGGGAAAGGGGAGGAAGACACGGAGTGAACAGGCTGGATAAAATCTGAAACGGCAAGAAGAGAATCGATGACAGGAGATGAAACCAACAGCATCAACAAATGGAAAGGAGGTTGGAGGAAGAGAGGAGAACTGTAGCAGAATGGGTGAAGCGTCCGTTCTGAATCTGGGATGTCAGCTGTTCGATTCCAACCCTGGAAGAGTTGTACCAAAGATTTCAAAAATGCTACCTTCTGCTTTCTTGCTTTGTGATCAGCATTGACCATATGGAGCAAGGACAACTTTCACTTGCAGTTGGCATCCATGGGGAGGAATAGTCTCCTTAATTGTCCCGCTGAGTTGGAGAGAAAAGTGACACCATCGAGATGGCGTCACTGGTACTCAGAGTGCTCTGGGAAGTAATGTCAATCCCGACCAAACTCAGTGGCTGATTGAAGTCAGGTCAGGTGTTTCATATCATGGCAATCCCCAGTTTCCGAATGCAATTTGTTCTTGAAAATGTGTTCGTAAGTTGGATGTTCGTAAACCGGAACAATAAATCCCCTTTAAATTTACGTAATAAGTGATTAATTGGTTCCAGAACATAAATTAAACCCTTTTCTTACATAAAAATGTTATTAAATGTAGGTTTTTTTTCTCTCTAATGAATCAAGTGATGCTATATATAAATACAGTGGTAGAGTAGCACTAATAATAACTAGCCGAAACCCCGTCACAGACGGATTCCGAAGGTTGACGATTGCCACTATGTGCGATGCACTCTTACAGGTACGAAGTTTCTTTCAGTCCAGGTCACAGTACCGAGAAAAACGTGACGCGACCGCGAAGAGGAGCACAAAATTGGTCCTTCAGTATTAATATATACATAATAATAATAAAGCCTAAAAACATGTACATAGAAATTTTTTTTTGTTAAATCGACAGACACCAGTGGCAACAAATAGAGTACAATACAGTACAGCATGGTGCTGCCAAAAAAAAAAGCCAGATGCATCATAGGACATGAATGAATCCCTGCGTTTTGCTGTTCAGCATGCCGCCCACATATTGTTTGTTCTTTTTCCCCACATTCGAGCGTCGGATTTCCTGCATGGTACGTTTGAAAACCCCCATCAAACCCACCCTTTTTCTTCTTTTTTTTAAACCACATAAAAACGCTATTAGATGTACTTTTTAAATCAAAAAATGAATACATTTCAGTAAATATAACGTGTGCAGCATAAAGGATGAGAGATAACGAGCTCAAGGGGTTTATGGTGAAGCAGAGCAAGCATCGATGTCTCTCGTGGCAGTAAAGAACCCCATATAGAGACCGCTTTCTTTCGTGCAGGCAAAGAATCCCGTGGGGAACACGCTTTCTCTTGTGCCGGTAAAGAACCCCATAGACAGAATGGCGTGTGAAATGGCGGAAGAGTGTTGGAGCGAAGCCCGTGTGAATGAGGTGTGAATAGCTAATCAACTGTCGAGGTCTGATTTCTTGCGTGTTTAGTGCTTAGCGCAGTATGTTCAAAAAAAGCCTTGTTCGTGTGAATGGATTGAACGTTCAAATAAGGAAACATTATTATAAAGCATCATGTTCAAATGAATGGAAGTTCCAAAAGGAGGTGTTCATAAACCAAGGACTGCCTGCACTGTATTTATCTACATGTTTGTTTCATCGATGTTGCAGCCCCCTCAATGAGCTTTATAGAAGTAAAATGAAGCAAAACACTGAAAAATGAAGTTTCCAAAGTGCCACCTGCCTAACTGCACCCGCTTGGGCCCCCCTTCATGAAGACGAGAGGCGGCTCCGTGCGGCAGACCGTGACTTGTTGTGCATGTGCAAGTGGTAAACAACAAAATCACTAGTCTTCCACACGGCCCCTGCCCAGCTCACCGTGCCTGCACACAAAACTAGAAAAGCACTCAGTGGAGCGCATAACAGTTTACATTTTGTATCCTACTGATAGGCCATGTCTGCATCCAGACCTTAACCCAAAAACGAATCGGCTTGTTCTTGTCACATACCCAATTCATCCACCAAGTTCTGTCACAATCCACATCCAACTTTTTGAAATATCGTGCCATACAACTAATGAACAGTTTAAGTCTTGTCGTTTTAACGTCATTGGCAAATAGGGTACAATATTATCAGTTTCAATCGTTGACTAAAGCCGCTGTCACACTTGACGTTTTAGCCAGCGTATGGCAACGTATCAAAATGTCTGTAAAACGCTGGCGCAAGCTGAACTATTGATGTTTTTTTTAATTTTTGGGAGTATAATAACGTGTTGGACGTATGCATAACGTGTTAGTAACGTATACAGAACGTTTTAATCACATATAGATAACTTATACCAACAAATGCTGAGCGTGTTGTCGGCGTTCACAACCTATGCCCAACGATAGTCGAACTTATGCACAGCGCGCGGCAGTGTATCGCCGACGATCACGTGGCGTAGGCTATTAATAGGCTGCGGCTCGACGATTCAAATCATAACCACACCAGACATCGAAGTGTGAAGCCGCTGTCCCACCTTGACGTTTTAGCCAGCGTATGCCGACGTATGAAAAATTTGCCGAACCAAACTGACACACGTCGAATACGTTATGGGTAAGTTTTGTATACGCTAAGAGCACACTGGCATACGTCGTAGTACGCTGGCATACGTCATTGTATGCAAAGCACGTCGATAAATTTTCAGCATGTTGAAAATTTCGACGTACTCGACGCATGACACACATTCCGCATATGCTGGCATAAGTTGTAGCCACGCTACGCGATCGTTGACACACGTTACTTGTACGTTACTCATAAGTCGAAACACGTCAAGGTAATGGTTAGCGTCAGTGTTCCAGACTCCCTGGTTTTTTTTTTCTTTTTTTTTTTTTCTTCGGTATGACGGTTATGATTTAAATCGTTGAGCGGCAGCCTTTTAATTATATTATAACTTCACTAGAAATCGAAGTGTTAACATCACCGTCATACCGAAGAAAAAAAAAATTAAAAAAAAAAACAACAAAAAACCAGGGAGTCTGGAACACTGACGCTAACCATTACATTGACGTGTTTCGACTTATGAGTACCTTACAAGTTATGTGTGTCGACGTGTGCCAACGATCGCGTAACGTGCCTACAACACGTTACTCATAGGTTAGAAATAAGTTGCGGGTAAGCTAAACATTACCTCGACGTGTTTCGACTTGTGAGTAACTTACAAGTAACGTGTGTCGACGTGTGTCAACGATCGTGTAACGTGCCTACAACTTATAGCCAGCATTATGCGGAACGTGTGAGTCATACGCTGGCATACGTCGGGAAATTTCAAGCATGGAAAATTTGTCTGACAGCTCGGCGAACTACGACGTTTGCCAGCGTGCTCTTAACGTATACAAACTTACCCATAGCGTGTGCCGGCGTTTTAGCCCAATTTTGCACAAGTCAGGCATACGTTGGCTAAATCGTCAAGGTGTGAAAGGGCTTTTAGAGATAGAGATATAGATATAGAGATAGAGTAAAATAATTAATATGGAGAAAAAGAAGAAGAAAAAAAACCCACAAAATAATTAATATGGAGAAAAGCCCTAATCATCCCCGTTGCAGCACGGCAAGTGCGAGAGAAATCTTTATTTTGTTAAATTGCTTCCATGTTTCTTTATTTATTTACTATTGAGCTTCAATATGTCTGTTCAAGCCATAATATTTTTACCATCAAATCTTCAACAAACCTTTTCATTTTATTTCATATTATTTTCTTCCTCATTAAATTGTATAATTTGTGATAAATTAAGACTTTACACATGGAGTGTTGGAGTGCCGGAACGTATCTCCTGTATTTTAGTTGATTCTTCTGGGAAATAGCTGATCAATTTAAGTCGTATCAGTTTAAGTCATGTTTTCCAGGAATGTAACCCGGACTTGAACTAATCCTTTCCAGTATATCATTTTGGCCCCAACTTTCAATGGTAAAGAATCACCTAAAAACGAGAGAGGTCATAGAACACAATACCCCACACGGTTATTTCATTTTTAATAAAATAATGATTTTAATGATCGTTAAAAATTATCTAAAAGTCTCGTGCTTTGAAGTAATCCAGAAGCAGTCCCAAACACCACCCCAGTGAACCTTTATTTAAAATGAAATACTGCAAAACTGGAGGTTCTTAGAAGTATTATGAAGGAAATTTGTGCTCTGCAGTCTTCAAGTGTTCTTGCTATAATTCAAGGGCCGGTGTTTGTTTGTCATGCTACTCCTACAGTTCTGGGCCGATTACATCCAGACCTACTACATGGGATCAACATGACCCCAATTAGTGTTTTTATATTTGCTTGTGGTGTTGGGGGGGGGGGGGCAGGGAGGGGATGCAAATTCTCCAGGTAAATGTGCATCGTACAGCGCTGACTCCAGGTGGGAGAAGGTATTACAAGCCCTCCCACCCTTTACATGACAGTATTCCTGTCTACAAGTTTTCCAGTGCAGTGAAGTGTTTTGAATTATAGGCAATAGGTGTGTTTTTGCTTCATGAACATAACCCGGGTAATTTTTATTTTCAGGAGCGATTAAGGCAGCTGTCAGTTGCCAATACACCACCCAAATAAAGGTATGTGTCAGAAGAACGTGTTGCATGCTTGGAACAAGATCGCTTGTACTATATAATTCAATTTTAAAAATTACCCCCGTGTGGGGGTGACGGTCATCTCTATAATGTTTTTTACTATCATAATCGATGAACCGTTGCCAGATATCTCCTAAAATGACAGACTAGATAGGTTTTGAAAATTGCGACTTTCACAACTTTCGTGACCTCGTGACCTTGACCCTGACCTCGAATCCGGGAAAAAATATGTCGTTGGGTATCACTCATCGACCTCTACCCACATACCAAATTTCATCAAGATCGGAAGTAAAAAGTTTTTTGTACCGGGAGGTGTTTTTGACCATCTTCCAGGTTACGTGGCGGCCAAACGGGACAGAAATTCAAAAATCTGTCCGGTTAGATACAAAATAGGTTTTGAAAATGGCGATTTTTATAACTTACGTGACCTCATGACCTTGAACCCGGACAAAAGTTATATCGTTGTGCAACACTCATCGACCTCTACCCACATACTAAGTTTCATCAAGATCGGAAAGAAAAATTGTTGACAGACGGACATTTGATCCGGCTTTACCGAGATGACCTAATAAAATAAGGATTGTAAAAGCTGAACAAATAAATTCCAATTTTACCACCATTTTCCACAGTGTCTGTTCCATCACCTTATCCAACACATTACATTAATTATTCATGCAGATCATACTATGACTTAAAAACTGAAAGATTCCTGTTTGGAATGATTTTCAATTTTGTTGGATTTCCAGGCAGGCAGGCAGTGTATAATTCATAAATAAATAAATAAATAAATCAATAAATAAATTGTTCCTCAGGGAGGAATTAACACCTCTGTTGTTGACTGATTGACAGTTTTGCTAGCTACTGCAGTTGATCTAGCTTTGTCTTGTACTACAAATAGACTCATCTATGAATGGAGGAAAGAAAAATGTGGAAATTAGTCCAATTGAGTTGTATGCTGAAAAATAGGGTTTCTCCATATACGTCAACTTTCCACTTATACGAAACAATCCTTCAAAACGTTAAACAAAAAAAAATACCAACAAATAACTGTCAACACAAAAATTCAAAGGAGAGCTGAGGACGTATCCTCACAAAAGAAAACTTGAGAATTGTCTGAGGAGGTCAGACACAAGATTGTACCCAAGCATGGACAACTGGAAGTGAATTGGAATCAGATTTGGATTTGGAAGTGAATTCCACTTCCAAGTGGAATTGGAAGTGAATGCCAACAGCCTCAATTCCACATGGCCTGGCTTTGATAATCATACCAATGCCCATTGTGTTGCAGTCCTTTTGTGACACTTCAGGTGTGATCCAATCTTTTACATTCCCAATCATACAGCAAGCAGGAAAATAAAATGTCATTAAGAATCCCAAATCCCCTCCTACTCTCTCAAGGAAAAACACAAAAATGATACTACGCTGGTCAAAGTTATTCTTTTACGAGAACATGACACACCTGTTCTGCAACAGGAACTGTGCATTTTGAATCTGGTCTTGGATTCCTGTGATTGTGATTATGCGGTCCTCTGATCCCTCGAGGGGCTCATCGATCTTTATGGAAGCACCGGACTCGGAGCGAATCTGCCTAATGCGCAGTCCTCCTTTGCCGATGATGGAACCGGCAAGCTGAGGGGAAGAAATGACACCATTATCAATAAAAACAAACGAACAAGTAAATTCAACAATAAAAAAAAGAAAGTCAGTTCACCTCCTTGCAAAACATGCCAAAAAGATCAGTGAAGATTGTACAATTAACATTACTTCAGAAATATCTCAATCAACTCCAAAATCGAACTGGAGAACAAGAGCTTGTTTGGACAACTCATCAACAACAAAAAAGCCAAACTAGGAAAAGCTTGGAAAGCCTTACATCCTTGGGGATGGAGACTTGGGAACTCATGATGGGACCCCCAATTCCACCATAACTGCACCCTGCTAGAGGAAACATACCAAGAGGTTACACCATTTTGTGGAAAGACCAACTCTGAACACATCATATTCTCTGCAATGCCTCTCTCATCCATCCCCATTCTGTATGAATCAAACAGGTAAATGAATATTTGATATCCTCGCATTGTTTAGGGAAAATTAATTAATTCTTGTTGTTTAAATATTTCCTAATTGTATTTCATTGCAACATTATTCATGAATGTTGCATTTGAAAAAAAAAAGTTGTATCTTTAAATAATCTTTTTTTTGGTTTGTTTAATTTTCTTTTTACGATGTAATTCACATGAAATTTGACATACTGTTGCAATACGTGGAATTTAAGAAACCATTTTTTTTATTACTATTACTATTACACAAGTGGACACACGTATACAGTTGACTATTATTAAAACAAGCTGTTTGAGACGATTTTGAAAAATAATGCCCCCCCCCCACAACCAATCCTGCCCTGCACCACCACATACCACTCAACCCTTTGCAGTCAAGTTAAATGATATCAGGCACCTAGAAGCCCTCTCAGCCAACTTCAAGCCTGGTGTTGGCTTGGAGGTTAGGGTGGGTGGCTTGGGATCTTAGGGTCCTGAGTTCGTGCCCCGTTTTCCACTGAATTAACACCAGGTGGGGTTGATACAGCCTGTCATCTGACTGAGATTGGCGAAATGAGTACCAGTGTACTGGTTGGTGTCGGGGCACAGCATCAGCGGCATAGTCACGCCCCAACAAAATGATAGCTACCGGGAGCCAAGCTGCTATACGCAAGAAGCAGCCAACTTTGACTCCCTGCAACCCTCCTACCACAACTTTATTTTCCTAATTTGTGGTGAATTCCAACAGCCTCAATTCCACATGGCTTGGCTTTGATAATCATACCAGTGCCCATTGTGTTGCAGTCCTTTTGTGACACTTCAGGTGTGATCCAATCTTTTTCATTCCCAAGCCTATTGTTTACACCAACAGCCAAACTCTTTGCACGTGTTGATCATGTCGAACTTTCATCAAACCACTCCTGCAATTTCTCAGCAACCAGTGGCTCCTAAGAGCACGTCTTTAAAGTGTCCCTCTGTCTGGCAGCTTAAACAAAGATTTGTCTGGCCTGCAGTATGAAATCTCTTCCACTTACTAGTCCATCATCTCAGGACTATTTTCTCAACATTACACTCATTGGTTCATCATGTTTCAGTTTCAGCAGTCCTCTTACAACATTCTGTCCCAGTAGACAATTACCAGAAAGCTAGCTCTACGGATGAGAACCTGTGATCTTGTAAAGTTCACACTCATGCTTACGGTCCTTGGCATGCCAAAGCTCAGCATAAGGCTCACCTGAAATCCGATCTTTTACAATTCACAAAAAAGAAAAAAAAGAAAAACATAAATAAACAAACTTTATGGCAGTTGGCTCAATACCTTCCTGGTAGCTGCAACTCATTTTATCCTGTCACAATAAATACCGTTCATGCCAAGACAGAGTACCATAACCCTTCCCCGATGTGCTTGCAAGCAGGAAGTTTCTTTGGATGGCACACCGAGCAAATATTCAAACGAGAGACTTTGAAGGCTGAGGTGGAGAAGGGATCCATGTGAACAGCACTTGGACATGGATGAGTCAGTTCTAAGTGATGGGCGAAGGCCTTGGTCCCCAACGTGCTGGGGTCAGGTCTCTTTGAAGTCGGATTGCTTCGGAATGCAGCCCAATGCGGTGGTAGGCCAGTCTCAATAGAGCGAGCTGAGACCAATTGTTTTATTGGTTTGCATCAACAACCTCAATGGAAAATCCAATGCATCATTTTGCAGTTGACCATATTGTGCAAGACTGTTCTTTACTCCTCCACCAAAGCTGCCAGGACCAATAACTCTTTATCAATCTGGAGAAAATAAGCAACTGGTCCTAAATCTAGAATATGTCAATGCAGGAAAATCTCATACAATCACTTTGTACTACCATATAGCCTGGCTTGAAAATCCCCCAATATCGAAGGGTGTTTTCAACCCCTGAGAGAGGTACTTGAGCATCACAATCATCTACAACCTGTCAGGTAGATTGTATCTCCAAAGCTGGCTACTGCCGAGGAATTTTCTGCAGGATTAAATGCTTTCTCTGTCGTGCTGCTCAGCTTATCCTAGTGTACAAGGCTTTCATCCACCACTGTGTCACAGAATATTGCTTCCATTTATGTATGGACTGGTGTGCTGTTTCCCACTATAGCATCTAATACACACCATGTCATCGTCACTCATTATAAGAAGTCTTAAAAGTCTTGCTTATCGCTCACTGACAGTCTTTTACAGGTTCTACTCTGGTCTCCCCCTTCACATTTTCTCACCTCTCCACCCAATCCCTGCCACTTCAAGGTTGCATACATTCCACTATAAATGATTGCTTTGTTACCATCCTCAAGTCAAAGCTTTGCGCTCATCTCCCATTTATGTGCCCCCTCTTCTATCACAAGTGAAGCCATTTTCCCAAATAGTTTTCTCATCCTCTACTCTGCAGGCCTTCAAGTCTGCTTCCCAGCACTTTATGGCCTCGACCAATTTCGAACGCTGAGATTTTATACACCCACAATTCTACTCTTCATGCTGTGATTCATCCATGAGTTCTCTTCTACCAGTTTCCCTGTTCAGCCCATTTTTGTTTACCCTTTGCCCTCTGGTGTTCTGCTCTTTCAAGAGTTTTGAAACTTGTAGAAAATGTTTTGATCAAACTTTGAGATTGTTTTGTCACAAGGTACTCATTTTAAAACTATACTATCGTAACATAATCTGATAAATTACTTAAATTTCAATACATTTCATTCAAGTGAACAAATCAGATAAATGCGCACCCATCTGGGAGATAAAAATTACCATCAAATGTCTGAGCAGGCACCAACGAGGGCAAATACACTTAATATCGATTTTAACAACAATAATAATAATCATAATAAAAAAAACTTACCATATGCCATTTGACCCTAAGAAAAAGATGGGGAAAAATAAAAATGAAAAGACATAAGGCAAAGAACAATCGCAAGGCAACATTTTAGTTAAATATATATATATATATATATATATATATATATATATATATATATATATATATAAATATATTTTTAATAAAGACACAAGATGTTTTAATCCACTCTACTTGCACAGCTGTTGTACACACGTGGCAGGTTGCAATTTTGTGATTAAAAAGCCATCTTGGTGTCTTTGGTATAAAGACATGAAAGTAACTAAAGAAATGCTTTCAAGAAAAAGACAAACGTATCGTCAACTGGCATATATACAAGCTGGTTTGAATTATTCTCACTTCACCACAAAGACCGAATATTTAAACACGATTATGCAAATGCACTTAAATCATGTCAGCAGACATACCATGTCTTCATCCTCATAGCCTCCTGAGTATGCTGGTGATCGGCCTACGCTGTACCCTGGTCGCCCCTGGTCCCTGTCACACGGAGACAAACATCTCATTTATAGTATCAAGGCTGGCCGTGATGGAGTGCTAGTTACCCTGATATCCTTCTACTTAGGCCGCCCACACACAAGGAGCGATCATCCGTTCCCAACCACAAAATAGGGAGGGGAAAAGGGGCCGTAAGGATTCTAGATGCGACCTTGGCAGTGTTTTTCTTGCAGAAATATTTCAAAGATGTCAAAGACACTATCACTATGGTAGTAAAGATAAAGTCTTAAAATCAGAAGCTGGGAGGTAGTTGGGGAGTTATGGAACATAACAAGACTGACTCTTATTCCTGCAGCAATGCCACCTTGCATGGTTAAACTTGTCAGTTAGCTCGAGATTAATTAGACAACATTTAAGCTAAAATTCAGAACTAAAGCTAAATTAAAACGCCAACAATTTATTCCTACTAGAAAGGCTTTCCTTTGGGTCTTATCATTTTTCCAATGATCCAAGGCTCAAAGAGGAGCTTGTAACATAAAAGCACCCAAAAGTGAAAGGACAAAAACATTAGGAGAGAATGGACAATTCAAAGTCCAAGTGCTTTGAGGTTCCTATCATCATAGTCATCAATCAATTTCTTTCATAGTGTAAGAGTATATCTAAAGATGACGAGTTTTGTTGTTGGGATAGGCAACCTGAGTAGCAACCAGAAGGTCATCAAATGTGGATGCATTAAAGGGAAAAGTATTATAAACAATTATGCTGATACATAGAACCGTGGGCTTAACCAGAGGAAGTCGATGAAGCTAATGTCGTTGCAAAAATAAAACTCCAGCGATTAATTGTATCTGGTGGTATGTACATGTCAATTTATCTGCACGAGTCCAAGGTCACATTTACTTAATGTTCGGGAAAGTGCGATACGCACCTTGATTGAGAGAATGGTGAAGTGAAGCACGTAGAACTATTAAACAACTGCCTCTTATGAAAGGGTCAATGACAATTATAAAGGCAAGATGGATTCCAGATTGCAAGCAAAAACATCGTTTTGACTGAAGGCTGTGACCTCAGTAATCAGTTGAAGACTTCTCTCACTCCCTCTTAATCTTGTATTTTATTTATGTACTTTTAAGTGTACGACAATCAAAGTACAATCCAAGTACAATCAAAGAACAACATTGTTCCTCAAATCATTACAGGCATGCTGGAATCCCAACAGTTGCAATGTGTACTACTGGAGAATAACTTGCACTCGGTTGTTTTTTGATTCACGGCCAAAATCATTGCAACATGCTCGTTTAGCAGATCATCACAGAGTCAACAAGATCCAATTGTCATCGCAAGAGGAGCCATCTCCAAAAGTTGATTTTGTTCTTCTTGGTTCGTAAAATTAACACCACATGCATTCTTAAAAAGTAATCTTTGTGGTGGGAGTTTTTCTTCATTACTTTTGTCAAATGCACAGTGTACATTTTGATGGTGGAGATATTTTAATGGAACACTTTCAGTACATCATTAGCTCCACCATTGAAGGTGAAGGACGTTATTTTTCACCCCTCCGTCTGTCTGTCTGTGTGCACGGTATCTCAAAAAGTTGTGGACGGATCAGGATGAAACTTGGTGGACAAGTTGTGTGTGTGACAAGGAAGAATAGATTCAATGATGGTGAAGATCCCCATCTGGATCCGATAATTTTTAAAGTTATTCTTCACCACAGAGAGATAGTGCTAAACAGATATATAGCAGGATATCTCAAAAAGTTGTGGACGGATTCAGATGAAACTTGGTGGACAAGTTGGGTGTGTGACCACGACAAATTGATTCGATTTTGGTGAAGATCCGAATTTGGATATGAGAATTATTTAATTTTTCAAGTGATTCTTCACCATTGATGGATAGGGCCAAACACAATATATAGCATGATTTTTCAAAAATGTATTTGGCCCGATATGTATGTTCTCGTGGATCAGGCATTACAAGGAGGAGGTATGTGCTCTGCCGAGTTCCCTTATAGTTTTTTTTTTAATGGCTCACTCCATTTTATGGAACATTTTTGCTACACAATGCTTGGTGCAAAGCAAGCTACGCAATAATGGGAAGACATGAAAAGGCAGTAGTACTTTGCATTTGCCTTAAAAGGCCAAACAAGACGACCTTCTTGCACTGCACGTTAAAGTCACTATACTGCTGCCCGAAAGAAAGACTCGTTTAAACAGATAAGCCGCAATTGTAAAACGGGCTCATAAATTTCACAAAAACAAAATAAAGACCTTCCTAATGACCTTGTGACGCAGCTTTAAATGGCCTTCCCAATACACGCGATGTGAGCAATGTGCGCAAGGGCAGGATAAAGACAGCTCTTTTCCACCAAGCACAGAATTAAAGTTTGACCAAATCACCCAGCCACTTCAGCACAATTATTCTTACCCTCCTAAGCGTCCGCCACGTAAAGGCGGTGGTGGTGGTCCACTGCGGCGGGATGGTGGATGGGAATCATAGCCCATGTCACTGCCACCTCCTGGAGATGGGGGACCTCCATAGCGGCCTCTATGTGGTGGTGGTGGTCCAGGTGGTGGAGGCAAGTGTCGCCCACCACGTTCGAAAAAGCGCCCACCATGCGGAGGGAATGGTGGACCTCCCCGGCCGCGGGGTGCTGGACGGCCCCAGCCACGGTCGTCGTACATTGCGGTGAATCCACCATAGTCATAGGTCTCATCATAAAAGTTTGGATCATAGGGAAGCAAATGCCCTTTTATATCAGACTGGGGTGGGAGATAGGATGGGGTGAGGATAATTACACAATTCTAAAAATTTCAACAATGGAAATCTTTTAAATACCATACAAACTGACAAACAATGCATGTAAATAATAGATGTTGATGATACTTTAAAGTTATGTCAATTCGATGATTCACCGTTAGAGTTCTTTGAACTTTTTCCAGTTCCATTATCACCTAATGTATGAATTATGTGAAAATACATAAAAATACAAAATTGAAACAAAGTTAATGGGTTGGTCCAACAAATTAAAGACCGGATAACAGCATGACGCCCACCTTCTGCAGGTCATACATGATGCTCTTGACACATTCCACAACGTTATCTGGTTTGCCGCCAATGAGAACCACACGGTCCGTGGAGCGAGGACAGCACTCCTGGAACACCTTGATTGTCGTCGACGTTCTCTGGAATCAAATGGGCACAAAGGTCACACTGTGAACTTGTCTTTTATGCTTTGAACCACATCCCTAAGGCTCATTCAAAAAATTAAGTTGGGGACCAAACAAGCATCCCTCTATGAAGCAAATGTACCATTGTCCTGTGCAATATAAAATCTCAAGTTTGTGCTACTTCAATCTCAAATGCTTTCTTCTCCCTCCTCTTTTTTCATCTGCAGAACATAGCTGCTGGTAGCATCATTTGTCGGGGGTGCAGTTGTGCCCCTGTAGGTTAGAGGAGGAATTTGGACTTTTGTTTCATTTCATTTTCGATACAAAGTCGAGACTCGTGGAGGAGCTGGAACAGAGAACGGATCAAGACGTAATGGAGCGAAATGAACAGTAGAAGGAAGGGTGAAACACACTAACAGCAGGGATGAGGGACAAATTATAGAGGAGTTAAGGGATGTGAGGAAAATGAGGGGTGGAGGAGGATAAAGTGGGTGAACAAGATGGATACAGAAGCAAACTCTCAGGAAGGAAAAACTGAAAACTTGGAAAGAGGTAGGCGTGGGGAGGGTTTAATTGGGGTAAAAAAGAACATGGTTTTGGATTGTGGAGTGGGGATGATCTGAGATGGTGGTCAACAGCTCTCTTGAATACCTGGAGGGAAGAATGACAGTGTAGAGAATGTGTAAGTTGGTTCCACAGGTGGAGGGAAAACAGAGGAATGAATAAGTGGAGGTAAGCAGTCTTCTGGATTTTGGGAGTTCCACCATGAGGTTTTGGGAGCTGAGCAGACCATATGCACCCTCCAGAAAACTGGGGGGAGGGGTGGGGGGCAGAGAACCGAGAGAACAGAGGTTGCAAGACCAGAAAGGAGGTGGTCGAAGACAGACCACCGACCTGTCTGCGATGTGAAAGTGATTGGCCCATAGACTCAGCTTCATCATGAGATATTCCAATAATATTGAAGACCTTGGATCAAGCTGAGCAAGGTGTGCAACAAGGACGCCAGCCCAGAGTGAAGATGCGGATGAAAGTCTTGTAGGTGGATAAAAGTTCAGGTGTACAAAGGCAGGACTTTGCATGATGGAGGATGTCCAGTCAGCGACTGGCATTGAAGGCAAACTCAGAAGTGTGGTTTGCCCAAGAAAGATTATGACTGACAGTGAGGCCCAAAAGTTTGAGTAACTGAACTACAAGAGGATTGTTGAGAAAGTAGATGTGACTGCTTGTCAGACGGTCCTTTCAGAGACACAGTAAAGAGTGTGAGATTTCTCAGGATTGAAAGACATATTCTAAGTGTTTGACCAGTTTGAGATTAAATCAAGGTCTGCAGAGAGGGAAGAGGCTGCTGCCTGCCAATCTGAACGATGAGGGATGTTATTGCAGAGGGTGGAGTCATTAGCAAAAAGATAAACGGGATTTTCCAGAATGTCAGAGATTGTTAATGAAGACGAGGAAGAGGACAAGGTCCAGAACACTGCATCAGGACACTCCAGCCTTGACAGGGAGAGTTGAGAGGATTCTGTTGAGAGCCACGCATTGGCTACGAGGGTAGGAGAAGTCAGTTAGCATTGTACAGCGATCATGTTGGATGCCATAGGCAGAGAGTTCAGAGAGCAAGTCAAGGTGCCACACTGTATTGCATGCTCAAGATTAGAGAGACAGCCCTGATATTGTCTTACATTGAGTAACTCCATCTATTATTGGGAGAGCAGAAGCAGCATGTCCGGGTCTGAATCAAAATTGATGATGTGAGATGAGGCTGTTCATTTTTTTGGTTTTTGTATGCACTGTTGAGGCTCGTATGAGAGCTAACACAGAAACGCACAAGGGGAGCAGGAGACAAGAGGGGCGGGAGAGGGAATGAAAAAAAAAACAGAGGGGAACAGAGATATTAGGAGATCTGTGCAAGGGAGAGGGATGGGGTGGGGTACACAGGGTAAAGAATATGTACACTACAGGGACTTTCAGGAAGGAAAGCAGGGAATTTGAAGGAGGTGGGTTTGGGGTGGATTAGCGGGGGTGAAGAAAAGATCAAGGTTTTGGATGGGGGAATATTTAAGATGGTGGTGAACAGCTGTTTTGAACACCTGGAGTGAAGAGTGGGATTGAAGAGTATGTGCGAGTTTGTTCCAAAGGTGGGGAAAAAGAGGAATGAAAGAGTGAAGGTGTTGGAGAAAAGGAAAGATTTGATGTCAATTGTGATGATGGATTCCATGACCTTACTGGTGATTGGAAGGAACCTGATGTATCTGCACAAAAGCAGCAGAGGTTTTTTTGGAACACGAGCTGATGCTATCTGGTCCAGTTGCAGAATCAGAGTCGAGGGTTGACAAACTTCTACACCTTCACAAGTGAAAAAGGCAGAGCCCAGGAGCAGTTGGGTGTAACTGGGTCAGGTTATTAGAGAGAGTGAGGGTTTGGAGACACAAGATTTGGAGGAAAACACAGAATAAAGCCCTGTTCTTCATTGCACGGCCCGCGAGCCACTGGCGGCCCCTTGTGGCCTAAATTGTGGCCCCTGACATGCGGCCGATAATACATAAATATGAAAACACCCCATCATAATCTGCCATCAAATTGACTGAATGGTTTCAATGAGAGTTCCAATGCGAAGCATAAACGTAACATAACTACAACAGGATATGGTTACAGTGTACAAACAATTACGCTTACAACCCAGTTAACCACAACGAAGAAGAGTATGTGGAGGTGGGGGCTAATAGCAGCCATTATTGAGTCCTGCAGGTGGTGTGGCAGCTCTCACACTGATGTCTTATCGGCAAAAGTGGCCCCCGTCTAAAACGATCCGAAAGATCACTGGAATAGAGGCATTCAGCCTTCTCGTGATTAGAGTCAGCTGTGGTGCCATTTGAAGTGAGAGAAGGAGTGAAGGGAGAGCATACTCCAGAAAATAACTTAATGAAGTGCCACCAGGTTTTAGAGGAGGAAGACAAAGTTCAGCCTTGAGGTTAGCCAGATGTTGTTTTCTGACTTTCCTGAGAGTGGACACACACTTGTTCCAAGCTATGTGGAATGACCTGAGATTGCCTTCTTCAGATTTGCCTGACATGAAGAGAAGGCAAGTAGTTTGAAGGCAACTGCATCACCATAGGATTCTGTGTACCATGGGTGGGAAAGAAGCGTATGATAACTGAAGACATGGAATCCATCCATCCATTGGGACCATACTCTGAACAGACCGTCAGTGCTGTCGAAGCAGTCTCCTTGGCTATTGGGCACAATCCTGGACGGGTCACCACATCAACACAAGATACTCGAATAGCTCAATTATCCCAGCAAGTTGGTTCTCATTTTGCCGACCTCAGAAGAATGACAGGCTGAGTCAACCCCACCTGATATTAATTCAATGGCCGAGCAGGATTTGAACTCAGGACCCTAGGATCCCAAGTCCGCCACCCTAACCATTAAGCCAACACCAGGCATCACATGGAATGGATCTGTGCTTAAGCGATAACTTGCATATTTTGCAAGGTTGTTGGTGATCATTTGCCTACTCTTCACTCATGACAGTGGGACCTTTAATGTCCACAAACTAATGCTGGCAGATGGGATGCCCAGTTTAACGTTTCAATGGACACCACGGACATTGACGATTCACACTGCCTCCGAAACACCAGGGTGGGAGTTTACAGCTGGGCCAAGATTCAAACCCAGGCTAGACATTTTAGATGCGAGTCGACACACCTCTAAGCTATCCTGCCAGCCCTTTCAATTCCTAACAAACACCAAACAATGAAAAGGTACATCCAGACTGTGCTGCATTTATCTTCACATTTGTACAGGGCAGAAATGCTGCTACACATAAAGTTCATAAATGATGATGACAAACTATTAGGCTTTTCCAAAATAAGTATCGCTCCAAACAAATATAATCAAGATACTGAGATATCCAGGTGCATTTTTAACCAAAAACTCGACTACTATTGTACAAAATGGTGACAAATCGATCAAAATGTGCAAGTGAACCGTGCGGTGCTACACAAAATCCAGCTGTGTATGGTAGCAGGTAGAGCTTGGCATTTTGCCACCACTCAAAAATGTACTGCTTCCATCATAGAGTTTTATCCTTCCATAAACGTCATCCACATCTTTAACTGACTGTGCACAGCAATGGTAACCTTGTAGTGTGAAAAGAACAAAATGATACTATATATATATATATATATATATATATATATATATATATATATATATATATATATATATATATATATATATATATATATATATATATATATCCATTTGTAACACGAGATGGAATGATGCCCTGAGAAAAAATAAAAATAAAAAAAACTAGGAAATATAATTTGAAACGAATGCATTGATGGATAGGTCTCCACCTGCATTCAATGTGAACCCACAAGATTTGACCTCAATCAAAGATCACATGAAAAGTTAAAGATCACATGAGAGGGAGTACAAAAGAGAAGAGATAAGTAGAAGAGAGACAACAGATGCTTTTAACTCAAGTTATGGTCTGCAAAATTAGTTCCAAAGGGCACAAGACCTTTGACCTGCTGAACTAAAAATTTAAGCAGTTCATCTTTGTGTTGCAGTCCATACTTGTACCAAGTTTGGTTAAAATCCCTTCAGTGGTTTACAAGTTATCGTGGTAACAAAAATATCCAATTAGACAGACGAATGGATGCACAACGCAAACAGATAACACCTAGAATGGCACTCGGTAAAGTGCATACCTCTGCCAGAATGAAGTTTACATTTTGTATACCACCGATAGGCTGAATATGCATCCAGACCTCAACCAAAATCTAATGAATTTGTCCCAGTCACATGCCCAACCCTGTCCATCAAGTTTCATTCGAATCTGTCCACAATGTTTTGAAATATTTTGCTATTTATTATTTTGACCGTCTCACAATGGTGAAGAATCACTTTGGAAATTAACAAAAATAAAAATAAAAATCTCATGTTATGAGATACATGGATATATTGGTATAATTTTTCATATCGATATACCGGAATTGGAAATTTGAATATACCAGTATACCGAAAAGAAAAGAAAAAAAATCAATATGAAAAAAATCATCGGCGTATTCATAAAAATATCAGTATATCACCAACAAATCGAAGAAAGGTGTTTACAATCCTCAAATGCCGTACAGATTGTAAAAGCTTTGATCCACTTGGCTACACCCGGAACAGTGGCATGTATGACGTACCCTGAAGTAGGTACATACACAGTCTTACCTTTTCCTCAGGCATATCCCACACTGCCAGCAAGCTCTCACTAACATTATGCAGTAGCCAACTGAACTGAAGGGTGGCTGCAGATGCTGAATTGACACAAGAGGGAGCTCTAGCTGCCTAGCATGACGAGAAGGAAATTGTTATATATATATATATATATATATATATATATATATATATATATATATATATATATATATATATATATATATATATATATATATTTTTTTTTTATTGGCCACATCAATGCCATCATCGGCTGATGCTGATAACCTCAAAAATGCCAGATATCGACCGATATATTGATCGACCACGAAATATTGTCTAAGTACTGCGAAACTGGAGGTTTTGGAAGTGGCAAGAAGGTGATTTGTGTTCTCCAGTGTTCAAGTAAACAATTAAATTGGAATAAAAGTTTTAAATTTTTATTTTTTTAGTCTTTTTATTCCAATTGAGGTGAAATTTAGGCTGCAGAAAATAGAAAATAAAACTTTTTTTGAAAGTTTACCACGGTTGCTGTGGAGTCTTTTGCATGTTCCATTTGGTCTTCGTGCTTGTTCTTTGTGTCCTTTATGACGTTCCTAAAAACTAAGTTTCCTATTTGGAATGATTTTCAATTTTATTTGACGACCAGACATTACCTTTGTCCTCTATTCTATGTGCATGCGTGTTTGAGACAGAAGCCGAACAATTTGCCAAATTAGAGCCAAAGCAAGGCTGAACTGCATGTTTGTGTCCAATTTGTGCTCTACAGTGTTCAAGATATAAAATTCAATTGAAATTAGGTTCCTCCTCCATCATAGACTGACATCTGTAGGACAGGCAAAGTGAACCAATCGCTTCACTCAGCTTTTCGCTTTTTGCACAGGGTGGGGTAACAATAACCACACCCATGTTAGAGCACATTGCATGTCAGAGAAAATACTCAAAACGTCAGTAGAACTCTAAACAAACATGGGTGTACACCACCACGTGATTATAAAACACTAAATTCCTACTTTATTCAAACTTGCATCATTGATGAAAAGGCAAAATTAAAATAAAAACTCACTAATATGTAGAAATGCAGCAAATACGAAACTCTGGCACATCATAATAATGTTAGAACAAGAAAAAAATATTAAGAAACATCGCCTTACCTCTCGCAACTCCTTGATCTTTGCTCCCTTGAGACCAATGATACCACCGGCCTGGCTATGGTGCACCAACATTCGAAGCTCACAATCAAAATCACGCGAAGTGTAATGCTGATACTAGAAAGAAGGCGTAAAGAAGACAAAAGAAAATGCCAGAAAACTAAATCACAATATTCTGTACTACAAGATTCAATCAATTCCAGGAAATAGTGGATGCCACCTCAGCCAATAAGTTATTTGAATCAAGACAGACATGGCAAGTGAGAATCAAGGAAAAAGCAGAAAATAATACAATAAATCTGCATCAAAGCAAAAAGGTATCAGAAAAGAATGAAGAAAGAGAAAAATATCGAAATAAAGTGCCAAGAGGGGGCAGGGTGAGATGGGACGGGAGGAAGCTGAAAGGGGGCAAGACTGGAGGGTTGAAGGGAAAGCTTTGAGGGGTGGGGTGAAGGGGGGAGCTTGGAGAGGGAGAGGTGAGGAGGAAGCTTGGAGAGGGTGGGGTGAGGAGGAAGCTTGGAGAGGGTGGAGTGAGGGGGAATGCAGAAAAAGGGGACATGATGTGGAGGGATGATGAGGGGTGGAGTTGGAAGAATGCAGGTTTGTAGGATATGTGGGGGAGGGTACTGACACGGAGGGGTTTGACACTAAAAGAATGTGAAGAGAATTTGATTGTTCTGTGCAGACAATCTCTGGAAATTGTACTTCTCACGATTTCCAAATTTAACATTCTGAAATGAAGACCATGGGATGGGTGGAAGGAAATTTGGTTCAAGGCACGAAGGTCATGATGTAGGAACATGAGGAGGGTCGATGGACCAAATGTTTCAGTGAGACACGTCAATATTTCAAAATATGCCTTGTGAAGAAGAGGCAGAGGAATGGATCATGATGAAGAAGAGAAACACATGGGATACTCATGATGGAAAATAAGGACAGTGAAGCATTTTTATACATTTTTAAAAGCTTTTAAAGGAAGAAGTGTTTCTTTCAATGAGGACTCAGTTTGTAGATATTGAGAAAAGGGAAAGGTAATGAAAGGAATGAGAAGTACAAGTAGAGGGCAGAATAAGATAGTGTTTGGAGTTTAAAAAAAATTGAAGTGAGGAAATTGAAATGAGGATAATGTTGAAGAGGCAGAAAGGACAAAATACTTGGAAAAAAAAAAAAGAGAAACTTAAGGACAAACAAGCTCAAAACAGTTGATTTTGCTCCCTGCTGTAGACCTGGGCTGCATGAAAACAAATTTGACGACAAAGCACAATGTGTGATTCAACATGGTAAAATTGGACAAAAACAGACAGCAATACAGGGAAATAACAGATCTGGTTCAGAAAACTTAGCTTTGATTGAGGTGGAATCAGCAGTTGCAGATTTCACCAACAAGTGATGCAACCCGGAATCCAGAAGTCTTAAATAGAATTATGTACCAAGATGTGTTACATACCAATAATTGTGTACCAAAATTGAGCATCAAGTCCACATTAAGTTCAAAGACCAAGAATTACATTCGGAGGTCTACAAATATCGATGTTCATGCAATTACGAGTTATGTGCATATTTGTTGCACACACTGGTAATGAGGCTCAGAGTAATTGGTTCACACACCGACTAAGGAAAGAAAACAACAGTAATATATCCACAAATTATTTAGTCAATTGTCAACTTGTATTACCTTTCTGTCGATATACTTCAACAAGAAATTTTAGCAGTCTTAACAATTAGTGACAATTATGCTGTCAAAGAATATTCATAGCAAACTCCATTCCTTTGCAAAGAGTAGGTGAGCTATCGTTGGCACCATGGCGATATTCCTACTTCCTACCCTAACCAGCAGAGTGCATTGCATCAGCAGCACAGCCATGCCCTCAGCCAATGATGCTGGAGGAGGAGAATCCATATCCCAAATTCCCTTGGAAACAGAACCTGGGACTCCTTACGAACGCTTCCACATTATTTCCATGCACACGAGACGTACAAAAGAACGCACCCCGCCAATGCCTTGTGTGAACAGAAACACAAAGTTTCACAGGCGGTGTATAATTTTAGTCGCTGGCTAGCACACCTACCAGAAGTAAAAAAAATAATATAACCATAAATTTAGTCAATTCAGTCCAATGAATAATTTCCTTTTCGTCGACTTATTTCACCGACAAACCTAAGCAGTCTGAACAGTTAGTGACAATTAAATGGATGTGGAGTTTTGAGGACTTGAATAAGGGGGAGCTGTTGACCTGGGATGGGTAGGGTTGAGGAATTGAAAAACAGGGGGGGGGGTGTGGAGGACAGAGCTGGAGTGGGGAGAGGGTGCAGACAAGGGACAGAGTTGGGAAAGGGGGGTTGAGGCCTTGGGATTGAGAGGGGACTTGCAAATTTTGGGTTAAGGAATTGGAAGAAGAGAGAGAAGAGGACAGAGTGTTGGTGGGTGGGGAGAGCACAGCTGGGAGAGGATAGAGGACAGGACAAAGTTAGGGTTTGGGGGGGTAGAGTTTGGGGTGTGGCAGGTTGAGGATGGTCATAATTTAGATTTTGTGGAATATCCATAGGTCACTGCCACTATGCTGTCAAAGGACATTTCTCGCAAACTCAAAATATTCCACACAATTGGGAACGAATTTCCTTACAACTGCCCGGTGGCACCGGGTTATCTGAAAGTCCACACCCCCTTTCAAAATTTTCACCTTTTGTTGCCTTATAGCCTGGAATCAGACTTTCCCACATCATAACCAACAACTTCCAAGTGAAAAACAAATTCTACAAATTTCAGAAAATAAATTTAAAACACAAAACGAGAAAATCTTGGTTGGATAGTCCACCCCACTGAGTTAATACCTGGTGGAAGAAGCACCATTGACAACAATTAGAGCTAAGAATCCATTGGGATAGGTCTCTATACTAACTGTGCACACCTTGATTGCACAAAAATTGTTAAAGCTCAGTTAAGTTGCATGCTAAGTGTTGATGGACAGCAATCTTCAAGTCATGCCACAGATTTTCCATTACATTTAGGTCAGGGCTCTGACTGGGACACTCAGGGACAGTTATCTTTTTGTTCCTTAGTCACTCCAGTGTAGTTTTGGCTGTGTGCATTGGGTCATTGTCATGCTGAAAGGTGAACTTCCATCCCAATTTCAGCTTTCTTGCAGAGGGCAGCAGGTTTTCCTCTCAAAATTTTCTGTATTTTGCTCCATCCATTTTCCCGTCTAGCCAGAAAAGTACCCGAGTTCCTGCTATGAGAAACATCCCAATACCATGCTGCCACCACCATACTTCACAGTAGGGATGGTGTTCTTTGGGTAATGTGCTTTGTTGAGTTTGCACTAAATGTAACGTTTTGCATCTCGACCAAAAAGTTCCATCTTTGTTTTGTCAGACCACAAAACTTTTTGCCACATGGCTTCAGAATCTCGTGGTTTTTTTTTGCATTCCTCAAATGGGACTCAATGTGGGCTTTTTTGAGTAATGGCTTCCTTATTCCAACCCTACCATACAGACCAGACTTGTGGAGTGCTTGGGATATTGTTGTCACATGCACACAGTGACCAGTCTTTGCCATAAAGGCCTGTAGCTCTTTCAAAGCTGCTATTGACCTCTTGGTGGCCTCTCTGATCAGTCTCCTTGCTTGGTCATCCAGTTTGAAAGGATGGCCTGATCTAGGCAGGGTCTTGGTGGTACCATACACCTTCCACGATATAATGATTGTCCTGACTGTACTCCAAGGGATATTCAAGGCATTTGAAATATTTTTATACCCATCCCCTGATGTGCCTTTCCACAACTTTATCCCAGAGGTCTTTTGAATGTTCCTTGGTACTCATGGTTGAGTCTTTGTTGTGAAATGCACTACCCAAGAGGAAACCTATAGGAACAGCTGATTATATTCTGAAATAATCAGAATAACTACAAATTTAACACAGGTGGAGGCCAATTAACTTAGTGTGTGATTTTGAAGGTGATTGGTTACAACTGAGCGAATTTACAATTGCCATTAATTGGGGGGTGGACACTTATCCAATCAAGATATTCTAGTTTTGTATTTTGAATTAGTCTTCTGAAATTTGTAGAATTTGTTTTTCACTTGGAAGTTGTGGGTTACAATGTGTAAATAAAGGTGGAAAAAAGTCTGATTTAATGTAATTTCATTCCAGGCTATAAGGAAACAAAAGGTGAAAAATTTGAAAGGGGGTGTAAACTTTCTATAGGCACTGTACATACTTGTTAATGATGCAACCCCAACTGTGATTGGTGAGGGTGCATCATTATCCAGTGTAAAGCCATAAGGCTTCAAAAGTCACAAAGAGGATGGAACATCAATGTGTTGCCCTGATGAGCCTCAAAAAGGGCAAAACTAGTCGGTTGCTTCAGTTTTCATCTGCTTGATTGACAGCATTTGATCTTGGCATCTTTGCACTACAAGAGGCCCTTCTGAGGGTTGCAGTCGTGAAGGTATTGCTACTTTGTCCATCGAGGTCGGAGAACTATATATCAATAAATATACAACTATTGCTAAAATCCCGTTTTCAAATTTGTCTAACAATTAAGAATACTATTTTACACATAATCTGATGCAACAAACAAAAATTATGCTGGTGAATTACGTTAGCATTTCCTTAATTTTTGATAAGCACAGCAGAAGCACCAACAGAAGAAACCATGACACACCTCTTCCAACGAAGGGATGACGTTGCTCAGGACATGGCCAATGGATTCAATGGTTGCCACAATGATGAGAATTCTGCCAATAGGCAATAAAAAGACATGACAAGACAAAGCATCAATGAGCATCCTGTCTAAGACCCATTTATGACCGATATGCCCCAGAAACTCTACAGGGTTAGTTGTATCCCCACAAGAACAAATACCAATAGGAAGCACATTTTAAGACCATGCAATGAAGTGACATTCAAACTGGAATGTGATTTTGTTGTTGCAAAAAAATAAATAAATAATAATTTTTTAAGTGTTAGCTTTTGCAAGCACATAAATGTTGAGCTGCAAATATATAAACATCTGGAAGTGGAAAGGGAAGGTAAGTTTTCTTTGAAACTGGAGATGTAACAAATAAAAATAGCAAAGCACAATTACTTGCATGGTTAATCTCTGCACACAGGCAGCAAATTTAAAATACAATTTACCAGGATCCATTCTTCATGTGCAGCAGAAAAACATTACCACATTGTGTGTGTTGCATGACGTTACATTATGTTGACATCTCATACTTGTAACATGTGTGCAAGAACATGGAAGATAAGCTGATGCAAAAACAAATTGCAATGAACCAGCATAAAGGCCATGCAGGTCAGAGTGGTCTCATGTAAAGAGCTAATCAAAACACCCTTAACATGGGAAGAGTATTGAAAAAGAAAGAAACCACCATAACAGTGGAACTATGTATGCTAGTTTTCACAATATAGCAATCCCAACACTATATACACAAGAGAAAGCAAGTAATGAAGTCGGTTCTGCTTTAACAGATAGTGGTTTGTGCGCTGGAGGGAGCGACTGTGATTAAAGCAACCATTAAACTACAGAGTTGAGGAAAAATAAATACATGTGGCAGAGTCTACGGGAGATGGAACATACCGCTCGGGGCCACTGCTGTCAGGGACTGTAATAGTGGCATTGTACTGCAATGGAGAAGCCAGGGCAGCCATGGGACAGGGGGGCATACGGCCAGGGCACAGGTTTACGCCATTGGGGTGCCAGGAATCGAGGTATGTTCATTGATCGGGGCGGGTTCGTTCGAATGGCATGGGCCGGGTCCAACATGGGGGTTGGGGCGTGGAGATAAAATTGGGGCAGAAAAGGGAAAGGGAAGAAGAGGAACATTGAGTGCCAACATAAAGTCACAGATGTCAAGGACTGTCTTCTTAGCTGGTCTGTGGTGTAGGACCTGGAAACAATGGCAACTTGGAACAGGAAAAAAACGACAAAACCTCGAACAGTCATTTTGCTTGGTCAAAATATGAAAAGTTAGGTTTGATTGTTGGCCAGAAGTGGTCGGTGTTGTGGCAAGGGTTTGGGGCTGCAAATAGGGCTCAACATGGACCAGGGCCAGGATTTGGGCTGGGAGAAGGTGACAGGGAAGAAAAATTAAAAAAAAGAGGGATGGGGCACAAACCCTTGACGTTTACATTTTACTTAAATAATCAAAAACAAATACATTCCAATCAATTTTGAATGAACTCAAGATTTAAAAACAAAAACGAGTAATAAATAAAACCACACATAACCAAAATGCAAAGAACTCCATTTTTCAGACTGAAAATTAAACAACAAAAAAATACTTACATCAATCCTAAGCGCCCGAATGTTTTTCCCTCCTTTTCCAATTACAGCTCCAGCATTCTATGTTACACAAGCAGAGGGGAAATTAACTTGGCATTAAAGGCAGACAAGTGGTACAAAACCAAACAGAGCTTAATACCTGCTACACATGACATCAATAAAGCACAGTTGTGCCAATACCCTGCTTTGCAGGAGGACACGGAACTCGCAAAACTCCTCGTCATTCCTCGACCGTTTGTTGGACTGCTCTCTAGCTCCGTCATCTTCAGCCGGACGCTTCCCTGCATAGAAACGGGTGCGTGCAACTGCTAGAGATGAGCCGACTTCATTCACAAGGGCATCAAACTTAGCAGTGCAAGCCATTGGCCAAAACATTAAACACATTGGAGCATTGAGAGCCTTGGCCGTCACAAAAGCATTGCGACAAAAGCAGCTCCACATAGGACTATTGGAAAAGCATGTGGAATGCCAAGAGTTTTCCAGGGAGGAGCAGACTGCGATTGCTTTCAGTACGTCCAGCTGTGCACCCGAGTAGTCCAGCTCCTCGGTTGCCCCCAGCTCCTGCAAACACGTAACCTGTACGTGCTCATTTTAAGTATGTATGCATAAATAAAAGTTAGCCGAGGAGTAAAATTGGCTAGCCCGAAAAATGCTTCCTCTTCATTTGTATTTTTCCCACCACACCCACAAGCAAGCGTGATAAAGCGAGAGTGTGCGCAAAAAAGATCCATCAGTTTGTCCATGGGTTAACCGATCACCCTGCTTTATAAATACAAACAAGAACTAGAGGGGGAGCACTCGGGAGAGTGCAAAAACTCCGCCGCCAATACTGCTGGGTCACTCAAGTCACTATATCTTATTCATTAAATATGATGTCAACAGTGCTGACAGTTATAGTTCTTTTCTCCAACATTTTTTTTTGGGGGGGGGGAGTTGGAAATCACTTAAAACATGTAGAAATGCAAAAAAAGAGAAATCAAAATTTTGTTGAAAAAAAAGTTGCAAAAAATTTTTTTTTCCTCTAACATTTTTTTTGGCGGTGCGGGGGGGGGGTTGGAAATCATTTAAAACATGTAGAAATGCAAAAAAAAAAAATTCTCTAACAATTTTCTTTTGGGGGGGGTGGAAATCAAAACATGGAGAAATACAAAAAAAAAAATTTTCTCTTAACAATTTTCTTTTGGGGGGGTGGAAATCACTTAAAACATGGAGAAATGCAAAAAAAATTTTTTTTTTCTCAATTTTTTTTGGGGGGGGGACCAAGTCCAAAATCTAACCCCCCCACCAAGTTTCGTCGAAATCCGTCGATGAGTTTTTCCGTAATACTGTTCACAAACAAACAAACAAACAGGAAGGGGTGACAACAGTAACCTCCGATCTTCGATGGCAGAGGTTAAATATACCATCAGAGATGGGGAATCCCCCGCCATTGAATGAAAAAGGTCATACATATTCCAGATAATGAGGGAGGTGAATTGGAAACAAGACACCATTTGGTCATCATCTCGAAAAAGTTCCCCAGGGGTGAGGAACGTAGTAACCAAAAATAATTGAAATCAGATAAGCGGTTTTCCATTTATTACAAAAAATTTTTTTCAAGATGGCCGCCCCAGTCGGCCATCTTGGATCCGGCCACGCCGAAAAGCAATAGGGTTCTTCCTTTTCAGGTGATACATGTGTGACCCAAATTTCAAATCGATATGGCGAACAGTTTATGAGTTATCGCACTCACAGATATAAATGTTGACGCCCAGCCAGACGGACGGACGGACAGCCGGACGGACGACCCGGGTGACAACAATATCCCCCTTCCGCCACGCGGCGGGGGATAAAAAGAACAATCAGATATTGCAGACCCTCACCAAGACTTCTTTTGTGTGGTATATTTTGTGTGGCGTTTGTGCACTGGTATGTTACATAATTAACTCGAGACATAACTAGAACTACCACTTTATAAAAGCTAGTAATGATGACCGGGTAGCAAGACGTCTCGCTTTGATTGGACACCTGACTGACACACGACATGTTTTTGTGCTTATTATTATTATTATTATTATTATTAATTATTCAATTGAATTTAGAACGGGATTAAATTAAATTAAATTCAAATCGGTACAGTCCTGCATTGGAGTTGTTGTTCGTCTTTCGGCTGCTCCCGTTAGGGGTCGCCACAGCGGATCATCCGTTATGATCCGCATACTGATTTGGCATAGGTTTTACGCCGGATGCCCTTCCTGACGTAACCCTGGTCGCCTCTTACGACACAGGGATAAGGATTGGGTTTCGCCATGATTCCGGGCTGCCCTACACCCTCTCATAGCATGGCCCAGCGCAGAGCCCCCGTCCTCAAGCGATCCTCCAACCCAAGCCTCCGAGTCGCCGGATTACAGGCGCACGCCACTATGCCCGGTACAGTCCTGCATTGGAGTAATCAGAAGGAACCCAAACAAGCAAAAAGCAAAGATGGTCATCAGGAGGAACCTGGATAGGATTCGCATTTCAGCAGCTACTCCTCAACCCTCAAACCCATCGAGGCACAGCCAAGTGAGCTTTATTAAATAAAAAATAATAATAAAAATCAAAAGAACCCAGATTTTAAAAAAACCCCCAAAAGAGCCCAGATCAAAAAAAATAAATCATTCTGGCTGGCAGACCATATGTCCGATCAAGTTGAAATTTAAAACATGTATTCCCATCACCACTGGATCATAAACGTGAAGTTTCACATCGATCGATTAAGTGGTTCCAGAGAAATATTAAATAATACTTTATCTTCAATCCAATATGGCTGCCAAACCATCTGACCTATCAATTATTCCTAAACAAACTTGTATGCCCATGGCTTGGGGAACATTTGTGTGAAGTTTCCCCTCAATTTGTCCAACCATTCTGGAGAAGATTTTTTTTATAGTTTTTTTAGGGTAAATTCAATATTTTCATTGGTGCGGTTTCAGAGATAGACGTCCAAAGTTTTTCCAACAGGGCTGCCACACCACGTGACCTATGACGTCATAATTATCATCAAAACATTCTACATGAGTAGTCGCACCTATGGTGAAAATTTCGTCTCAATCTGACAAGCGGTTATGGAGAAAAACAAGAAAGTTCTGTGCGGATAAACAAACAAAGACAGTCAGACAGAGACAAACGGATCCAAATGCAATACCCTCTCCTTCGGGGAGGGTAATGAAGGTTCCTCAACGACAAACAGTGAAACTTAAAGCAAAGTAATGTGTCTCTTCTGATTGCTGGATATATTGAAATGCCCAACAACTGGGAAAGTCATTTCCATTCAATTTATCATCAATGAAAGTTGCATAGATAAAGCTGCACGTGTTTAATCACATCTCTGACCGAAAACTTCAAAAAACCGCAATTTGCTATAAATGTTTCGCTTTCCATCAACCATTCTTATTCTCCAATTTCAGTGCCAACTCACCCCTCTCACTCTCAAAGCAACCATCACACTCTTCTCCCTCCAAGCCTCCCTCACCTTTCTCCCACCATTCACCCCCCCTCACTCATCCACAAAGTTACCCCCCCTCTCAAAGCAACCATCACACTCTTCTCCCTCCAAGCCTCCCTCTCACCTTTCTCCCACCATTCACCCCCTCACTCATCCTTCTCAAAGTTACGCCCCCCTCTCAAAGCAACCATCACACTCTTCTCCCTCAAAGCCTCCTTCTCACCTCTCTCAAAAACTCCCCTCTCACTTTTCCCCCACATTCACCCCCCTCACTCATCCTTCTCAAAGTTACCCTCCCCCCTTCTACTGCCCTCTCACCTCCATCTCTTCACTCACCTCCTCAAATCCTCAACTGCCTTCTTACCCCTCTCCCCCAGCACCACAGAGCCTTTTTCTCCTCCTCATCCAGCCCCCACCCCAAGCTATTCTGTAATCCCCCATACTCTTTCAACAACCCTCGTACTCCGCTCCCCTCATCCCTTGTCCTACCCTCCCCCTCCCTCCCACCCCCTGCACCCAAAGCCTCCTCCCCTCCCTCTTCATTAACAGTGTGGACCTCAAATATCCGGGGCCTTCGCTCAAACATTTCAGATCTTTCCATACAGGTTGCCACTGACAAACCAGACATAATCTGCCTAACAGAAACTTTCCTCCCCCAAGTATCTCTCCCTGGTTACTCCCTCCTCTGGTATGACAGACCAGACTGAGCCTCGTCCTGGTGGAGGAGTTGCTCTCTTCATCAAAGACTCCATTCCTCACTCTCCATGCACTGCCCTCACTCCCCCACACCCCCAGGAATACCTCTCGATACGGCTTCCCCTCCACTCCCACCTCATATTTATATGTGTACTGTACCGTCCACCGAACAGTGATGACTCCATCTACACCTCACTATCCGAAAACATGGACCAACTTCTATCTTCTCATCCAAACTCTCTCTTCCTCATCTGTGGCGACTTCAATTGTCATCATGCCAGTTGGCTAGGTGTGGGTACCTCTCTCACCTGCCATGGCACTTCAGCAAAAGCTTTCTGCGACTCATTGAGACTGACTCAATCGGTCAACTTCCCGACACGGATCTCAACCAATGGTACTCCATCTCTTCTGGATCTGATTTTGACAAATTTCCCTGACAATATCTGCTGCTCTTCCTCCTCTCCAATCGGTTCTTCAGACCACGTCCTTGTCAAAGTGGACATCTCTCTGGCTATTATTAGAGAACCACCTCACCGCCGTCGAGTCTGGCATTTCACTCAAGCCGAATGGCAGGGTCTCCAAGCAGTCATCAAACTTATAGACTGGTCTCCTATCGCTACTTTCTCCAACATCAACTCATCTTGGGAATTATTTCAAAGAAACTTGCTCTCCCTCATGCACAGATTTATCCCCTCTCGTCTTCAGTTGTCCTACCCTTCCTCCCACCCTTGGTTCACTGAAGCTTGTGGTGAGGCAGTTGTCCTGAAACAACTTGCCTTTGCCTCATGGAAAGCAAACCCAACTGAGGGTAATCTCAGTTCCTTCCATAAAGCTCAGAACAAGTGTGTATCTACCCTCAGGAGAGCCAGAAAACAACATCTTTCCAAGTTCAAGTCTGAACTTTCAAAACTCTCCCCCTCCTCAAAATCCTGGTGGCATCTAATCAAATCTGTTTCTGGTGTATGTTCCCCCTCCATCCCGTCTCTTACCTCAAATGGCCGCACTGCTGATACCGCACGTGAAAAGGCTGAATGCCTAAACTCGGTGTTTGCAGCTAAATCTTGTGTCCAAAATCCATCGCTTTCTCTACCCACCTTACCCAGTTGCACCCAACTGTCCCTGGACTCTGTGTCCTTTTCTCCTGACAAGGTGGAGAGCTTGCTGTCAAACCTCGACTCAAGATTCTGCAACCAGTCCAGATGGCATCAGCCACGTGTCCTAAAAACCTGCTCTTCTGCTCTTGCTCACCCTCTCTCTGTTCTTTTCACCCCCTCATTTGCTCAAGGTCATCTGCCATCTGCTTGGAAATCAAACATTACTGCCCTGCATAAAAAGGTGCAAGAACAGATCCCTGCAACTACAGACCAAGCAGCCTTCTCCCAATAATCAGCAAGGTTATGGAATCCATCATCGCTTCAGACATCAAATCCTTCCTCATATCCAATGGCTTGATTTCTGATCATCAATTTGGTTTCAGACCAGGTCACTCGACCTTGGGTATGCTGCTTCTGCTCTCCCAACAATGGATGGAGGTCCTCAAAGCCAGACATGAAATCAGAGCCATATCCCTGGACATATCACGTGCTTTTGACATGGTCTGGCAACCTGCCCTGCTCACCAAACTCTCTTCCTATGGTATCCAAGGCAATCTCCAATCATGGCTCGCAGACTTCCTCTCCTGTCGCAGTCAACGTGTGGCCCGAAATGGAGTTCTTTCATCCCCTCTTCCTGGCCAGGCTGGAGTTCCTCAATGTAGCGTTCTGGGCCCTGTTCTTTTTCTGGTTTTCATCAATGATCTCTCCGACTCTCTGGAAAATCCTCTATATCTCTTTGCTGATGACTCCACCCTCTGCCGTACCATTGGTCATCCCTCAGACCGGCAAGCAGCAGCCTCTTCGCTCACTGCAGACCTGGGTAAAAATCACAAACTGGTCCAACACGTGGAACATGTCTTTCAATCCGGACAAATCTCACACTCACTATGTCTCTCCGAAAGGACTGTTTAGAACCATACCCCCCCCCCCATCCACTTTTTCAACAATCCTCTGGAAGAAGTCCTTTCCTTCAAGCTTCTGTGTCTCACTATCTGCCATGATCTTTCCTGGGAAAACCACATTTCAAACCTCACCTCCAAAGCCAGTCGCCGACTGGAAATCCTCCATCGTGCAAAATCCTTCCTCGGCCTACCTGAGCTCCTGACCACTTTCAAAGCTTTCGTCCGCAGCCTGATGGAGTACTGCTCTCCCCTCCGGGCTGGTGCTCCTGCCTCCCATCTTTCTCGGCTTCACGCTGTGGAAACCAAGGCATTCCGGATCATTGGCATCTCCTGTAATGAGGCTGAGTCTTTGGGCCTCTGACTCTCTCTCACCGCAGGCTGGTCGGTGGTCTGTCTTCTACCGTCTCTTCTCCAGCCTTGCCCCCACTGCTCTCTCTGCGATTTGTCCCCACCATATTTCCACAGGGCGCTCAAAGTCCACCAACAACCCCCTTCTGGTAAAACTACCAAAATCACGAATCACTGCTCACCTTTACTCTTTCATTCCTATTTTTTCCAGCCTTTGGAATAAACTCCCTCACTCTATTCAATCCCATTCTTCCCTCCAAAACAGCTGTTCACCACCACCTATCACCCCCCATCCAAATCCTCAATCTTTTCTGGCCCCTATAATCCACCCAAGCCCACCTCCTTCAAATTCCCTGCTTTCCTTCCTGAAAGTCCCTGTAATGTCCATCTTGCATTCCTCATGTTCCCTGCCCCAACCCTCTTCCTTCCACAGAACTCCCAATGTCTCTGTTCCCCACTGTTTTGTCCTTCCCACTCCCACCCTCTTGTCTTATGCCCCCCTCGCTGTGTGTTGTGCGTTATCTCTCACACGAGCCTCGACAAAGTATACAAAAAAAAATGACAATTACACGAAACACGAATGACTATTGTGTACCATTTCCAGGGTATCTCATGAACATTTAACATTTGTCACAGATGAGCGAAGAATCTTCATCACCTATATCCTCCACTGCCACAGCAATTATGCAAAAAAATTGTCCGTTTTCGGTTACCTGATAGACACAAACTTAAAGAGCAGGTTTTGGGTCGCTGATGACTTCGCGTGAATCGAAAGTTGTAATCACATTAATAATCGTTGGGCAATTATTTTCTTACATTTGAAACTCAAAATATGCTAAAATTAACTTTTAAGTCAAAACTTTTGTCAGCGATCGAAAAACAGACCGGAATTTACCGAAGATGCTATGACGTCACGTTCTCCGAAAACTTCATGAACATTCGGAAACAGCGTGTCAACAATGGCGAGATGCAAATCAGAGCGATTTCAGCGGCGATGAAATTGAGTGTTTTCATTCCGATATTGCCGAGGACGAGTCGGAGGATGATGGGAATTTATACGATGGAGTTTCTGGCCCTGAGCCATATAAATTTGAGCCACTTGCAAGTGCCAGAAAACGGCCTATTTCGTGTACAAGTGGCAGGACTGACTGCCTGGCAGTTCACAATGACAGACTCCACCAGACAGAGTGGTTTGTAGATTTTCATTTTCTTGTTCGATGCATAAAATGTAAAGTTTGATTAGTCTGTGACTTGATAGAATAATATTTAACCCTCTCGTCACTTAAGTCATAAATAGAATTAATCAATAATGGACCCAAATATATTATACACCGTAGCCTTGGCGTTGAAGTAGTTCTGACAGCTGAGCTTGACCCCAGCGAAAGTGAACAGTTAGAACAAACCCCAACTTTCAAGAGACTGTTGTGGCATATAAATACCAAAACATGTTTAGCCTCATTGGGAAATATTCTACCAAATTTAGAAAAAAAAGTGGAAATTGATCAATTTTTTTTTAACAATTGAAATGAAATAGCCCAATTTGCTGATGCTGTTAAAAAAAGTAAGTTAATCAACAATAAGTTGATTTGTTGAGAAATCTTTTCATGCTTGTGTTTTTCAGAAAGTTTATTTGTGTTTTTCCATGTACTCTTTAAGAATACATTTCAAGGTTTTTCTCACTTAGGGCCCTGTCACACCTTGACGTTTTAGCCAGCGTATGGCAAGGTCTCAAAATGTGTGTAAAATGCTGGCGTACGCTGAACTATTGATTTTTTTTTTGAAGTTTTGGGCATATAATGTGTTGGACGTATGCATAACGTATTTGTAATGTACACAGAATGTTTCAATCACATATAGATAACTTATACCAAGGAATGCTGAGCATGTTGTCGGCGTTCACAACCTATGCCCAACGATAGTCTAACTTATGCATAGCGCGGCAGCGTATCACCGACGATCACGTGGTGTAGGCTATTTATAGGCTGCGGCTCGACGATTCAAATCATAACCGCACCAGACATCGAAGTGTGAAGCCGCTGTCACACCTTGACGTTTTAGCCAGCGTATGCCGACTTATGAAAAATTTGCCGAACCAAGCTGGCACACATCGAATACGTTATGGGTAAGTTTTGTATACGTTAAGAGCATGCTGGCATATGTCGTAGTAGGCTGGCATACGTCGTCAAACGCCGAGTACGTCGAGAAATTTTGTGCATGTTGAAAATTTCTCGACGTACTCGGCGTATGACACGTTCCGCATACGCTGGCCATAAGTTGTAGGCACGTTACGCGATCGTTGACACACGTTACTTGTACGTTACTCATAAATCGGAACAAGTCAAGGTAATGGTTAGCGTCAGTGTTCCAGACGCCCTGTTTTTTATCTTGTCAAAACTAAGTTTTTGCAAGATATGTTAGTCAGCTTGTATGTTTTTTTTGTTTTTTTTTGTCTGTAATCACGTATAAAAAATTCTGCAAAGCACAGTTATCATTGGAAATTTTTGTAACTTGGCATCTCAGAGGCCTATAGAGGTCCCTTTCAGCACACAAAATTTTGAAGGTCAAGGTCAAAGGTCAAGGTCACTTTGTCGCAAATGAGGGGAGTCGACAAAACCCTTATTTTTGAGCAATTTTGATCGGACTGTCTTCAAACTTCATGGGAATATAGTTCATGGTCTGGCGCTCAGCTGATTAATTTTTGGTGGCGATTGGCCTTGACCTTCATATGTTGTTTTTTTTTTGTCTGTAATCACGTATAAATCACTCTGCAGAGCACAGTTATCATTGGAAATTTTTGTAACTTCGCATATCAGAGGCCTATAGAGGTCCCTTTCAGCGCATAAAATTTTGAAGGTCAAGGTCAAAGGTCAAGGTCACTGTCACAAATCAGGGGAGTCGACGAAACCCATATTTTTGGTGTAATTTTAATCTCATCGTCTCCAAACTTTATGGGAATGTAGTATATGGTCTGGCGCTCAGCTGATTCGTTTTTGGTAGCAATTGGCCTTGACCTTCATGGTTAGCGCCTGAGGCCAAACATATTTGACCCCAAGGTCAAATTTTCAAGTTTTAGGAACCATATCGTGTAGTACCTCAAATTGAACACCTCGATGAGTGCTTTCTAGATATGTCAAGCTTGAGACATTATGACGTCATTTGGTGACGTTATGAGGCAAACACATATTTTTCATGGTTACTCTGTAGAACGATTCTCATCGGAATCTCGTAGGCAGATATTCCTCAAGGAGTCGCTCCTGGTAGATAGCAGCTCTGTTCACCTCAGTGTGACCTTAAATAAGTCACACATGGTCACCTTTTGGCAAGATACGTGTCACCCTGCGGGTGACATTGGTTTATTTTTATTTTTTCTTCGGTATGACGGTGATGTTGACACTTTGATTGCTAGTGCGGTTATGATTTAAATCGTTGAGCGGCAGCCTATTAATTATATTATATTATAACCGCACGAGAAATGGAAGTGTTAACATCACCGTCATACCGAAGAAAAAAAAAATAACCAGGGAGTCTGGAACACTTTGGATAACCATTACATTGACGTGTTTCGACTTATGAGTAACGGACAAGTAATGTGTGTCGACGTGTGTCAACGATCGCGTAACGTGCCTACAACACGTTACTCATAGGTTAGAAATAAGTTTCGGGTACGCTAAATATTACCTCAACGCGTTTCGACTTATGAGTAACTTACAAGTAACGTGGGTCGACGTGTGTCAACGATCGCGTAACATGTCTACAACTTATGGCCATCATAATGCGGAACGTGTGAGTCATACGCTGGCATATGTCGAAAAATTTCAAGCATGGAAAATTTGTCTAACACCTCAGCGTACTACGACATATGCCAGCGTACGACGAAAAAAAAGCCAGCATACTACGACGTATGCCAGCATGCTCTTAACGTATACAAACTTACCCATAACATATTCGACGTGTGCCAGCGTTTTAGCCAAATTTTGCATACGTCAGGCATACGCTGGCTAAATCGTCAAGGTGTGACAGGGCCTTTAAACTCAACAATTGATTGTGACAGAGCAGTATCTGCAGAACTTGTCAAGCAACAACTCATATTCACAGTGGTGATCGGATGTGTTTATGCCTTCGTAATCCTCGGCTGTGAAATGGTCACCACAAATGACAATTCTATCCAAAGGGTCCTCTTTACCCGTTTTCTTTTGGGGAAAATTCACCCGTTCTGTTTGTACAAATCTTATCCACTGCTGGCGAATGTTTGATTCCTTCGGGAATCGGTGGGAGCGATTACCCGTTTTTCAGCCATTTTCGCAAAACACGACACGTACGAGACATGATGTACAAATATCCAAATAACTTTGTTCTACAATAATTCAAAATAAAAAAGGATAATATAAGCAGTTGCAAGCTCAAAAAAGCGAAAGAACGGCCCGCTCAACTGGACACTTCTTCAATGAGCGAGTGAGTGTCCGCTTTGTTTTGGAGAACATGACGTCACGATCCATATATGGCACGCGGCTGTTTTTTTTTTTCAACAGCCTCGAGAAATCACAAGTTCGGAGTTAAATTTCATTAATTTTCCCAATCGTTTGCATCGAACTATTTAATGCACATACAATCATATTGATAAAATTTTTCAGAACATGTTTGGTGACCCGCAACCTGCTCTTTAAAAGGAATCTCTGAATTTTTGAAAAAAATATATATTTTGTCATCTTATGTTTGCCACAGGTGGCACTCAAAAATGGCAGCCACGACAAGTGTGTTTGCTGCTGATTATATGGTTTAGATGTCACCTTCAGGGCAGAAATAAAATTGTTGAAAAAGAAAAATACAAAGAACTGTTACATTGTTCACAGACAATTATTCTCCCACATCCGTGATAAATGACAACTTCCTCAGACGCGGGAGCACCCCAAAATCCAATCTGGATTGTCATTGACAGATATTGATATTGATGCAGGTTTATCTGTTTTGGATACTTCGTAATTGAGTCCCCCGGACTCTGTATAGAATTGATTGATGAATTTTGTGTGGACAGTGGCGTGAAAACGGGAAAGCGGGGGGGGGGGGGGGCGAAAAACACCTCAATGGATAGGTTATGAGCTGTAGTTGTGCACCTTGACACTGGTTTTTTGACAGACATGAAGATGCGAGGAAAAAAACGGTATTTTTAATCGCGCTAATTTATTATATTGCGAGACGCCAACCATGATGACGCTGCTAAACATCTCGCCGAGCGGCAGCACCTACCGCTGTGTATCTATTCATGGCGCCACCTGGTGGTCCTAGGGGACTCATATGTTCAAAAGAACATACCCTTATATTTTTCCATCAAATTTATTAAGGTTGAAGATGACTGTAGTTCATGAGAATCCCTTAAAACACAGAGACAAACCGATCCTGCAATCGGTGAAACTTTAGCAGGTATACGTGCGGGTTATCAACCACGTTACATCTTAAATGAATAAAATATACCAATCTGTTAACTCCCACAGGGTCATCTATCGACACCTTTTATTTTTTTATAACATTTTGGAAGCCAGATGGGTTCAATAAATCTATTTTTCCTCTTCGGATTTTATAACAACTAGCAGAGTACCTGCCCTACGGGCAATTTTGTTCCAAGCATGCAACACGTTCTTCTGACACATACCTTTCTTTATTTTGGTGGTGTATAAACAACTGATGGCTGCCTCAAAAAAAAAAAAAAAAACCCAAAACCCCCCAGGTTATGTTCATGAAGCAAAAACATACCTACCTTCTGCCTACAATTCAAAACCCATCACTGTACTGGAAAATGTGGGGACAAGAATGCAGTACTGTAAATGGTAGATACTTGTAATACCCTCCCCCACCTGGAGTTGTACTACACAATACAATACATATTTACATAGTGAATTTGCTTCACCCCACCTCCCTCCTTTCCACACCACCGGCAGACACACAAAATGGGGTCATGCTGATCTTATGTAGCAAGTCTGAATGTAATCAGCCCAGAACTGCAGGAGGAGCAGCGTGACAAACACACACCAGTCTGACATATAATAAGAATATCCTAAAAATTCCACTTTCAAAATAGAAAATATAATTTGACACAAATGCTCTACTTAAGTACAGAAACAACATAAATGTTGTTTATGAGATCTGACATCTGAGCAAGATATAGTGGTTGTGTTATGGCTGCAATACCTTTATGAGGGACAAGGCCCAATGGGGAAAAAAATTCAAAATACATTTTTTAAACAAAATTCCCTCAGCCCTTAATTTTTTGTAGCTTGCAACCAAAAACAGTTCGTTTTTGTTGGCCTTACAGCATCATCTCAGCGATGGTACTTTTGTAACCTCTTAACCCCCACCTTCCCCAAAACATTACAAATCAAAAACTAAAGAAGCAGATTTGTGAATACCATGCCCTGTGATCATCAGGAAGCGATGAAATGAATATGCCAGGTGTATGCTGAGCTAGGGTCGAAATTCCTGCAACAAGTAGAGCTCCAAAACTCTTACAAACCCCATCACCTTTGATCGGTGTCCTGACCAGATCAAGGCTCCATCAAGATCCTTTAAATGTCACTGTCAGTACCTACCATTAGAATCTGCACTGTCATGCTTGTTCTCAGAGTCCATCTTGAACCTGCCAAAAGAACATAAAAGTAAGAAAAGCAGACTGGTTACTTGGAAACATGAAGATGAAACTGAAAATGAATGAGCCCAAACAGTGGCTCATCGACAGTATGCAGGTTGAGGACCAAAGGCAGTCATTAGCAGAAACTTTTCAAAAACCGTTTCAACTGCTGGTGACGAATCTCAGACCGTTGTCAGGAATCAAGTTTTAAAATGAAATCGAAGGTTAAAAAAATTAAAAGGTTTGACACTAAAATGAGAATGATCATAAAATTGAGAGGCATTATGAAAGAGGCAGGAATATTGAAACAATCCCGAGAAATTCAAATCTTCATTGCTGCTGCAATTCCAAAGGAAAGGAAATGATAATGTACTTAACGAGGGTGAGAGATGTCCGTCCCTACGTCTGAAGACAAGTAAAGCTGGATAGTCAACATTGTAATGCGTTCCCCGAACGATGCCAGATCCCCTTTCCTCTAAGTTATTGGGTCCCATTGCCTCAGATGTCAACGCCAAATGAAATGACACAAACAAACATATTCACAATCAAGCTATTTTACAAGTTACATCGGGGTTTTGAAAATCAATTCGGAAGCAACAAATCAGACATGTTATGGTGGTCGTATGGCAGCTCAGCTGCTGGAGTAGCTATCATTTCTTGAAGCACGACTGTGTCGCTGATGCAGTGCCCCTCGACCAGTACACACACTGGAACTGGTACTCATTTCGCAGACCTCGGAAGGATGACAGGCTGAGTCAACCCCCTGGTGTACAATTCAGCAGCTGACGGGGCTTGAACTCAGGACCCTCGGATCCCAAGCCACTGAGCCAACACCAGGCTCACAGACATGTTATTAGTCATTCGTTCAGAAACTCATGTGACATTCTCTACACAGCAGGTCGGTTCTGCTCAAGCAGTTTCTTTGGTGAGGATTACAGTCCTGGACGGGTCACCACTCTGACTGAAGGTGGCAGGAATTTGGAATTTGTTCAGGTTTGACAAAATGGACATGTAAAACGTTTGGAGACAGGTGGCATTTCCAAGAGAAACAACTGCTTTAAATATTTCCTGGCGAGCTTAATCCAAGATGCAATTCCCAACAAGGTGCATGGAGCACACACCTTGGATTATATTCCAAAATATTAACCTGCTTCACCTTTATAGCACTTTTTTGTTCATTAATTTTTTTTTTTTGTAGAGTCAAGACTGATGGAGCTAAAATAGAGAACGGACCAGTAAAAAAAAAAAAAAAATGAAAAGAACTAGAACGGCACTCGGTGGGGCGTGTACCTCCACCAGGCTGAACAGTTTATGTTTTGTATCCCAGCAAGAGGCCAGACCTGGATCTGGAGCTGAACCAAAATCAAATTGGCTTGTCCTCATCACCGAACCAACTCATCCACAACTTTTTGAGATATCATGATATATATATATATATATATATATATATATATATATATATATATATATATATATATATATATATATATATATATACTTTTTGGCAACATCTAATGGTGAAGAATCACATTAGAAGTTCTCAGATCCATATCTTCACCAAAATCAAATCAATTCGCCCTCGTCACACACCCAACCTGACCACCAAGTTTCGTCCGAATCCGAACACAACTTTTTGAGATATCCTGCTCACAAAGAGAAAGGGGGTGAAAAAGAGGACCTCAGACGTCGCAATAACACAAAACCTCTCCATCACCAAACCTGCCAACATACACGCCTATACCTTTTGCATCAACTTTGCATTTATACACAAAAACACACCTTCATCCCCCATCCGTTTCATTCACTTCCAAATACGTACTCCCTCACGTTTCCAACAAAATGATATATCGCATCAACTTAACCACTCCAACCGCACTCTTCCTTCGTCTTCAACACTCCAACCGATCGATGGTCAAACCTCTCCCCAACTTCGGTTCAACTCATTTATCCCTCCTCACAAGGTTTTGCTAACTTATCCCCGTCGACACCATCGCTTTAAAGCACAAAAGTATTCTCCAAAGTCACTTCGGCCTTCATCTGTTCCAGCCCCAAACCACACCCTTCATCTATCCTTTCTATCAAAACGGCGTGCTAGGCCCTTACGTCTGAAACACGAGGAAAAAAAAACAAAACACAATTACAGACGAAATGTTGAGACGAAAAGTGAAAACACGGCGAATATCTTTCTATTTTACCGGGATCAGAGGAGTCGGAGAGATTTCACAACGATAATAATAAGCAATCGCCGAGTTGGTTTGTAAAAATGAGGCAAAGCGACAAGTCCAGGCCCAGGTCGAGTACCCACAATCCCCCGCTCCAGAAGTGTGACGCACTCCTCTTCTTCAAAAAAATCGATCTCGAAATGGCGGTTTTGTGTTGCAACGCGGATGAATTTTGCAGCGTTTATCACATTTATAATAATTCATTTGAGATATATATATATATATACTAATAAATATATACTAATAAATAAATAAATATATACTAATAAATATATATAAAAATATAAAACCAATCATGTTTGGTTGGCCTCACTATTTAAAATCGGCAAATGTTAAAAAAAAGTAAAATCGCAATTTTGATTTGCGATACATCTATCTATCTATCTATATACTATACTATACTATACTATACTATACTATAACTATAGTGCGTGTGTGCGTGTGTGCGTGCGTGCCTCCTCGTGTCTCCTCCATAACTCCAAAACCATGAACCATAACAGCCTTAAACTTTGCATGCATACTAAGGGAACTCCAAAGAAGTGCATGAGTGAAAATTGGGTATTTGGGTTAATTAAAAAACCCCTTTTGAAGATTAATTAACGGCCTTATAATTATAGTGTTACAGTTGTGGAAATTCGCATTACACCATAAAGGGTCCTCAGGTGAGATATGTCGGGAAGTTCATGTGTAGTTTGCCCAAACCCGTTGTATATAGGGAATATATGTGATCCATTCGGGCTGCGACGCTTCAGTTAGCCGTTTTTCTTTGGCTATTGTTAATTTGGTGCAAGAACAACAACGAACATCGCCACAACCAACATCTCAACGATCACGCCATTCACTACACAAGGCCAACAATCACGCCATTCACACCACAACACCACCTTCCACAACTACGCTACCACGTCTTCGCCACTCGCCATTCAACGAGCACCATGTGGTCACGATCTCCGCGGGACGGATGAAAGGAGCGGAGTGGCGACAGCAACTCCCGCATAAATATCTCCCGCCAAGATCTCCCGCCCAAAACGCCGCGCTTTGGCATGGGGGAGGTGCGATTTGAGCCAGGGGTCAAAGGTGAAAAAAGGTGGGGGCCTGATTTTGGGGGAATAATTCCCTGGCCCCGAGCCAAGACTGACTTTCCTCACCCCCGCACGGCGCGGGGAGGGGGGAACGCGAGGCACGTCTCTTTTTGGGAAGCTTCCAGAAGGGAGGTGGAGACAGAAATGGGGCGGGGCAAAGGGGCGGAGCCGGCCCCTACAAAAGGCGTAGGTGTGTAGAGTTGGAAGCTGGAGGATCTTGGTTCGTTCAAGCGATTGATAAAAGGCGTGGGCGTGGGCGTGGGCGTGGGCGTGGGCGTGGGCGTGGGCGTGGGCGTGGGCGTGAAGGTCGACGAGAACGTCCTTCCCTTCCCTTCCCTTCCCTTCCCTTCCCTTCCCTTCCCTGTTCCCTTCCCTGTTCCCTTGTCCCTGAAGGGGAATTGTGGAGAGTTGTGGTGATCGATCGTTCCTGGTCGGAGGTTCTGTTCGTTCGTTCGATCTGTCGGGCGGACGACACGTGCAGGCGCGCGGCACGAGCCAGTGGACCACGCCGGAGGGACTCGGAGTTACGGTCGCCAAGGACTCGACACGCTCAGGGAAGTCGCACTTCCATTTCTTTTGGGTTTTGAGTAAACGTGTGTGTGGCGCCAGTCTGGAAAAGTAGAACGGTTAAGTGTTGCCATGTAAGTCATATTCAGTTGTAGATCTGCGTTGGTTCTTTGCTTGTGTTTTTCTTTACATAAACGTATACGTGTATTGCTTTTGTTCCTTTGTTTTATTGTTATACGTGCCTTCCGTGAATAAATGTGCTTGTCCGATTGTTCCCCGTTTTGCTTCGTCTTTTACTTTAATTGAATCTCCATCTTGCATCACGTAAGGGATTCATAGTGGGTTTCAACATCCCGGTAATTAATCGGAACCGTCAAGGCCGACGATAACTCCGCTCGGTTATCCCTGTAATACGGAACGAACCGCTTAAGCGGTTCGTGTCCGGCGTCTGCCTGTGGCGTGGTCCCATCCCTCGGCAGATTACCCGTGCGAGTACCATAGGTATATCGACTTTCGGCGATTTACCTTATCTCGTGCGGGTGGGCTGCGGACTGGGTGGTGGTGGGGTTAAACCCCCACCCGTGACTGGCTCCGGGCGATAGTTCCCGGAGGGTCATGACTGAATTGTCCGTTCCGGTGGGCGAGGCGGCCACCATTTGAGTTACGTGGCCGATCGCACGCCGGGCGGGCCAGAATTCGTAACAATATCTTTCATCAGGTGCAATCGTCAGACACCTCGCTCTCTGGAGTCTTAAAGCGATCAGCCTATGTTGATCTCTGTAAAGCGTTTGATTCAGTGAATCGGGATGCCCTCTGGAGGATTCTTGGTCTCTGTGTTGTGACATCAAAACTGATCAATCTGATGTCCGAACTATACTCTGGTACTGAGAGTGCTCTGTGATGTGGTGGTACCATCTCCGACTTATTTCCAGTTGTTACTGGAGTTGGTCAGGGGTGTGTTCTGGCCCCCACACTTTTCAGCACTTGCATGGACTGTATTCTGGGAAGGATGTCAGAGAGATCAAGCTGCGGTGCATCGTTTGGGAATGTCAAGATCTTTGACCTTTATTTTGCAGATGATGCAGTCATCTTTGCAGAGACTGTGGAGATCCTTTGGGAAACCTCGAGGTGCTGATTGAGGAGTCGGAGCCGCTGCGGTTACACTTTTCCTGGGTCAAAACTAAGACCACAGCTTTCAATGACATCTTGGATGCTGCTATCTTGTCTGTACCTGATTGTGGTGAAGATGTTGAGGTCACAGAGAGATTCACTTACCTTGGCAGTGATATTCATGTCTCTGCTGGCTGTGAGCCAGAGGTAAATTGATGTCTGGGTCGGGCCTGGGGAGTCATGGATTCACTGGATCATGGGGTGTGGCACTGCCGGTTCCTGTGCGGGAGGACGAAAGTCCAAGTCTTCAGGTCCTTGGTGCTTCCAGTCTTGCTCTATGGAGGTGAGACTTGGACTCTGACCAGGGATCTGAGATGGCGACTCAATTCTTTTGGTACCAGGTCTCTTCGGAGAATCCTTGGCTATCGCTGGTCGGACTTTGTTCCCAATGAGCGGTTGCTGAGAGACTCAAATGACATTTGTTACCTGCATAGTCCACGAGTGTCAGCTGCGGCTGTATGGACATGTGGCTCATTTTCCTGAGGCTGATCCTGCTCACCAGATTCTCTCAGCGAGGAAACCTCGTGAGTGGAGGAGGCCAGTGCCGTATATAAAGAGTCTGGCCAACTGGCTAGGCAGGCGCCATATTGCATCCCAGCCAGCGTGATTCTGGCTATGCGGGAGCATATGCACGGCACGATATGAACAGGCATTTTCCTTCTTACACAAAAAGTAATGGGAGTTTCGACTTCAAATTTTGAGCTTTGCTTGAAAATAAGTCTCTCTACAAGATGGTGTATTATGGATGCTAATAAACCCACCCAAAAATAACTGAGGTGGCATAATACCACAAGTCGCATACTGAGGACGGACTAATCTTTTTCTTGACTGTACAAGATTTATTGCCTGAATCTATGGAAACCTGTGTATCGCACGAACCACACAGGCTAGAAATCTAGCTCAAAATTGACCAGTTCAGCAAAGCCAACCATGGTTCGGAGAGCTCCTGAGGATGAATTAAAAGAAACATGACCCAGAATTACAAAGTACAAGATTCATAAAACGCCAAAACTAAAAAGTACTGTAGACGGCTATAACCGCGATAGCAATAGCGGTTATAGCCATCGCCCGTCCATAAGGGGTTAAAAGTCAAAACCATCTTCGGTTCTTCTCCATATGACTTGACCCCTTCAGGACGGGAGGCAGCTATAACCACCAAGTGGTTATGGCCGCCTCCCGTCCTGAAGGGGTTAATACGAACAACTGACACCAAGCTCAGTTCTACTTAATTTTTTTAACACGCTCTCATTGCCGCGCTCTTGCTGCCGAGTTGACTGGCAGTACCAACTTTTGCCTGGCTGACACGGATCGAATTTTGCGCTTTACTTTGTAATAGATGTACAGACGCACAGTGAAAAACTTCGTCAGTAGCTTCGTTTTCAGATCGTGGCAGTCGGGAATGTCAACTGCGAAAGCTGACAGACGACGGACAAGTTTTTCAACCAGGTTATGCCCATTCAACTGGTCCTGCACCATCCTGAACTGCTTCTCTCCTCCTCTGAACAGCTTGAAAGCCTCGTCACTGCAATGAGTCAAAGCGCCTTCTTTGTACTCCTTTAGTCTTGTTATCGCCTCACGACTGCCCTGCGAAAAACTTTCGGCGGTCCTCCGCGGCTTCCAGGCAAGTGGTGCAATGTGTCCAGGATTTGGAGACGGAAGAGATACAGTAGTCAGCCAGGTAATACAAGCTGCTCTCTTGGGCTTTGCTGAGAGGATCAGGAGGCAGCTCTCCAATCAAATAGCTGAATGTGTCCTTGTCATATTCGTCTGGTGTCGCCGGTTTCTCTTTCGGAGTGTCGAGGAAATCCGCTAAAAATGACCGGTCATCCTCGAGATAATTATCAGACGTGGGACACTTCAGAAATTACGCCACCGTTATGAGCTTCAGAGCCTGTCGGAATTCCAGCACGTTTGGGACAGGATTCTTGAATCGGACGCACCCAAACAGGTTCTCGAGGCAATCCTGCGTGAGTCTAGATGTGAGCACAAAGTGGTGTCCCCTGGCCAGCAGTTCTCTCTGAATGTCGAGCACAGACGAGGCCGATAATATGACGCCGGATTGCCACGGCTTGCACGATTTGCCACAAGCATCTCTTCAAGGTGCCGGATCACCTTCTCATAAGCACACGTATTCGCTTTACTGAGCGCGGTGGCGGGGTGACGGCTGGACATCAGGTCGAACCAGGTGTTCATAAAGTCCGAAAACCAGGCAGTCGTTAGCAACGCGTTGTCAAAACCTTCGTTTTCAACCAGGTAGTGCAGCCCAGCACTGACCGACTTACTGAAAAAATGCAATGCCTTTCCCACTTTCATTTTGTCGAAATGGGCGGTGTTCGACACCATTTCCATGCCAAGATTGGGCGTCATTTTCAGATCGTCATTGACCTGAAATGTCACCAGTTCCTTGATTGCCCCCAGGCTGACGACATTTGAAGGCAGATCATGCCTGGAGACGATATCAGCACCGAGCTTGAATTTGTTCCCATTCACCAGACCCGCCTTGATATTCTCGATCAGGTGCGGTACGTTGTACATGAAGTGTAGGAACCTGCCGTCAGCGGATGGGTGGGGAATTCGATTGACTGTCACTGCGTGCTTTGAACTAACCAGTCCGAAGTTCTTGAGCATTGCTCGATTGGCACTACCCATGTCACACGTGTCAGCGTTGACGTGGAGTCCAATGACATGAGCCCGCTGTACGATTTCAGTCACAACTAGCTGGAAGTAGGCTCCATTCACCAAATTGCCCATAAAATGATAGACAATTGTTTGCTTCCATCTGGAGGTGATGCCAGCCAGCATGAATAGGAGGGCATGAGTTGCAGCGCCACCATGTCCTGGCAAAGTTACATTTCCACGCAAACTACTGGATTATATCTGTCTAACTGCAATCCCACTTCAATTGTCATTTCATCCAGCGTAAGGCAGCACTCATGCTCCGGTTCCTTCATGGTAGCAACCTTCAGCTGGAGGAAGTCGAACACTTTATAAAGAATACCAGGTTCCATCGCAATAACCTCCATCTTCCGTCGTAACGAAGCGATGGCAGCGGCTGGTGTTGCGACAACAGGACTTCGTAGCCGGTACTGCCACATGCAAAGCGGAGTTGCAGAGCCTTCTTGTAGGTTTGTGCTGACCACTGAGTACCCCTTGTGCTGAGACAAGACAGCTTGTTGATCTGATCGAGGTTGAAAACTTTCTGGACATTCGCCTTTAGAGTGACGAGCTCCCTGGCTTGTTTGCGTTTGTCCCACTGTGCCTCATGTAACCGCCACTTGAGAGAGACCACTTCCGCCTCCACTGCTGCGATCTTGGCGTCGTAGTCAGGACCCTGGTCGGTTTCAGCCGGCATTACAGGGGCATCGGAGGCAAGGTCAACGAGTTGGACATCTTGGTTGTCGTCATTCACAGGCATGTCTTGTTTTGCGTATATGTGATCTGGGACGGGCTCCTTCTGTGTTGTCGTCTCGTCATGGGGTCGTTTCCTCGGCTTCCTTTTCGTGACAGGCACAATATGCGGGAAGACAGTCGGGACGGCATTGTGCTTGAGTGGTCTTGAACCTCCTGTTTTCATACTGACCGTCGTCGAAATGCTTCTGAAAAAACGGAAAATTGAAGTACGTGTTGACAGTCAGTTTGAAGTCGATGAAAGTTTCCAAATACGATTTGCAGTCGAGAACCCCGGGACGGGAAATTCCTGAGATTCCTGGTCAAAATGTGGGGACGATTTCCAGAGAAACTTACGCCGGGAATCCTGGGGAAATGTACATCAGATAAAGATTATAAATGAAAAACATTGAGCAGCTGCAGTCATCCAGCGACGTTGTCAATGCATTTTGTTCCACTTGACGACTGTCGTCAGTTGAAGGGATTGAATTTTACGGGAAAACTGTAAACACTATTTCCTAACCTAATATGGATAAAACCAATGTAAGAAACTTACTTACGGCTAGTCGCGTGTATCGGATCGGATATATTGCAAATCTGGTGTTGACTACTTACGCATTAGTGAAATTTCGGCATCGGATTACGTCTCATTATTTCGGATTCCGAGCTGCTTCAGCGCTCCGATCTGATCCGATCCGACAGTCATTCATTCAATCTGACTTTATCCCAGATACTCCGATCCGACGTCGGATGGGAACTGCAAACCGCCGCTACCTTCCGCACAAAGGTCGGCATTGTCGTGTGGAGTCCGGTTCTCCCTTTTCACATTTACGGCCCAACGGCGACGTCTTTCCGGGTCCCTGGGGAAGCGGTGCATTTTTCACGCCTTGCCTGGGACGCACAGAACACCCCACTTCCACACAGCACACCATTGTGTCATCAAAAAAGTCAAAATCTGACGAGAAAACGTGAAAAGACGGTGAAAACAATTCTAATTTCGCTCCAAGATTCACTCGCGTTGAGTTGGGCTGCAACATGGCGCTAGCAACGCACGTGACCGGGTATTGACCAATCAGAGCGCAGCATGATCGAGACAATAGTTGGCCAGACTCTCTTTATATACGGCACTGGAGGAGGCCAATGGGCTGACCACATGCCTCGTGGTTGCAGCAGGTTGATCGGCATCTCAAGGAGATGGGGATGGGCCTGACATCTGCCTGGGGGGTGGCCAGACGGAGGTCCTTGGAGTACCGGCGGAAAGTGGACGCAGCGATGTGCTACTCCAGCGCATGCTTCCATACATGACCTCACCTGGCTTACCTCGTTGGGGTCTGGAGCCGTCATTTTTTTTTGGCCTACTCAACCATGCCTTGACTTGGAACAGGCCACCACGATTTCTTTATGATAAAGTTTTTCTTTTCACTTTCCTCACTCATATTATCGAATGTCTGTTCATCATAGCCACGAATCGCTGTCTACATCACTTTTTGAAAGTACTGTAGTTTTCAAATTAGGAGCTTGGTGCAATTTCCTACATTTTTGATGAGCTTTTCCACGTTCTACCCTCACGGACCAATTATACTACGTCATTGAAATATTATTTCCGTTTTGAGGATCTGATATCGTCCGGATTAAATAAGTGTCAATCTGTTGTGAAATTCATAATTTAAAGAAATAACGAGTCTTTTTCCTAAGCCGATATACCTGTTTACCTTAAGCAAGCAAGGCTGTGTTTCCTCCTTCTCCATAGATACACAAGAAAATGTGAAATTTCCACAAAGCATTAAACTTATCTTTTTCTACCGTTTGGAGAATTATATCGAGTGATCAAAAGATTTAGGAACGTGTTCATTGAGCTACATTGTATAGCGATTCTGGCGTTGTACCCAGTGCAGGCCTTAAAACCATGACATTACCTCACCGGAGGAACAAACACACGTAATCATTCAGGTTTCAACTTGGGAATAAGAAGTTTATTGCACTTGCGCAGTAGTGTATGTGTATGTATATATATATATATATATATATATCATAAATTACATCATGTAGTCTCAACTTCAACATACATGGTTTCGTCTCCAAACATAAACGTTGCAAATTTACTTTACTTAAATTTCGTTGCAGGTTTTGCCATTACATCTGCTACCATCTGGTCTGTTGGGTAATACTCAAGACTTCTATTGCACCTTGGTTGTCGTCATGGATCTTAGGTGGTGCATACTGACACCCATCAATACTTTGTAGTAGTTGAACTAGGTACAGACACTCTTGTGTGGTTGCGGCTAATGCCATATATTCTGCCTCACAAGGGGACAGTGGAACAGTTTGGCTGATTTTTTTTTTTGGTTTGCCATGAAACCCAAAGACCATTCTCATTTAGGCCAACACAATAACCGGTTGTGCTACGTCTGTCAGTTACATCAGCTGCCCAATCTGCATCACTGTATGCCCATAGCCCCAGTCCCGCATTGTCACATTTCCTAAAACACAACACTTTGTCAATTGTGCCTTTTAGATACCTAAGTACATGTTTCACAGTGGTCCACTGCTCTTCTGTTGGCTCACTAAAATACTGTGACAATTTGCTCACTACAAAACTTAGATCGGACCGAGTACATGTAGTTAGGTGGATTAGGCTACCTACTACCTCTCTGTATTTTCTGGCATAACTCATTATTTCTGCACCATCACTGTAATTCAACTTTTGTTCACAAGGTATCGCTCTCGGTTTACAATCTTGCACGTCAAACCTCTCCAGCATTTTCTCCACATACCTCTTCTGTGACATTTTCACACATTCATCACACTGGTCAAAATCAATACCAAAAAAAATGCTTCAGTCTACCTAAGTCTTTCATCTGAAATTTTGCTGTGAACATCTCTTTCACAACCTTCAGTGCTTCTTCATCACTGGCAGCAATAACTAAGTCATCAACCCATATGATGACAATCACTTTCTCATTCTCTGTTTTCCTTGTGTAAACACAATGATCAGCTGGGTTTTGCACAAACTCATTTTCACTCAGATACTCATGCAACATTTTGTTCCAGTTTCTGGCCATATATGGTCTGTTGTTAAATCCTTGACCACATAACAACAGGTGAGGTCCAAATGTGCATGAGCAGGAGCGTCGGGGAAGGCAGGGCAGTCTTGTTGGAGAGAGAGGGAAAGATCTCTTGCTCAATCCGCCGGCTCGAGTAACATCTTTCTGACAACATTTTGTCCCGGCAATCCCCCACCTACACGTCCCTGCCCATGGTCTGTGCCTTTTCACAATTTTTCTACCTCGATTGCGATTTCTTTTACCCAGAACACCGAAGCATTCTCAATCATATAGGATTCGTATTAATTCGTACAGGTTAAAGGAACATGTCACTAAACCTCTCTTGCATTGCTGGTTTTTAAAGTGCAATGGACCTTAACACATCACCTTCCCTTGTCTTGCCTCATCTTATCCCTCTCACCCATTGCACTTTCTTGCAACGTCGGTGGGAGGGCTCCTTTATTCCATCTGTCGGTTTAATTTTGTGAAACGATTAGAATGGACATTTGACTGCAATAAAATTACATCACCATAATACAACCAATAAGGCAATAAGAACGAGTGATTACAACGAATTTCAATCATCTAGTCTTCTCCCTCCATGCTTAGTTTTAACTTCGGACTGTAATTTCGCATTTAGCCCGTTTAAAAAAAATCATGTGAAAGGGGCAGTTATAATTTGATTATCTTTCATAACTGAATGTTTCCCCGAACACTGTCCATAGTGTCCGAGGTAGTCAGTTGGCTCCTCACCAATTATCTGTTTACATGCCTGAATTTTGCCCCCAATCAATCCGAGAAGGTACAATTTTAATTACTTGATCAAGCAGAATATATATATTTTTTATAACCTCTGCATGTTAGATCAGGTCCATGTCATCTCCCTGCAATTCTCACCAGTCATGGTTAATAGCTCGTGGGGCACGTTTCTTGAACCCCATGAAATGAATGCGCTGATGTATTATAAAGATGGAAATACCTTGTGCATCTCCCTTCATTCAAATGCTGGCCAAGGTAAATTCTCTTTGCAGCATCTGCTTTATAAAATTATTAATATCACATATAACGCCGAGGTTTTGCTCTTTAGCGCGAGCCATAAACCCAGTTGCAGGGCTTGTAGCCTTTTTCTGTTCCTGCTCAGTTATTTGTTTTGACATCATTGAAACAGTGGTGCGTGGGGAATCCGACAGGGCTACATCCAATGCTCCAACAATGACGGTCCACTTCGCCCTTGCCGGAGCAGGCGGCAGCGGCCAATTAATTAATCCTACTTTTACTGCTCTTTGTACTTTCTTTTTACTTTCCAGCGGTATTAGAGTTGTAACTCCACTTACAAATTCAATTCCCTATTTATCATCCATTTATCTCACACAAGTACCTTTTTCAGGTTGACTTCCCTTAAACTTGTTACCCATTTCAGCTGACTGAGTGTGAAAAATTCAAACAATGCAACAATTAAGACAATATCTAACTTATTGCAAATACAAAGACAAATACAAGTGCAAGAGTACCATCCTTTCAACTTCTGGTTGAAAACAAACATAATTCCTTCAACTTCTGGTTGAGGATAATGAATTTCGGCAATTTTATGCTCCAATTTCTGGTGGAGCTTCAACCTTAGGTTGACAGCCAAGTTATTTATCTACGAGCAAATACAACCCTTCACTTCACTAACGGGGGTGTTGAGGGGGGTGGAGAGGAGGGTGAGAGAGGAAGAGAGAAGAGAGGGAGGGGAGAGAAAGGAGGCAGGAGGGAGGGGAAGCAAGCAAGGGGGGGGGGGGGGGAAGAGTGAGGAAGGGGGAAGAGGAGGGGATAGCTATGCCTCACCAAATGTTGCGATACACTGCGGGAGTGAGAGTGAGAGAGAGAAAGAGAGAGAGGGAGAGAGATGAAAAAAAGAGAGAACGGTGAGGGGTGGAGGTGGAGTGAGTAAAGAGAACGATATGTTATGCTTAATGACCGAAAACACACAAAAAAACTCTTGTCAGAACAGCTGTACACACAATGACATAACAGAGTTTGGAAAGTAATCCATTGGCACATTTGCAAAAACTTTGACATTCCAGTTCCAGAAAATTTGTGGAAACATGAATCAAAAGCATTCACGGAAAACATGGAAGTACCTACCACTCACGACCAGACATCATACCTCGGTACAAAAAAAGAGAAGAAGACATTGCTGATTGAGGTGCGAAAAGCAGTGATTTTGGACTAAATGATGCATAAAATGACCAAGACCTCAAGAATGAAGTGAGAAGATCCTGGAAGCTGAAGAATGCCAAAGTTGTACCAGTGATAGCTGGACCTACATGAATGATGACAATGAACCTCACAGAGATATTCAACATCGGGGCAATACCCCTGGGCGCTCACCTGGTAGTGGCTGGATAAGAGAATCAGGCAACCACCGGTTGGCATGAATGACCCACAAAATATATAATGGAAAAGAAAGTAAATACGTATGGATTTTTTTTCATGCCATGAACAAAGTTTGGTACATCACGGGTGAGAAAGGTTGTGGTCAAGTTTCATCGAAATTGCGAGTGTCGTCTCTGAGAAGAAAGCAAATGCACATTTTGGGGGGAAACCCCCCTTAAGCCTCCTCAGAGCCCAATTTTTCCAATGTCGTGAACAAACTTTGGTACGTCATGGATGATGAAGGTTGAAGTGAAATTTCATTGGAATTGTGTGTGTCATTTCTGAGAAGAAAGCAAATAACTCTTTGTGGGGGGTGAGGGGGTTGCCCCCCCCCAATGAACTCCCTCTGTAGACCCCTTCAGATCCTGTTATTTTATAATGAAGGCTGTGGTCAAATTTCATTGAAATCTTATTCTAGTTTCTGAGAAGAAGTTGCAAATATTTGTGGACGGACGACTCACCATCCCATAAGCTCCCCGGAACTACTTTACAGGTGAGCTAAAAACCATCCCTGGGAATATTATAACAAACGAACTGCAGTTGGAAGCTGTGCTGGGCTCAGCGACGATCGTGAAGAGAGCCACCAGCGCAAAACTTTGACAACAGAAAACTTCACAGCTTGGTCCATGAATCATGATTCCTTATATTACTGGAATGAAGTTGGATACTTTGAGCCTACCCTGGGAGGACTTCATTCCAGATTATGAAACTCGCATGTGAAGATACCAAACAATGACACATACACACACACACACACACACACACACACACACACACACACACACACACACACACACACACACACACACACACACACACACACACACGTGTGTGTTTCATCTCCTGATGAACCTGACCTCCATATGGAGATAGCAGGCAACAACAGCAACTCCCACATACGTGTACACACACACACACACACGTGTCTGTTTCATCTCCTGATGAACCTGACCTCCATATGTAGATAGCAGGCAACAACAGCAACTCCCACATACGTGTACACACACACACACACACACACACACACACACACACACACACACACACACACACACACACACGCACACACACACGCACACACACACACACACACACACACACACACACACACACACACACACACACACACACACACACACCTGGTTGGTCTCTGTTTCACCTCCTGAAACCCACCATACGTGGGGATAGCAGGCAACAACAACAACAACAACTTGCACATACCACACTTTGAGACCTGGGGCGGGAGCATTCAAAACCAACAGCTTGTACATGCAGTGACCTTTGCACCCCACCGGTCAGCCCCGAATCCAATTTGTATATGCTACAGTCCCCTCAACAGGGGTTAAAGATCGGGGATCTGGTGGAGGGTTGGGAGAGAGAGATAGAGGAGTGGAAAGAGAGGGTGGAGAGGGGAGGGGTCAGAGAGAAAGAGAGAGATGTTGGGGTTGGAAAGAGGGAGAGGGGGTAGGGTGGTGAGGGACGCTGGCAGATGTGATACCCAGTTTATCATACATCTGAGAGACAACACACACACAGTGATGAATCACCCGCGTGTGAAACACTGGGAGGACAGTTTAGAGCTGGGTTGGAATTCAAATCCAGGCTACACTCAGTGAGCATGCATACCTTTTGGCTTTCCTGCTGTGATGTGGTGATTCTTTACTTCAGAACTGAAAATTTTGTTTTTTTCTCATTGTGATCAGATAATTGATTTTTTTTTTTTCCTTCCGACCTCCAGTGTAGAACCACGGTATTGCAATTGAAAGTTGAAGAGCGTGCCAAGTGGCTTTACCACGCAATGCATGAAACATTTGAAGAAACTTTTAAAAGCGAAACGTTTAATTTTTATTTGGATTTATCGATGCCAAAGTGACGGGTCGTATGATCGAAGAACAAAAACGGGAAATGTCATGGAAAATAAAATTTCACATTTTCAGCGAGGCAGCCACTGCCTTTTGCACCGCAGAACATGTGGCCAATGCAGTTGAGTAGCCCTGAACTTTGTTCAAGTCTCTATATACAGTATTCAGTGACAGTGTGAATATTGTAGAGTGTTAGCTTAAGCACTCCAACAAAAAGGTCGATATGAAACTGCTCCCTTGGCACGCAATTGGCAATCACCGAACCGTCATATTAAACACACACCTCCCGGAGACACCCAAAATGTCACATATGTCTGAATTGGACAAATGAACACTTTTCTAGGAGTCGGAACTGTTTGTAAGTCCGATTCTGGAGCTTAAATTTTGTAATTCTGCTTAGTTTAAGAGATACTCGTGGTGATCGCATGTGCGGAAATGAAATAAGCAACGAACGCTGACGCCTCCTGGATGTTTATAAGCATTGTAATGTACCCAGCGATTTGTAACTACGATGAATTGGCATTCAATAATATGATTGAGGAAAGTGAAAAAAATAAACTTTGCTGTTAAGAAATCGTTGCAGTCTGTTCCAAGTCAGGGCAAGGCTAAGCAGGCCAAAAAACATGGCGGCCTCATACCCCAGCGAGGTTACCTAGGATACGCATGAAGACCCCAGAGAGCGAGGTGGATGAGGATCGCCTGATGAAGGATATAATTAAACAAGGCTGTGAATTATCTTCAAAAGTGGTGTTTTAATAAACCTAAACACCAAATTTTCACTCTTGCACTCCCTTGGAGTTCTATTAGTATGCATGCAAAGCTTCAGACTGATAGGTTTTATGGTTTTGGAGTTATGGAGGAGACGCACCAACACACACACACACACACACACACACACACACACACACACACACACACACACACACACACACACACACACACACTTATTCGTTTAGATCCTTTCAATCTTCTGGTTGAAAGACAAATTATAGATGTATACCCTGAGATCTTTATCTTTAACAGAAAGGACTCTGACATACATAATTCACAATTCACTTCTAACACATATACACACACGCATAAACGTTGGACACAAACTATTCCTTAACATATCCAACCAATTTGACTCTTTCGCTCTCTGTCTCGGTTGGTTATGTGTGGGCGATGTTTGTCTCTGGATGTTCTCTAAAATTTACCTTTTTTGTTGGCTGTTCTGGTTCCGGGTTCAGTTCCTATAAAATTTACCACTTCCAGCAGTTCTGGGTTTGGGTTCAGCTCTGGTTCATCATCACTGATGTGTACGTGCCTTTATTCTCCAGGGAGGTGCATGAAGTCCTCACCGGGCTCACAACCATCACAATATGTTAATATTTAATTATCATACTAGGGAATACTGAGAGTGGAGAGAGAGAGAGAGATAGAGAGAGATTATGGGTGGGAAGGGAGTGGGGGGGGGGTGGGTGAGGGAAAATACCGCTCGGGGCGAGATGTCTAATTGCCGTCCCCTCGTAACTCACATGCTCAATTAAACACAAAGCCGAATAACGTTATTTCAAATCGAATCAAGTACAGCGCATTTGCAAATAAACAGTTACACCTTTGTTTTCCACCTTTCAAAATCATCATCGGCCTATTAGGTGTTCAGGAAAACAGGAATCAGACACATTGGCGGACTTAAGGGGGGCAGGGCGGTGCAAGTAACTATATTATTTTTATTTCCCGAAGACGGTAACTCAGTAATAAAGTTAATTTATTTGTAACACTTACCAAAATAATCTTGAGTCCAAGAAGGGCGTGTGTAAGATACTGTATAGACCAAATATAAACACAAAACACCAGTTGATTGTCCCCGCCCGCTTCCTTTTTTTGTACCCAACTCTTATTATTTCTTATTTTGTCAAACATCCCGGAAAAAAAAAACAACAAAAACATCGCACCATGTCGGAAGGAAGTTGCGCAGTAAAGCTGCTACACCGCTTAAAAAGTGTCTTCGTGGGGGACTGACGGTTACTTCCCCAACAGGTGGGGTGACCTCACTGCCACGATGCAAATAAAGAAAAACACAACAAACAAAACAACAACAAACTATTATGTCGCATGAAACATGGTGGTTTATAAAAGGTCTTCTTCATTTTTGTCAGAGGGATGGAAGGAAGGACATGAGGTATATTGAAGTGGTTTGCACCAATTAAAACCTATTTACTTATTTCAAATTTGCTCACTAAGCTACAAACATAAGAATGAGACGCAAACGCCTTGCTGCCTGGTGTTTGAATTTAGTTTCCCAGTATGCCACGTGCTCTGTTTTAGCTTGCCCCCTCTCTTGGAGACATCGATGGCTGCAATCATTGGTCAGCAAATGGGGGGTGGGGCCATTTGCACAGTTCAACCCCTCCCTGTGCTTGTGCTTTCACACGCCACGGGAAAATTGTCCTCAGAAGTGTCGATAGTAATGGATGATAGATGCAACAAAACAAATTTGCCCCCCCCCCCAAAGTGCCGCCCCGTTTTCCTCCCACCCCTCGCTACGCCAGTGGGGAGTGAGGGGGGTGAAGAGCGGGAAAGAGGAAAGAGCAAGACAGAGACAGGTGTTTGAGAACAAATGAGACTAAAGCTTATCTTGCTGTGTTTAACCCACCGGGGATCTTTGACTGGTCGAGGGTTAAACATGACCATCACCGCCGCGCCTCAACACAGAGCGCCATTTCCTGTGTGTTTTGTATTTTACGGCGATGGCCCCGCTTCACACAGGGGCGACAAAGGTTTCATCAGCTTGAACTGTGTCCTGAATAAAATAGCATGGGCAATCGACTGGAGTATAACACAATAACTGGGAGATTGCAGGTATGAAGGGCAGAATTTAGGCATTGTGGCTGTGATTGCTTCTGGTCTTGCTTCTTGCTGTTGAAAGCATGAGGAGTGGGGTGAGGGAGGAAAAAAAGAGAGAGAAGTGAGGGGAGGAGGTGGGGTTAGCAAAGAGAATGACATGTTATGTTTAAAGACCACAAATGCACATACTTTGAGACCTGGTAGGTCTCCGTTCTCACCTTCTAAAGACCGCAAATGGAGATAACAACCAATGACACACACATCGGGGCCTGTTACAAGTTCCGTTGTGAAAATGTCCATTCAAACACACCTGCGAGCAAATGTACACACAAAACACATTAAATTGACAAATACAAACATTTACCTTTCAACAGAGTTCTTTGAAAGAGGAATTCAAGTGGGAAATGAGTGAAATTCAATCAATTCAAAAATAGATCAAGTCACAGAGAACACAAAATGTCAGTCTACGCTTTTCAGACCTCAAACCAACATGGAGGAACTCCGAACACGAGGTCGATGGACATTATATTTTACATGCGAGAGAGACTTTATTTAAATTCAACTTCCATCGCGGCCAAGGGCTGAATTGAGGTCAGTTTTACAACTGATAATTTATAATTGCAGATTTACCTCGGTGAGAATGAGACACTTTTTTGGTCCATCTCCAATCCCGCCACAACTTCCTGTAGCCTCACCTGAAATCGGCACACACCATAAAGGTCACCGACACTCTTCATCTGTAAACATTCATGTCCAAACCATTGGACAAACAACAATAGATAATTATTTCTGTGCTTACAGGAAGAAACACAATAAAACATGCCTGCCACACGTACTTCCCATAATTGTAGAATTAACAAGACACACAAGAAGCTTTGGGGAAAGGAGAAGGCAATTCGGCTCATCAAAATGATAAAGTTTATCAACTTAAATTAACTACTGGGGTGTGCGGGATGTGGAGGATGATAAGCGTGGGGCAAGCAAGCTCAGACATCACCAGGGTTTTATACAAACATATATATATATATATATATATATATATATATATATATATATATATATAAATAATACTGCATAAAAAGAAACGAGATGGGTCTTTCTTGTGCTGTGGGACACATAATGCTGCCGAGGCCATTTCAAATGCATGGGGCACAATGTTGGACAGGTCACCACTCCAACAGGATACTCGACCACCTCCCTCCAACCAAGCTGGTGCTCATTTTGCCCACCTCGAAAGGATGACGGGCTGTCAACCCACCTGGTGTTATGTTGGCGCGACTGGGGCTTGCACTCAAGGCCTTCATCAGCGAGCCACCACCAAGCTCACAACAATTTTTTTTTTTAATTATCATTATATAAAATAAAAAAAACATTGCTTTTTAATTAGTTTTCGGAGGGGTGGGGACAGGGTTGACGGGTGTTGTTTGATGAATGAAGATAGACAGCATGTTGACCTTTTAACAAGACCCTCTTGGAGACATCGCAATCCTGAGAAGTTTTCAATCACCCATTCAGGTGTTAGCTAATGATCATTCCTGCCAATACCCACATACCCCTTTATTTTCAATGTTTCTTGGTACCTATCTAATTAAAATCTAAACCTATCTCTGGTTTCTGTTGGCACTCCCCCTGTTGGTCCCCCCCCCCACCCCACCCGTTGGTCTGCTGGTGTGTCTATCCTTAAAGCAAGCCAGAAAAGGTCATCACGTTAATCTCAAGGCCAAACTCTCCAAACATTCTCTTTCCTCAAAGTCCTGATGGTATCTCATCAAGTTTGGTGGTGCACCCCCCTCGAGGCCCCCCACCCCATCCTCTTGCTTATCTTAAACAGCTTCATACTAGACTTTCCTCAAAACAAGGCAGAATGATTCAACATTGTTTGCTTCGAAACGTGAACCAACTCGCACTCCATCCTCACATGACTCCCTCATCCGCTGCAGTCTTGTCTGTGCCTCATACACTGAAGATGGCAGAGAAAGTTTTGTCCAGCATCAACCTCTCTGCTCGAGCTTCTCTTCTGTGTTCTCTCGTCAGTCTGTCATCCTTTGGCCACCTGCCATCTGCTAAAAGTCACTCCCTTTCACAAGAAGGGTAGAAAAACAAATCCTCTCAATGACAGGGCAGCAAGCTTCTTCCCATAATATACAATTGACGTTACAGTGTCAATCATCTTCACAAACATCAAATCTTTGATATTTTCAAACAGCCCTATCTCTGATCAACACTTTGGAGAATGCCCCAGCCACTCAACTCTGAACATGCTGTTGCTTACTTTCACCAATTGTCGGACACATTAAACCTCAAGAGATCAGGACCATCTTCTTGGACATATCGGCATTTGACAGTGTGGTATCCTGCCTTGGTTGTCAATCTCACTGCTTGTGGCAAACAACGCCTCCTTGATAGCTAGCTTTCTGACTTCCTCAACTCACCTTGTCAAGACATTACTGTCAATGGAATCCTTCCCTCCGTGTGAAGGTGAGAGTGATCGTTCATTCTAATGATCATTCATCAGGCCTCGATCTCTCAATCCCACTGAGCTGTTACTGTCATTTCCTGAATGCATCACCTGCACAGAGAGCAGAGTGCAATCATGGTGAAGAGAGTATCAACACCAAACAGCTGTCTCATCAGTCGGTGAAAACCACTATAAACTAAAGTTAATCAATGAAAGTTTCCTTAACCACATGGAAAACTCCATTCTGACCAAAAGGAAGAGATGCTGCATGTCGCTCCTGAAAGGGGTCCCACAGTATGGTGATACAGGAAGAATCTCTCGATGAACGCCGTGTGTTTCACACTTGTGAACACATTACCACCTCAAAAACATCACATGGTACAAATACGGACATTATGGATGGGAAACACAGTGACCCTGAAACCCGTCTGCATTCTTAACTTTCGTCCATGTGATGTTTTTGAGGTGGTTAGGTGTTCACAAGTGTGAAACACAATGTTCACAACAGATTCTTCAGACAATTAACGGTGAAAGCACAGGTATTAGAAAAGAGACTTACCTCATTCACGGCTTCATAAACATTTATGGCTTCTTCAACTTCAGGGGTTTTTTTTTTCTTTTTCATTGTCTGTAAAAGAGAAATTATTTGATGTCTCGGTAGATTTTTTCTTACACAGCTAAGCTTCAATCAAAATGACAACAAGTGTAATTGCTTCATTCCCTCTGGTGCTGCATTGTGGTTTCAGTCCGTGTGTTATCTTGTCTTGAACAAGTATCATTGACATGTTTGGCTGGAATATTTTACAACGAACAGATATTTTTACAGCATTTCGTTTTGAAACAACTGCCGGTGAAACCATTCCACCAAACAGAAAAGAAAGTGAAAAAGTTTGATCAATTATATTGTCACAGCATATCAGGTCACATGACATGCAACAGTGGCAATGAACTATGCTTTTAGAATAAATAATCAATCGAGCACAATTTTTGACCAACATGTTAATCAAGAATCCGATGTGACACCAAGGTCATGCTTGAGATAACGACGCTCTTCCTTCGACTGTGTCAACTGTCGCTTGAACTGCATTCTGGATTGTCTTCTCATTTCAGATCCTGGTTAGCCCGAGTTAACTAACCTCTGTCATGTTGTGTAAAACAATCTACATATAAATCAACTCTTCCACACAAAGGTAACAACGCTTAGGCCATAAATATTGCCACCATGTTGTATCAAGAGTAACACAGAACAAAATATTAGACCCTCAGAAATTATATTGAAAGACAACTGGATCATGGTTTCATTATTTGGACAAACATCAAGAATACATTGAAGTTTGTCTTACGTGGTACAGCAAACATTCTTCCTCAACCCCCCCTCCCACCCTTCCCCCCCCCAAACCTACCTCTCTCCCCCTCTCTTTCCCTCCTCTATTTCCCCTCCTCTCTATCTCTCCCCTGTCTCCCTACCCCTTTCTCTATCTCTCCCCTGTCTCCCTACCCCTTTCTCTCACTCCCCAACTCCTTCTCTCCCCTCCACTGCCTTCCCATCCCCTCCATTCCCCCCCTCTCTCTCTCTCCCTCCCATCCCTTCCCCCACTCCACTGTCTCTCCCCGACTTCCCTGTTTCTCCCCATATGTCTGTACTCTCTCCTTTTTAAACAGCTTTAATACCATTTCAATATTTTTTCTCTTTCCCCATTCAGTTGTTACTTTTATTTGATATTTCATGTCCCATACTCGTTATTCTGAGCATCCGTGCCGCAAAGCAGCTTCCTGAGCAAGGGTTATACTGCGTGGTTTGCCATTGCCTTCTGAGCAGTAGTTTGGGCAGGAATTTTTTAATTTGTTCAGGCTCATCCACTCTCGGTGAAGAACACCTTGGGGATATTTAACTTCCATCAACTAATGTCAGAAGACAGGACGCCCTTAACATCCATCAGAGGAACGACTCACACATTGATGATTCACCCAGTCTATTAAACATCAGGATGACATTTTATAGGTGGGCCGACATTCAAACCCAGGTGAGACAGCTTCGATACGAGTGTGGGTACCTCTCCGCTACCCCGTCAGCCCTGTTTGATGACTCATGTCAGGGGAAAAACATCTTTGCCAACAAAAGTCTCAGGACTGTTAAATGTCCCCATTATTCTAAAATAGACTTCTATAAGATTCATATGATGATACAAAATGTAAAATTGTCCAAGCTGGAATGATCCATCAACAAATATTAAAAATGTTGATGAGGTCGAAAGGTAAATTTTACAAATGCCAGTTTTGTTCCTTCTTGTCATGTGAATGAAGTAACTTTGCATATCATGTGAAGAAATTTGCCATTCACCTTTTATGGGCTTTCTCTTTCTGCCTTTTTCGGTCATCTCTTCGAGCATGACCTAATAATATGGGTGTCGATGTCCTTCGATCCGTCGGTCCGTTCACAATGAAGTTGAAGCGGGAGATCTGGTCATTAGTGATCCTGATAGAGGTCGATGAGACGTACACGATGGTAAGACTTTCAAGGTCACCGAAGCTCAAGGTCAAGGTCACGAAGCCTTTGAAGTTGCGAAAATGTCGATTTTCAAATTCTATCTCCTCCGCCATTTCTCAAGCGATCTTGAATTTGATTGTAGCATATGAATCTATGGGACGATATCTAAATTTGGTCAGGCCGGATTGTGAATATTCGCTTTCGTTTTCGTGTCACGTGACTTCAAAGTTGGCAAAAAAATGCGAAAATGACTTCAAAATTTATCTCCTACACTTCTCAAGCGATCTTGAATTTGATTGTGGCATATGAATGTATGGGACAATATCTAAATTTGGTCGGGACGGATTTTCGAATTTCACTTTCGTTTTCGCGTCACGTGACTTCAAAGTTTGCAAAAACTGCCCTACCTTCAGGAGGCTATATATTCTCTACTGGGCATGGTAAAAGTTAGTGAATGGTGTCATTGCATAGCAGCTGACTATGTTTCTCGCAAAGATGACCGTTACTCCCACACGGGTGTATTTTTATATTTTTAAATTGTGTTTTTACCGTTGGTCCCCAAAAATGTTATTTCTACTGCTCATAATTCCTGTGGGTGGAGGTCTTGGTTGGTGGTGGAAGGAACGTTCTTGAAGGTAAGAGTGGAACGGAGCATGAAGCTACGGCCTGTCATCATAATTCCTTGTCATGTCACAAACAGGACGTGAAAAGTTGCAATTATAGGAATTGTATTTCGGTGAGCAATGAAACCTCAATAAAAATTATTTACATTTTATTTTCCAGCCATTATAAATCATCACAACTGCATACAAGTCAGGTAAGCACACATTAATCAGCTTGGCCTACGTGGGGGATTTGTATTTTCTTTCACCTGTCTGTGTACAGTAAGCTTAAATTGATTGTTTGCATGTGGAGCCGCGTATTGATTACGTGACCAGAGGATGGGTGGATGTCTGACCAATGTATATGCAGTGCATCGTACGAATCGGTGTTGTGGGGGATGGATGTCACGTAGATATACAAATCATTTTAACTTTAAATCACCCACACTTAAAATCTTTTTTGCCATTTATCCTCAATTTATTTTTTTATCCCACCCCCGGAGGGAGGGAGCTGGATATTGTAATCGTCCGGTTTGTTTGTCTGTCTGTTAGCAACTTTACGGCAAAACGGATTTAGCAAACACTATCAAATTTAATCCACAGGTGGGCAATGAACCTTGGACGACCCCATTAACTTTTGGGTCCAATTGGATCATAGGTTAAGGTCAAGGTCACGAAAAGATCAAAATCGTTTTTCGCTCATAACTTCGTCAAAAATGATCTGATTTACTTCAAACTAAGCTAATAGTGAACCTTATTCTATTTGTCACTTATAATCCGACCCATTCCTATAGTGAAAAATGCATATTTGTGAAGTTTTGGGGAAAAAGGGTTTGTCCCAAGTTTTGGGGGTCATGGTCATCGGTCAAAATTACAAATTTTCCATCATAAATCAAACAAGTGGTGCCAGGCACAACAAATCCCGCTCATTTAAGGCATAAAGTTATTTTTGGGATCAAATTTAAATTTGATACATCCTCAACCTGAATGTTGATTACAAGAAATAGAATAAGGAATATTTTAGTCTTAGTTTGGTCAATAAAACCATTTTTGACAGAGTTATGAGGGAAAAACGATTTTGACCTTTTCGTGACCTGACTTTAACCTTTGACCTAATTGGACCCAAAAGTTAATGGGGTGGTCCGAGGTTCATTACTCACCTGTGGATACAACTTGACAATGTTTGAGCCAGCCATTTTCCCGTAAAGTTGTATTTTCGTAACCATGTTTTAGTTTTAATGGAAAATTTGTAATTTTGACCGATGACCATGACCCCCAAAACTTCGGACCCTACCGATCTTCACAAATATGCATTTTTCACTCTAGGAATGGATAGGATTATAAGTGACAAATAGAATAAGGTTCACTACAAGCTTAGTTTGAAGTAAATCAGATCATTTTTGACGAAGTTATGAGCGAAAAACGATTTTGATCTTTTCGTGACCTTGACCTTGACCTTTGATCCAATTGGACCCAAAAGTTAATGGGGTCGTCCAAGGTTCATTGCCCACCTGTGGATTAAATTTGATAGTGTTTGCTAAAGCCGTTTTGCCGTAAAGTTGCTAACAGACAGACAAACAAACAGACAAGCCGGTAGGCGACGAGGGATTCGCTTGGATCGAAGCGCTGGATACGATGCTTTTCATTCTGACCGATCCACCGACGAAGATTCATTGCCAAGACGTATTGGTTCACATACAATTGTTCCTCTGCCTGGCAAGATTTTTCCTATTGCGTATTTTGCCAACTACAACTCCTCATAAAAAATGACGGTAAATAGACACCCTATTTTTGAAGGACTACCATTTTAAAAATAATCAGTTTGCTGGTTTGTGCTGTGGAGCCTCGCGTTGCAGACACACACACACACACACACACACACACACACACACACACACACACACACACACACACACACACACACACACGCACACACGGAAAACCCGATGAACTTCTCTCAATACTCTTGTTTGACCACACCTCCTGAGCCACACAATATTTTTCATAAGCCACGCCCACTTTCCTATGCCACTCCCACTTTAAATAATAAATAATTGGAGGTGGTGTGTGGGTCGTGGAATCGTTTTTGGCAAATAAATAAATAATTGAAGGTGGAGTGTGGATCGTGGAATCGTTTACGGAAAGTAAATAAATAATTGGAGGTGCTGTGTGGGTGGGGAATCGTTTACGGAAAGTAAATAAATAATTGGAGGTGGAGTGTGGGTCGTGGAATTGTTTTCGGTAAATAAATAAATAAATAATTGGAGGTGGAGTGTGGGTCGTGGAATTGTTTTCGGTAAATAAATAAATAATTGTAGGTGGTGTGTGGGTGGGGAATCGTTTGCGAAAAATGAATAAATAATTGGAGGTGGTGTGTGGGTCGTGGAATCGTTTTTGGCAAATAAATAAATAATTGAAGGTGGTGTGTGGATCGTGGAATTGTTTTCGGTAAATAAATAAATAAATAATTGGAGGTGGTGTGTGGGTGGGGAATCGTTTGCGGTAAATGAATAAATAATTGGAGGTGGTGTGTGGTTCGTGGAATCGTTTTCGGTAAATAAATAAATAATTGAAGGTGGTGTGTGGGTCGTGGAATCGTTTTTTGGCAAATAAATAAATAATTGAAGGTGGTGTGTGGATCGTGGAATTGTTTTCGGTAAATAAATAAATAATTGGAGGTGGTGTGTGGGTGGGGAATCGTTTGCGGTAAATGAATAAATAATTGGAGGTGGTGTGTGGTTCGTGGAATCGTTTTCGGTAAATAAATAAATAATTGAAGGTGGTGTGTGGGTCGTGGAATCGTTTTTGGCAAATAAATAAATAATTGAAGGTGGTGTGTGGATCGTGGAATTGTTTTCGGTAAATAAATAAATAATTGGAGGTGGTGTGTGGGTGGGGAATCGTTTGTGGTAAATGAATAAATAATTGGAGGTGGTGTGTGGTTCGTGGAATCGTTTTCGGTAAATAAATAAATAATTGAAGGTGGTGTGTGTCGTGGAATCGTTTTCGGTAAATAAATAAATAATTGAAGGTGGTGTGTGTCGTGGAATCGTTTTCGGTAAATAAATAAACATATTAGAAATCCACAAAGACAGAAATGCCGGTGATTCCATTTATTTTGGATCCTTTTCAATTTGGTCAATAACGTTTGGATCGATGAGAGATCAAAGGTGGAACGATGGTGTAGTTCCTTACAAACACTGTATACACACCTTAAATGACGGTAAATACACACGCGATTTTTGAAGGACTACCATTTGAAAAATAAAACCTCAATCAAAAATCGGCTCAAGTAAAATTTTCTCAATATCTCGAAGTGTTTAATTCCGAAGTCTCGTTTCTCTACATTCAAAACAGGACAAGTATTGAAAATACTGTACGTGGTTTTTCGGCCGCTGCACAGCAATGGGTGGTTGCTCGGCAACGAAATTCAAACGCGCACCGTCCCAGACCATATGGCACCTGTTGGCAAAGTTTCATCGAAATCGGTTCGCTGGTTCGTGCTGTGGAGCCTCGCGTTGCAGACGCGCGCACACACACACACACACACACACACATACACACACACACACACACACACACACACACACACACACACACACACAAACACACACACACACACACACACAAACACACGGAAAACCCGACAATAAGGGATATCTAGCATATATAGCAAATCCAACAAACAAACCCGACGATTACAATATCCCGCTCCCTCCCTCCGGGGGGGGGGGGGGTGGGATAAAAAGGTTAGGAATATGCAGTGTTTACTATGGAAGACATATATCAAGTCCTTTATTGGCTTTCATTTGACACCATGACGTTTGACCTTACGTCGCCTTGAAAGGTCAAAATCATTTTACGGTCATAACTTCGTCAAAAATGGTTTAATTGACTTCATACTCAGACTAAAATATTGGTTCACGAAAAAAATAAGTGACCACTATATTCGTTATTGTTGTGTGTCTGTCTGTCTGTGTGTCTGTTTGTCCCGAGCATAGCTCCGTGAGTTTTGATCCGATCCTGACATTATTTTGGTGGGAGGTTTATATCATGATCTTGTTGTGTTTTCCTGAAAATGGGCATGGTGCGCCCATTATGGGCATGGCTCCGCCCAAAATGGGCGTGGTGCGCCCATTATGGGCATGGCTCCGCCCATAAAACGTGTTTTTAGGGGGTAGCCAATTTCAATTTACATCTTCTCCTCGGGGGTTTGTCGAATCTGGCAGGGGTTTCGGTATTTGATTAGCCCAATGGCACCTGCATAGCCCCACGGAGCTCGATTTTTTTTTTCATTTTCGTCCCAAGATCACAAGGTCACGAACTTAGAAAATTTTGAATTTTGACATAAAAATCATACGACCGCCCAAACTTTGAGAGCTGGGATGACAATATTTTTTATGCATAATCTTGAGGTCATTCCCCACCTAAAGTCTTGAAACCATTTTGCTCTATCTCGAACACCTTGCTCGTGGCGCCCCCTTCAAGTTTGTTTTTACGCTGATTTCATCAAAGTATGGATAATCCGAGGAGTGCGAAATGCCATATAGACTATATGACGTTATATTATTCCTGGAATGTTCCAGAGGAAGTTTTGCACCAAAGAGCATAATCCTTGACCTTTGACCTTTAAAGGTCACAAAGGTCAAATTTTCAAAGTTGTGCGAATCGAACCGGGTTTTCGACCTTCTTCGACAAGCTAACTCCAATAAGCTATAGCGCGTATCCTGTTTCCTTATTTTAATGTCCACAACATTGTTTTGTGACCTTTAAAGGTTATGCAAAGGTCAAATTTTTAAAGTTGTTGAACGAAACCGGGTTTTCGATATTTTGCAGCTAATAACCTGTCACTCATACCACATCATGTTGATCATTTTTATAACTTGGTCAAACATTATCACATTGTCTCATCCTTGACTTCTGAAACAATTTACATCGTCAAATACCGCTCGTGAACCATCGTCGTCTTCAGACTTGTTCCTTATTCTATTCCTTATAATCAACATTCACGTTAAGGATGTATCAAATTTTAATTTGATCCCCAAAATAACTTTATGCTTTAAATGGGTGGGATTTGTTGTGCCTGGCACCACTTGTTTTTCCTATTTTCAACTGTTTCTTGACAACAATTGTCAATTTTCGTTTTTCGGGGGAGCAGGATGTTAAAGAGCAGGTTTTGGGTCGCTGATGACTTCGCGTGATTCAAAGGTTGTAAGCACATTAATAATCGTTGGGAAATTATTTTCTTACATTTGAAACTCAAAATATGCTAAAATTAACTTTTAAGTCAAAACTTTTGTCAGTGATCGAAAAACAGTCCGGAAGTTATCGAAGATGCTATGACGTCACATTTTCCGAAAACTTTGTGAACATTCGGAAACAGCTTGTAGACAATGGTGAGATGCGAATCAGAGAGTGATTTCAGCGGCGATGAAATTGAGTGTTTTCATTCCGATATTGCCAAGGACGAGTCGGAGGATGATGGGAAATTATACTATGGAGTTTCTGGCCTTGAGCCATATAAATTTGAGCCACTTGCAAGTGCAAGAAAACGGCCTATTTCGTGTTCAAGTGGCAGGACTGACTGCCAGCTCAGGGAGGACGGAAACCTCCCGTGGAGCAGAAGGGCGAAAGCTCGCTTGATCTTTATTTTCAGTACGAATACGGACCGTGAAAGCGTGGCTTCGCGATCCTTTTGGGTGTAAGCAAGAGGTGTCAGAAAAGTTACCACAGTGATAACTGGCTTGTGGCAGCCAAGCGTCAATAGCGACGTCGCTTTTTGATCCTTCGATGTCGGCTCTTCCTATCATTGCGAAGCAGAATTCGCCAAGCATTGGATTGTTCACCCACTAACAGGGAACGTGAGCTCGCAAGAATAAGGTAAGTTTGGTGCAATTTGAGCTTTTATTCGTCGAGTTATGAATGTTTCAAGCGCCAGGCGCCTTGGTTAGGTCTTGGCCGTGGCGCCTTTTTCCACAAAGATGAGGTTTAAAAATCATTTTTCATCCCAATAAAGTTTATCATCACATGCCTGACTTGTTAAGCTGTCGGTTTATGTGAAGATTGTTCGTGGATGGCTGCATATTACGGTTTTATGACTTTGACAAAATAATTTTAAATAATGCTGTGAATTCCTGTGGTGAATTGAGATTTTTGCTTCGATCAACATTGCGGGTTCGTTTTAAAGTCAATTCAAATTCTGTTTTCGGTTTTTGCAGTCGCTTAGGATGCTTAACACTCGGTAGTTGTGAAGTTTGTAAAATTCCGATATTTTATAAGGTTATTGTTCGATGGCGCGCAGGGCCTAGGGCGCCTTGACTAGATGTTAGGCCGCAGCGCTTTTTCCACAAAGATATTGTTTAAAAGTTTAAAAGTTTAAAAGGCAGGGAAAATTCAACCGTTTTGTTTGTACAAATCTTATCCACTGCCAGCCAATGTTTGATTCCTTCGGGAATCGGTGGGAGCGATTACCTGTTTTCCAGCCATTTTCGCAAAACATGACGGCACACATACGAGGCATGATGTACAAATATCCAAATAACTTTGTTCTACAATAATTCAAAATAAAAAAGGATAATATAGACAGTTGCAAGCTCAAAAAAGCGAAAGAACGGCCTGCTCAACTGGACACTTATTCAATGAAAGAGTGAGCTTCCGCTTTGTTTTGGAGAACGTGACGTCATCATCCATATATGGCACGCCGATGTTTTTTTCAACAGCCTTGAGAAATAACAACTTCGGAGTTAAATTTCATTAATTTTCCCAGTAGTTAGGCAACCACAATAGTTTGCATCAAACTATTTAATGCACATATAATCATATTGATAAATTTTCAGAACATGTTTGGTGACCCACAACCTGCTCTCCAACGGACAGAACATCTGTCCATGTACTTCTGAGTACATGGTATTTTTAAGTGTTGAACGTTCAGCTTTAATATTGCAGATATCTATTCCTCATGAAATTAACTCAACCTGATTAGATTTACTGAATTATGTTGCCATGACAACCATCTCATTTACTTGGCTTATGCACGTGATAGTTTGAAAACACGTTCAAGATTTAGCTTTCATATCATACATATATATTCCTCATACCACCCAAAAGGTGGAGGACCTAGAGACCAAGAGGGGGATAAGATGTCCTTGTTGAAACTTAAATTTTGTAACCTCATAACATATTTTTAAATCCCGCAGGTACAAGAAGACATAAAATTTGGAGAGTATGGTAAACAATGGAGTGGGGAATGCAAGTGTTTTGAGGGTGGACACGGTCGACTCACAATTTGAATTGGTATGTTCTGGAGATCAAATTAATTTGAGAATTAATTATTCGTTGGCAAGAATTACAGAGTGTTCAAGATGAGATTTCACCATTTTGAAGCATAAAATAATTTCATTGGAAATAGCTATGAATCAGCACTTATTTATTTATATTATTTTACTTATTTATCTTCTCACATGTCATGTAAAGCCAGAAAGGGCCTTTTGTCACATTTCCTGAGAAATGAACTGAACTTTTTCATTAACACAACCCCCAAGTTATTCAGTTGTGTGAGTATTGTAATCGGCTCTGTCCGTCCATCGTGCTCTGTCCTCCTAAAGGGTTGGGCAGAAATTCACCAAACTTGGTAGTTGGGATCATCATTTGGCAAGAAGAGCAGTGTCATTTTGGCCCCACTCCCAAGGGCGAAGTAAAAAGGTCAAATTCCAAAACATGCAATTTCGGGCACATTTGAAACATTTTTAGATGAACCATTGTAGATACAATCAACATCGGGGGACACATGAGGTATGGAACGATTTTTTGGATTTGACCCCTGGTTCATTCGCCGGTGGTATGGAGTTGGGGTCACAGGGGTCAAGATGGGGAAAAAAATTAAGCTCAAAATTTGATATTGGGTCATTCCTGGTGGAATCTTTTGCCATCTTTCAACTTTGCTTTTGGTGGGAAGCATGGGGATTTGCAATAGCGCATCATCAACTTTGCTCTAGTTCTTTGTTACAAAACCCATGGCGTGTTCCTGTTTTTGTCCCTCAGAAGAATGTGAAGTTTTCCTCCTGTACTGTTCCTGTATTGGTCAGGTGAGTCTCAGTTCCCTTCAACATTAGCTTTGATGTAGGAATCAGGGAGGGACCTCACCTGTTTGAGGTGTTCATTCTAATTATTAAATTCTCCACACTCAGAATCATTGAGTTCTCATCATGATATTTTTGAACAAGCGAGTGACAGATTGACAAACATGGGCACAAAAAGGATCCAGGTGATGAAATAAAGTCCATCGAGTGTTTATCATACCTTCGTTCTAGAGACTGTTCACTTGAAAAAGCTGGAATCAGCCAACTGTAAGAGCCTGGTGTATATTTTTGCGTTTCTGGAACGCTTACATGGTTGAGTGATGAGAGCGTTTCTGCCAAACATGGCATCTTCCTCTCCAGCGGGTATCATTATGACTTCTTCCTCTGCACACACATCAATAAAAGAAAGTTAAAACCACTCAAGAGCATTGTCATCATTATCTCCATTTTTATCCTGCCTTCCAACACAATCCTGGAATGAATATCTCTCTGTCTCTCTGTGCTTCTCCCTCTTCCTCATTTTCTACATTTAAGTTCATGTTTTCTTTCACTTTTCCCTGCAATTTCACATCTTCATTTTCTTCGTCACCAACTCCCACTGTGTCACCTCACAAGGGAATTTAAGCAATTTGGTCTATCATTCCTGTGTTTCATACAGAGCCCACAAATCCGCACTAACCGTACGAATTAAAAGAACAAAACCTCATCTGATGATGTCGAAGCGAACCATGATGGACTGCTTTATGGAAGGCAACTTGAGTCACCTGTCGCTGATTGAAAGTGGGATTGTAAAATTTTTATTTTTCAAACAATTAATTTTAATGAACATCCAGGTGTTCACAATGACGTCTTTATGGATACATTACCACTCGTACCAGACTTCCACCAATTGTAAGATTTGTTTGGTGCTTGTCTGGCTTCGAGTGAAGCAAAATATTCGTTTGTTCTCAACACTTCAGAAGCACACACAAAATGGGACACAATGGAGGTGAAGAACATGTAATTTAGACAAAGTTTGGAATAATTTGTTATGTAGGTTAAAATTTTTGGTAACTTACGATCCAACCGGGAGGATGGTTTCCTGTATGAGGGTGGTGGAGGAGGGAATGAGCGCCTCTTCTGAGGGGTCTTTGGAAAAAGAATAAAAATATGAAAGATTAAATACATTGATATGTTCATCAGTTTGATAACTTGTTCAGGATGTGGCACAGAAAGAAATGCACTGACAGAACAGGTAACAGAAAGGTGAATTCGGTGATCTCATCAAATCTTGGGGAGTTAAAATTCTTGTGATTTACCCTGCGTGGGGATGACCGTGCCAATAAGTTACCTTTCGCACCAAAAATATAATTACAATTATCGCCACAATTAAGGATATTCTTCTCCATCAATGTAAGTATTTACAGTGATGTCTATAAAAGACGAAGTGCCAAAATGCATTTCAACTTCAGGTGTTCATCTTGGGGTTCGCTGTATTTGTACCCAGTATGTTCACACCAACTTCTCCAAAGTACTGAAGAATGCTTACCTGTTGAAGATGGTGTGGGCTGTCATCACCATGCTGCTTCTGCTGCTGTGGCCTGCAATCGCGGCGAGGCTTTTGTTCATCCTGGAACTCCTCAACAACACGACGTGTCTGTAACCGCTGTTCCTCACAGCCTGACTTCTGTTGATGATGTGTCAAGCCAACACCACTGGGTTTCCATTCAACTTGCACACCTTTCTTTGCTGCCTGCCTCTGCTTCTTCATTTCTTTTTTGAAGCAGATTTTTTCTTTTTTTTTGAGCAGCTCCTCATCTTGCTGCTTCAGCTGTTCCTTCTTCAGCTGATTCCAATACTGAGACCACTCATCGCCATTCTCATTCTGTTGTTGCTGTCGACCTAATTTGCAATCACCAATCATTTGGACACTGTTTTCCTCGTGCACACCACCACTTGCTTCTGCCTCCTCTTTGGTATCGTCAAATTTCTCAATTACTCTCTGCTTTTCCTCTTCTAATCGTCTCTGCTCTTCCTCATCTCTTAGTCTCTGCTTTTCCACTTCTCTTTGTCTCTGCTCTTCCTCATCTATTCGTCTCTGCTTTTCCACTTCTAATCGTCTCTGCTTTTCCTCATCTCTTTGTTTCTGCTTTTCCACATCTATTTTTCCCTGCTTTTCCTCATCTATTCGTCTCTGCTTTTCCTCTTCTATTCGTCTCTGCTTTTCCACTTCTAATAGTCTCTGCTTTTCCTCATCTCTTTGTTTCTGCTTTTCCACATCTATTTTTCTCTGCTTTTCCTCATCTATTTTTCTCTGCTTTTCCTCATCTATTTTTCTCTGCTTTTCCTCTTCTATTCGCCTCTGTTCCTTTACCTCACTTTTTGAAACCTCCTTTTCCCGAGTACACACATCGTTTTCCCTTTTCCAAAGCTCTTGCTCCAGTTGATGTGCCTCATTCTCTCTGGATAAGAACTCCTTGTCTTTTTGTTTCTTTGTCTCCAAAAATTGCTCTTTCTGCTCACGCTCCAATTGTTCTCGTTGGTGCAGCACTCTCTCCATTTTCTCGACATACTTTTCTTGTTCTCTCATCACTTCCTCTTGTTCGTGTGTTTCAAACTCTCTATATTTTAACCCAAGTTTTTTCATCACCTTCCGTTTTTCGAAGGGTGCCCGCTGTTCCTGCACCATTTCCTCCCTTTTGGAAATCTCTTTCTCCATCTTATCGACCATGTGCTTATTCTTGAGAATCTCTTTCTCTTTTCTTTCGATCTCAAGCCATCGGCGTGTATGGTCCTGATATACTGATTCCCTCCAATGTACAAATTCCGCTCGTTCTCTCTGCTCTTCCTCTTGGATCTGCCTCCACTCATCCTCCATTCTTTTCTTTACCTCTTCATCATGCTTTTTATTCTGCTCCTCTTCAGCTGTTTTCCTCATTTCCTCTTCCTTGGTTTTCCTCTGCTGTTGTTCCTCTCTTTCCTTCTGTTTTTCTTTCTCTTTTACCCATACCTCTTCCTCATATCTCTGTTGCACATCTTTTTCCTGCACTGCTTGCTCTCTGAGCTGAACTGATCTATCTCTTTCGTTCAACTCTTCTTCTATTTGGTGCAATTTTTCATCCTTTTCCTGCAATTTCTCTTTCTCCTTAAGCCACAACTTTTCTCGTCGTTCCTTTTCCTTTTCCTTCTGCAACTGTTGTTGAGCTAACTCTGCTTCCAGTTTTTGAGCCTCCTCGAGTAACGGCTGCTCTTTCTTTCCCGTTTTGTTCAGCAAATGTTTTCGGCCACATTTGAAACTGCAAGAAGCAAACACAAACCATATCAGCATTGTTAATAACAGTAGCCTATAACCGAACCTCTTTGAACAAAGGTTGCAGTGTTAAACATTGAATTAAATAACGAGAACAGGCACTCAGTAGAGCAAGTGCCTCCGCCGGGCTGAACAGTTTATGATTTGTATCCCACTGATGGGCCGTATCTGGAATGGGATCTGAACCAACACCTAATTGGCTTGTTCTTGTTGTTTTATGAGTTATGTTTCATTCTTATTTTTTTCTTTCGTTCTTTCTTTCCAGGGGAGAGGGCATGGGATTGGGTAACAACACACAACATCAACCACATAACACCCCTTGACAAGAAGCCCACCAACAGCACTCCGTACACATGCACACAATCACCCATCCATGCTCAAGCTACCTAAAAGTCCTGGCAATATCCATACACCCCTCTATCTCCATAACTTCCAGGTACCTATCTAATTCCAATTTAAACTTACCTTCTGTTTCTGCTGCCACTACCTTTCCAGGAAGACCATTCCAGGCATTAACTACTCGCTAAGTAAAAGTCCCCTGCCTTGCTACCGTCTTAAGTCTCCTCTTCTCCACTCTCAGGCGATGGACCCTGGTCCGATCACTGTCTAGCTGCTCAATCATTCTTCTGCACTTGTCAGGTTTAACCCCTTCCTTATCTGAAACATGTCGATCATATCTCCTCGTAACCACCTCCTTTCTAGTGTATAAAGCCCTGTCTCCTTCAGCCGCTCCTCATAGCTGAGTAGGTAGGCCCGGAATCATCTCGTAGCCCTGTGCTAAACCCTTTATATGACAGTTACGTCATTCCAAAGTCGTGGTGACCAAAACGTCACAATGTTCTCGATGTGGCCATCACTAAATTCCGATGCAATGTAAACACCACCTGTTTTGATTTATAAATGATCCCCCTCTGAATACAACCTAAAACCCTGTTTGCTTTACCTACATATTGCTGCCTGGCACTGGGCTACCTGCTTGCCTCCTGTATCTATTACCACCCCCAGATCCTTCTCCTGTGTGACACGCTCCAAAATTACCCCTTGCATCCTGTAATCTCTATTTTCAATGTTCTTCCCCATCACCAACATCTTACACTTGCTCAAGTTAAATTCCATCTGCCAATCTTTTTCTCAATCCATGCACATATCAATACTTTCCTGAATATGATCACCACCCACCCTGCTATCCACTTTACCTCCAAGCTTTGTGTCACCTGAAAATTTGGAAAGCAGACTTTTCATCCCACGATCCAAATGGTTAATATAAACAATGAATAATGATGGTCCAATTACTGATCCCTGAGAGACCCCACAACTTACATCCTCCCAGCAAGACATCCTCTCACTCACAGCCACTCTTTGTTTCCTATCACTGAGCCAGTTTGTAATCCAATTAGTTACCTGACCAGCCACTCCACAAACCCTCACTTTGGCTAACAACCTCCGATGTGGTACCTTATCAAATGCCTTCTTAAAGTCCAGATATACTGTCCACTGCCTTTCCATCATCCACCCAATCAGACACTGCTACCTCTAACTGTAAAAGATTTGTTGGACAGGAACTATCTTTGGTAAACCCATGCTGACTACCTTTCATTAGTTTGTATTTATTTAAATGATTACTCATAATGGTCCCTTATTCCCTAATGAATGTCTCCAACATCGGAGTAACACATTGGAAGAAGCTGGAGTGAGTGTGTGTGTGTGTGTGTGTGTGTGTGTGTGTGTGTGTGTGTGTGTGTGTGTGTGTGTATGCAGCGAGTGAGGGAGAGAGAGACGGAGAAAGGTGAGTGGAGGAGACAGAGCGAATGGAGTAGGGTCGAGAGGTGTAGGTTAGGTGGGGGAGTGGATGGAAGGGGATTTGTGGGGGAGTGGATGGAAGGCGGTTTGTGGGAGAGAGAAGGGAAGGGAAGAGGGAGGGGAGGTGTAAGTGTGGCATCTGTGGCATATGTGGCCTGCCATAACGGGATCAGGAATAATTTCTTGTCAGTACATGCACATGTATGCCTGGTGGTTGGCTTCATGGTTAGGGTGGTGGGCTTGCGATCCTGGGATCCTGAGTTCAAATCCCACTTGGCTGTTGAATTAATACCAGGTGGGTTGATTCTGCCTGTCATCCTTCTGAAGTCGGCAAAATGAGTGCCAGCATGCTGGTATCCTGTGTCGGAGTGGCGACCCGTCCAGGATTATGCCGAAGAGCCAAGGAAACTGCTTCGGCAGCACCAATGCTTTGCACAGAGTATGGTCTCAATGAATGGATGGATGTAGACACATGTGAAGCAACCTTTTCAACAACGAATAACATAAAAAGAAAATGAGGAACAAATTTACAAATTAACATTTGGACTGTCTCACAAGGATTGCAATGATGGATGACAAATGCTGTACTGTACGAAGAGGGTCATGGAGTATCAGGCACTCCTCTGCTCATCCAGCTTTCAAAGTAAGTTTTGAAATATAACTTTTTGTGTTCTTAATTTTATTGTTGTAATCTTATCTGTATTATTTTGCTCAAAACACATACATACACAAATATGTGCTTGTATACCTTGAGGAGGTGGCTTCGTATTACAATTTTTGGTTTCTAATAATAATTAAGCCGATATTGTTTTGTTGCACATGCAGACTTCTATTGAGTTCACCTCGCTGTTATATCACATGATTGCATTAAGGATTGCATTACTTTGTCTTGCACGTGGTATGGTGACTCTCACACCTTATGTCACTCGGTGAAAGTGGCCCCTCTCTTAAAAAATAGTGAAGATCACTGCTTCAGACCTTCAGATCCTTTATCGTTTCGACTGTCTCTATTCCACAACCTTTCAGACAAACCACACAAACATCGATAGTCTTCTTGTGAAACATAAACTACACTTTTTTTCAGCAAGTGATGCACAAACTCGACTCCCCACCCCCAAAGGGTGAGTACTCTGCTCGTTATTTGTGAAAACGAAGTGTAAATTTGGTTAAAATTTTTGAGCTATCTTGTGCCCTTGGATAAAGGAATTATATTTTTGATGAAAACGTTTCTTGTTTACCTTACCAGTGAACGAGGTTTTTCTTTTTGTTCTTCTTCCTCCCGTTGATCCAGTATGATGGTTTGAACGATATTACCACCACAAATAAGAAGATAGCAATTGCAATGATCAGGACATCGCAAACTCTGGAAGCGAACTCTGCTTCATCCAGAGCGTCATGCTGGAAAATCTATGGACATGGAAAACGGCAGGGACAGGAGAAATGTTTATTACATTTGAAACTAGAAGGGCACTCGGTGGAGCGCATACCGCCACCACGCAATGCCTGATCCATGAGAACATATCAGGCCCAAAATACGTTTTTCAACAAGAAAAAAAGGCAATCAGAGATTGCAGACCCTAACCAGGACTTCTTTTCCTTAGTGTATTTTTAAAAAATAAGTTTTTGGGAAAATATGGCTGCCAACCATGTGACCAATGACATCACATGTGTGAACCTTTTGTTGCTCATGGACAGGTGGTCATACGTGTGAAGTTACACCTCGATTTGTTCAGACACTTCAGAGAAGAAGATTTTTGAAGGTTATTGTTTTTCTTAAACAACATAGCTGCCAAATCATGTGGCCGATGATGGAATATATTTTTTTTCTGTGGACGAGACGACCCTCAAAAATGTTCATCCTGATCGGATGCGGCATTCTACATTTGCAATTATGACATCATAACGAGGGCACCTATGACCTCATAAAAAATCGAACTCATTCCCCATGAGGAGTGCTTGCGATGTGTGGTTTCAATTTTTTCCTTCGTGCGCTTTCAGAGATGCAGAGGTCCAAAGTTTTTCAGTTTTTTTTCCAATATGGCTGCCACACCACGTGACTTATGATGTCATAATTATCATTAAAACATTCTACACGAGTAGTGACACCAATGGTGAAAATTTCGTCTCAATCCAACAAGCGGTTGTGGAGAAAAACACGAAAGTACTGTGTGGACAAACAGACAGACAGACAAACAAACACACAAATACAATTCCCTCTTCGTTGGCGAGGGTAAATATCATGTTATAGTATAGCTATAGTATACTGTATGGCAGCAATACAGTACTATATCATTTTTGATCCTATCTCTCAATGGTGAAAAATCACTTTAAAAAATAAATAATTCTCGTATCCAGATCCGGATTCGGATCTTCACCAAAATCAAATCAATTCGTCCTTGTCAAACACCCAACGTATCCACCAAGTTTTGTCCGAATCCGTCCACAACTTTTTGAGATATCGTGCTATATGTTTGGTTGTTTGGTGAAGGTTGTTTGGCCCAATCTCTCAATGGTGAAGAATCACTTTAAAATTCTAGTAGTTGGATCCAGATCTGGATCTTCACCAAAATCGAATCAGTTCAACCTTGTCACACACTGAACCTGTCCACAACTTTTTGAGATATCGTGCTATATGTTTGGTTGTTTGGTGAAGGTTGTTTGGCCCAATCTCTCAATGGTGAAGAATCACTTTAAAATTCTAGTAGTTGGATCCAGATCTGGATCTTCACCAAAATCGAATCAGTTCAACCTTTTCACACACCGAACCTGTCCACAACTTTTTGAGATATCCTGCACACAAACAGACAGACAGACAAGCAAACAAAGAGAGAGAGAAGGGTGAAAACATCACCTCCTTCACCTTCGGTGGTGGAGGTAATTAAACTAAACAATAGTTTTCAATGTTTTACAAAATCCAAAAGCTCGTGACAAAGAATAAGATGTTCGTGAAATTTGTTTCGAATCCAAACACAATGGGTCATCGAATGTACGAGAATTTATCATCTATCTATAATTCCAGCAGTGTGTGTGTGTGTGTGTGTGTGTGTGTGTGTGTGTGTGTGTGTGTGTGTGTGTGTGTCTGCGACCGCCATTTCTCGACAACCGCCAGTCCGATCTGATTGAAACTTGCCAGGAATATTGCCGGGGCCCTGCAGATGTGCCTTTTCAAGGTTTGATGTCAATCGGACGAGCGGTTCCCAAGTTACAGCCATTTATCTGTCAACCAATGACAAGACACGGTGCTATGACGTCACGAATGACGTCACAATTAATGTTTATTTATTATTTATTATTATTATTATTTTTTGCACGATTGATGGTCCGATCTGATTGAAACTTGCCAGGAATATTGCCGGGGACCCGCGGATGTGCCTTTTCAAGGTTTGATATTAATTGGACAAGCGGTTCCCACGTTACGGCCATTTTATTGCTTTTTTCAGTTTTGGAAAGGTGTATATAATCGCAGCTGAAGTGTCGTTCCACCTTATCATGCCATTTTTTCCCAAAGATATCTCAGAATAATGATAACAGCATATTAATAATAATAATAATAGCACAATAATTGGCAGTAATAAAAAGAATAACGTGATACAATGACCAATGTCTGTCAACCAATAACGACCTATATATTGTCTGTCAACCAATAATGACCAATAACGTCTGTCAACCAATGACAGGACACGGTGCTATGACATCACGAATGATGTCACAATTAATGTTTATTTATTTTTGGGGGAGAGAGGAGGGGGCAAGAGAAGGGGACGGGAGTGGGGGCGAGAGAGGGGTGAGAGTGGGGGTGGGGGAGAGAGGGGGCGAGGCTGGGGGGAGGGGGTCGGGGGGAGAGAGGGGAGGGAGGGGCAGGGGGAGAGAGCGAGGGGCGGGGGAGAGAGGTAGGGGGCGGGGGGGAGAGAGGGGGGGGCGTCACAATTTTTCTTTTTCTTCATTTGATATGACGTCACAATTGATGCTGGGGACCTGAGTATGTTTCCCAAGTTATGGCCATTGATGATACGGTTGGTCCGATATAATTGAAACAATGCCCCAATCCAGTCGTTGTTTACGAGAGGGAAGGAACGAAGCTGCACATACTGGCATGCACCTACGGGCCCGCACTAGTTATTAAAATGTTAAGAGTTTATCTCTAAATCCAGGAAAGTGCAAAATAGTTTTAATTTAACAATTAATGAAATTTACGAAAGAACTAGTACGGGCACGTAGGGGCGGGCCCGTAGGTGCATAAATGATGACTGGATTGGGGCATTGTTTCAATCAGATCGGACAAACTGTATCATAAATGGCCATAACTTGGGAAACACCTGGGAAACATATTCAGGTCTCCAGCGTCAATTGTGACGTCATATCAAATGAAGAAGAATTGTGACGCCCCTTCTCTCTCGCCCCCCCCAAAATAATTAATAATAAATAAATAAACAAACATTAATTGTGACGTCATAGCACCATGTCCTGCCATTGGTCGACAGATAAGTGGGCTTAACTTGGGAACCGCTCGTCCGATCGATATCAAACCTCGAAAAGGCACATCCGCGGGTCCCCGGCAATATTCCTGGCAAGATTCAATCCGATCGGACTGGTGGTCGTCCGGTTATTAATAATTTGGGGGAAAACATTGGCATGAGAAGGTGGAACGACACCTTCAGCTGCCATATATACACCTTTTCAACACTGAAAAAGCAGTAAAATGGCCGTAACTTGGGAACCGCTCGTCCGATCGATATCAAACATCGAAAAGGCACATCCGCGGGTCCCCGGCAATATTCCTGGCAAGTTTCAATCAGATCGGACCGGCGGTCGTCGAGAAACGGTAGTCGCAGACAGACAGACAGACAGACAGACACATAGAGATTGCTGAAATTATAGATAGATAAATAAAATTTATTTTTCCACCACCACCACTATCACAGCCGTTTCCATCACAACAAAAATTATCACCATCAACAACCAACAATAACCCCTCCACCACCATTACAACAACCATTGTCACCCTGAACACCACTTCCATGACGTGACCATCACTCCTCGAACCTGAGATGACTCCCTGTCCTTCCATGCTTCCCAATCCCACGGTTCATTCCCAATGGATCACCGACTCGGTTTTCCCTCCAACACAAGTTGATATTATGGACCCTCAGAATGAAAAGGTTCAAATATCGAACAAACCGTGTCAAATGGAGAACCTCGCCGCCATTGGATCATTTACCTTCCATCACGTGTGGTAATCAATGTAAATTGTTACTCCAAACTTGCCGACTCGGTGATAGAAGACGCCATTTGTATTTTCCCTCCTCCATCGGTATCCCGTGTGGACACGGACAACTCGCTTGTGTTACAAACTCTCAATACAACACCTGTTCGCTTGGACATCAAACCACAAACAACTACTTGATGAACAACTGATAAACGAACTCCTTTGGTGTTGTGAACCTTCCCGAGTTCGTGATCTCTCACAATCCCCTCGTACCTGCTGTGGAGATCGCCATGTTCCACCAAGGACGAACAACACGAAGATCACGATGGAGAACAACATCTCTGCTCCACGTCGATCCTCCAACTGACGCTTCAACGACACGTCTCTTCCTTATGTATTTGCTGTTGATGGAATTATCATTGTGACGATGAACAACCACAGTGACGTCACAATGGTTCGGTGTGTGTCGAGTTCGAATTGAACCAGATCTGGATACAGATTGGATAATTTATTTTAATTTTTCACTGATTCTTCACCATTGAGAGATGGGGTCAAAATGATATATGGCACGATATCACAAAAAGTTATGGACGGACTATGACGAGTGACGTCATGATAAATGCTGAGATACCGGATCGTGCAAAATGTCGGCTGTGACGTCATCGACAGATTTTTTTTTTTCATGACATCAGATATGAACATGACACTTACCATTTGAGTTCCAAAATGAGTGACATATAAAATCCGCACATTTTCTCATGATAAACAAAACCCTAAATAACACACACGTCACACTCACTCAACGTCACAATCAAGAATCCCTTTTCAGGATCAGTTTCTCTCAAATAACCAGGTTTGGACAAAACGCCATTTTCACAATGATTGTGGCATGGTGAACGCCATTGATTAACTTCCTGAATTGTTCCAGGTTATTTTAACTGGGTTATAATGTAATGTATAATGATTGTATGACGTCTAGAGAAACGTCACAGGATGTGATGTCACATGTGGGCGGAGTCTGGTGGGCGGGGCCAAAGTGAGGGACGATGAGTCGTGATCTCTTGCACCCATCCTCCTCCCCAAGTTGTGACCTGGTTGTTTTGTTTTGTTCTGTAATAAACGGTTAAATTCCTTCGCTGTTATTGAATCCTTAAAAACGCCTGAAATGAACGAGATGACCTTTGATTGAACCGGATGTTATTGTACTTGTACATAAGGACATCACGTGATGTTGTGAAATGTTTAATTTTGTTTTATTTATATAATAGCGAACGCAGTGAGCTTCATACTTAACGCGTGCACGTGAGAGAATAGGAAACAACAACACAATACCCCTGCTTATTTGGAATCCGTGTCGTTAGCTATGACCTTTTGCTTCCGGTTGTTGTTAAACGCTGTGCGGTGTATAAACACGATTGGGTTTTATTTCTATCTTGTGAATATTACTTAACGCGTGCACATGAGAGATTAGGAAACAACAAAAACAACACAATACCCTGCCAATTGTGAATCCGTTTTGAAATGAATGTGAGAGAAAAAAAACCTTCGGAGTATAAGGCTTTATTTCACTTGATTGAAGCCGTCTCTACAAACACAAAAGGAATACATGTGCAGTCGATCACCGCAAAGTATAACAACGATTAGCCAGCATAAGCACGGAGTCCGGTATACTCTCAATTCCCACCATTCAAGGAGCACCAAGTGAACCATCGCAGTTAATGACAATGCCCCAGGGACAATCCCTCCGACCGCGCGGCATCTCGGTTTTATCTCTCCCGTGTGATCAGATAATGTTTTATCTGATCACGCATCACGTGATCGCGCGTCACTTCATCTTTTATTTCATCACACGTGTCGTTGGCTTTGACCATTTTGCTTCCGTTTTTTTTTTTTTGCTTCTGGTTTTTTTTGTTTCCGGTTTTTGTCATGGGGAATGATGCATGCCGGGAGATGATGACCGGAAGTGTTTATTTATTTATTCAATTTTTTTTTTCCCAAAGTTAATTTTATACTTCCGAAAGTGATTTTTTTTCATGACAGGTGTGATGAATTGAAGGATGTGACGCGTGATCACATGTCACGCGGCTCGCACACGGGACAGATAAAACCGAAATTCTGCACGGTCGGTGGGATTGTCCCTGGGGCAATGTCATTTACGGCGGTGGTTCACTTGGTGCTCGTTGAATGGTGAGAATATACCGGACTCCGTGCTAATTGCTGATTTATTTTGCGGTGATCGACTGCACGTGTATACCTTGCACATGTACTCCTTGCTGCACATGTATTCCCTGATGTGCCCGTAGAAGCGGCTTCAATCAAGTAAAATAAAGCCTACACTCTGAAGGTTTTTCCCTCGCATTCATTTCAATTTATTTCACTCGATCCCTTCGGCTCCCTCAACCGACGATGGACAAGATCTACAAGCCGGAGAGGTTTGATGCAGACCCCAACGCTACTGACTCGGAAATGAAATGGTCGCATTGGTTCCGTTCCTTCTCACACTATCTGACCATCATTGAAGAGGGAGCCGACAAATTGGCCGCCCTTGTAAACCATGTCTCGCCCAGTGTATTCAGGCTCTTCTCGGAGTGTGACACCTACGATGCAGCGATCGACGTGCTGCAGGCGCTCAACGTGAAGCGCAAGAACGAGGTGTACATACGACATCTTCTCAACACACGCAGGCAAGCAGCCGGGGAGACAATCAATCAGTTCCTGCAAGCTCTGAGGCAGTTGGGAAAAGACTGCAGTTTCCGGGCTGTAACCGCCGAGGAACACCGAGATGAAGCGACCAGAGAGGCGTTCATCCAAGGGCTCAGATCAGCCCCCATTCGGCAACGCTTACTGGAGAAAGCACAACCCACTCTTGAAAAGGTAGCTGACCAGGCCCGAGCAATGGACACGGCTCAGCAGCAATCTGAGTCATATGGGACACCGGTGTTGCTAATGAACGCTGCCACGGTGGAAACTCAAGGAACCCCCCGGGACACCTCCGACACTGAGGATGGAGATAAACCCGAGGAATCGGATACCCAGACCTCATCAAACTCCTCAGCAACTACTTCGGTTGGTAAATGCTTCTTTTGTGGGTATAAAAGACACCCCCGTAACAAATGCCCCGCCAGGGATACCACATGCATGAATTGTGACAAGAAAGGGCATTATGCCAGGGTATGCAAATCTACTCTTAGAAGAAATAAACCCACTTCTGCGGCTCTCTACTCACAAAAGAAACTAACAGCAGCTTCACCGGGGAATCTATCCAAAGTTATCATCAACGTACGAATTAACGGGCATATGGCTGAGGCTCTGATTGATACCGGTAGCTCTGAAAGTTTCGTCAACAGCTCGCTAGTGAAGGGCAGGAAATGGAAGATCCACCCGACAGACAATACGATATGCATGGCCTCCACATCACTACAGTCCCGCGTACGAGGGTACTGCAATGTTGAATTGGACGTAAAACGGTACACGCATCGGGATGTAAGGGTACTGGTGCTTCGTGATTTATGCGCAGATGTAATTCTGGGTCATAATGTCCTCAAGCAGCACACGAGCGTCGAAATACCCTTTGGAGGAAGCAAACCTCGTCTAATTTTAAATGCTCTGACCACCGCAGAGGTATCGTCCCCCCTGCTGTTTGCTAACTTGTCGCCGGTCTGCAAACCGATAGCGATCAAATCGCGACGATATACCACTGCCGATATGAACTTCATCACTTCTGAGACCAAGCGATTACTGGAATAAGGTATTATAGAACCGAGCGATTCGGCATGGCGCGCGCAGGTGTTGGTGACCACCAACCAGAACCATAAGAAACGAATGGTTGTCGATTACTCTCAAACGGTCAATAGGATCGGGGGGAACATGATATGAATCTGGACAGATTATTGAGCATTGCTAGAAAATATAATCTGACCCTCAACTACGAGAAATGCGTATTCTCGGCAAGGTCAATTGACCTTCTCGGCTACACAATAGCCGACGGCACGATTAAGCCTGATCCTGAATGATTGCGCGCACTTCGTGAGCTACCCCCACCTCAGGACCTGCAGACAATGCGCCGGGTGATCGGCATGTTCGCTTACTACGCGAGATGGATCTCCCAATACTCTGAAAAAATACATCCCCTATTGCATTGCAAAAACTTCCCACCAGATGCCGCTGTTGTAAAAGCTTTCAACAGCCTCAAAGATGATATCAGTAATTCCGTGGTATTATCGATCGACAGCTCGGTGCCCTTCGTGGTGGAAACGGACGCTTCCGATCACGCGATAGCCGCGACGCTCAATCAGTCCGGACAACCCGTCGCGTTCTTCTCGAGAACTCTCTCAGGAAGCGAGCAGAGACACTCAGCGATAGAGAAGGAAGCGTACGCTATTGTCGAAGCCCTACGTAAATGGAGACATTACTTACTGGGCAACCACTTCACACTCGTCACGGACCAGCGATCCGTTGCCTTCATGTTTGATGGGAAAAATAACGGGAAATTTAAGAACGAGAAAATAATGAGATGGCGGATAGATCTATCTTGTTATAGTTAAGACATTGTTTATCGGCCCGGGAGGGAAAACCCTGCTGCAGACACCTTCTCTCGGGTCTACTGTTCGGCGACAATCGGTCGGGCTTTGCAAGACCTCCATGTGTCTCTGTGCCACTCGGGCGGGGGTAACCAGAATGGCACATTTCGTGTGCAGACAAAACCTTCCCTATTCTATCGAAGATATTAAACAAATGAATGCTTCTTGCCCTGTTTGTGCTGAACTAAAACCCAGATTCTATGGCGCGGCTCCCGGCATATTGATCAAGGCCACTTCCCCCTTCGAGAGACTAAATATCGACTTCAAAGGGCCCCTGCCGACCGAGACAGACAACAGATACATATTCACTGTTGTTGATGAGTATTCAAGGTTCCCTTTCGCATTTCCGTGCTCGGATATGACCTCAGGCACTGTCGTGAAATGTCTGTCTGACCTCTTCGCTATGTTTGGGAAACCTTCGTACATACATTCAGACAGAGGGCCGTGTTTCATGTCGGCCGGGCTAAAACAGTTCCTATTTGAGCACGGCATAGCAACTAGTCGAACGACGGGTTACAACCCACAGGGTAATGGGCAGGTGGAACGGTATAATGGAGTCATTTGGAAAGCCGTAACCCTGGCGCTAAAATCGAGAGGACTGGGGCCCGAGCGGTGGGAGGTTATCCTACTCGACGCTCTGAATTCCATACGCTCTTTGCTCTGTATGTCCACCAATGCAACTCCTCACGAACGAATGTTTACTCACCAGCGACGTTATGTTGACGGCCAATCGGTGCCCAACTGGCTAACCTATCCCGGAACAGTGTTCATGAAGCGCCCGGTACGACAAAGCAAGTATGAACCAATGGTGGAGGAGGTCGAACTCATCGATGCTAATCCTGAGTATGCTCATGTTAGACTTCCTGATGGCAGGGAGACCACAGTGTTGGTTCGCCATCTGGCTCCCGTAGGTACTCCTCCTGCAGGAACTCCTCCATCCGGCACTCCTCCCTCTGACATTCCCTCCCCAGGTGTTTCCCCCCCAGGAACTCCACCCGAGAATGGTGGCGACGGAGCTACAGCATTCCACCCGAGAATGGTGGCGATGGAGCTGCCACGTTCCACCCGAGAGCGATCGAGGAGTCATCCCTGGCACGAGTCGAGGCTCCCCAAGAGGTTCGGAAGCCTCCCTCAAGTGAAACCACCATTTACTCCCGGAGAGGTCGACGGATAAAACCCCCTCGCCGACTCGATCTGTAAAGGGGATTATCGGCATCCCTCGATGGCACCTTACCATGTTCCTATAACTCAAAATAATCCTCACTGCTTGGCATGTATGCTTCTGTAGTTTTAATAGTTCGCGCTGCTTGAAATGTATACTCCTCTAGCGTTGAAGTAATCATGGTGCGTTAGTTGGGCCTCTAGTTACATTTTAAAGACGGGGAGAATGTGATGAATCGAAGGATGTGACGCGTGATCACGTGTCGCGCGGCTCGCACACGGGACAGATAAAACCGAGATGCCGCGCGGTCGGGGTGATTGTCCCTGGGGAATTGTCATTTACGGCGGTGGTTCACTTGGTGCTCGTTGAATGGTGAGAATTGAGAGTATACCGGACTCCGGGCTAATTGCTGATTAATTTTGCGGTGATCAACTGCACATGTATTCCTTGCTGCACATGAATTCCCTGATGTGTCTGTAGAAGCGGCTTCAATCAAGTGAAATAAAGCCTTATACTCCGAAGGTTTTTCCCTCGCATTCATTTCAACAGGAAGTGTTTATTTTGTATTTAACATTACTGGGAGTGATTTTGAAACTCTTTCCGAAACTTTTAATTTATTTAATTCTTGACCAGAAGTGATCGTTTATTTATTTATTTATTCAATTATTTTTTTTTTCCCAAAGTTAATTTTAATAAAGATATCTCCCGCATCATCAAAAATAATTTTTAATCGTGATTTACATTATTTGATCGCTGATCCCGAATCCAGGCCGAAGTAACCGGAAATTGCGTCACAATCATCAGCTGTGCGGCACTTACATGTACCACGGTATAGTTGGCAAGTATACAGTTGTGAACAAGTTTTATGTAAAGTCAGAAGCGAATGTAAGAAGAATTCTACGTTCGAGTCTCGGCTTTGCCTATTCCATATTATTCTCACTGTGTTCCGCGAAACTCTGTTAATTTACCTGGAAAGTAATTCGTTTGAACCGATGAACGAGTGATGCATTGTGGGTCCATCAATCACGGAGTCCACGTGACCGGCTTGCGGCGCCATCTTTGAGGTTCGTCAATGTCTGGTTCGAGTTGTGTGTTTGAGATCTCGGAGAAGATAAATTACATTAAGGAACCTTGATGTCCATGTACATGTAACAGCCTTGTAAACCACCGTTCTGGTAAGTACTTGGAATGTTTAGTATGTCCGATTAATTCTTGACGTCGGACATACGTCACAGTCACGTGACTTCGCTTGGTAACGTGACCGTGACGTCGGACATACGTCACAGTCACGTGACTTCGCTTGGTAACGCGAGGGCCGAGGCATTAATGTTTTTGCATGATGTACCGTTGCTTAATTGCCCTGTTACTATTTTAATAACTAACCACAGAATATATTTTTCTTTTTAATCTCAGGAGTGTTTACACATGAGGCAATGAAAAACTACCGATCACTGGAAACCCACAAATTTTTTTGGTCTCTGGTTGGGTGCAGACTGTGCTACACAAAAATGTTGGAGGTAACCATGTTAGAGCCTCTAACATTTGTTTGATCAACCATCAACTCTAACATTTGATATAGATTGATGGCTCAAAGCCACAGAAGTCTCCTCTGGTTCAGTAGCCTGACTTGGTATGAGATAAAAGGAGAGTTCTGAATTTTTTGCCTTGTTATTAGTACAACTGAAAATACAGCAACTTTTCGGCATTGTTGCAAATAATAATGTGTAATAAAGGCTACGAAAGAAACAAACTTGTAACAGGTACGAGTCGAGTGCCGTGCGATAGCGCTAGCGCTACATACACCGCTGCAACACATAGCAGGGCGATCCGAGCGAACGAGGTACTTTGTTTTCCCCTTCGCCAGCGTTGCTATGCGGACATTGCATTATGGGTCGGCGACGTTCCCGGATGTCCGACCCCGAGAATTACAGTCCATCGACGATCCTCATCAAACTTGGTTGAATTGGAGCAATTTTCACGTGAAGAATGGGTCAACATTTCACCCTCTCACTGTGCAAAGCTCGTGGAGACTATTGTATGTGAACTGGTACACTCACCACATCCAAAACTCCACACATGTTCGTACTCCCACATCTTGATTCTGATCACCCGTGCGCTCCCTGAGAGCGCTGCCCTCAGGACAGCTCATCAAACATGATGGTGATGCCCCCAGATGGTGATGATGGTATCAAACCCCAGAGCCACAATCACTTTCATCCAACCCAACATATTTCCCCCCATTCTGAAATAAACCCGTTATCCATTTCAAAATCCAAGATCCACAATTTTAACACAAAACCGAGACCAACATTTTCTCTCATAAATGATCAAAGATTTCAAGTTCATTTTGAGGACGTTTGCACCATCTTCATGGATCACGAGCTTTATGTACACTGGTCATCTCTCAAGTATTGAGGATGTTTCCGAATGTGACCAGGTTTGCGTTCGCCAGGTTGTAACCCAGCTGAATCATTGTGATCCTGAGATTGATCCTCGTTATGAAGATTTTGTGGAAAGAAGAGGCAGTTGTAGTCCAAGAGCCTGGGCACTTTTATTTACCCGTCTGAGGCCATAAGGCTTGAGGATGTTTTCTAATTCAGAATTTTATGCAGATTCAGAAAATCCAATTCTTAATGGTCAAAGCCTCTGCGTTCTTTGTGAAAATAACGTTTTCTTATTGTTATGGGTGGTGTTTTTGGTGAAAGTGCGAAAAAGCGTTTTTGGTCTACATGATACAAAATTGCCAGGCCACATGGCCATTTCGGGTATCTAATCATAGGTTAGTGACGTGAATAATACACTATGTATAAACAACATCATTACATTGTGTTTAGGTGAATTCATAGGCAGTTTTCGCTCAAAATAGTTGATAAAAATTCACTCGCTAGTATATATTTGTATTGAAATATCTACATGATAACTTTATCTTTCTCAGACCAGCTGTTAAGGCCCAGTCACACCTTGACGATTTAGCCAGCTTATGCCCATTTTTGAAAAATTTGTCTAAAACGCTGGCACACGTCGAATACGTTATGGGTAAGTTTTGGAAACATTGAGAGCACGCTGAAAAACACTGCCATACGTCGTAGTACGCTGGCTTTCATCATTGTACTTTGCGGTTGTCCTCAAATTTTAGCATGCTTGAAATTTTACGGCGTATGCCAGCGTATGACTCACAAGTTCCGCGACGCTAACCATAAGTTGTAGGCACGTTATGCGATCGTTGACACACGTCGACACGCGTTAATTGTAAGTTAATCATAAGTCAAAACACGTCGAGGTAATGTTAAGCGTACCCGAAACTTATTTCTAACCTATGAGTAACGTGTTGTAGGAATGTTACGCGATCGTTGACACACGTCCACACACGTTACTTGTAAGGTACTCATAAGTCGAAACACGTCAATGTAATGGTTAGCGTCAGTGTTCCAGACTCCCTGTTTTTTTTTTGTTTTTGTTTTTTTGGTTTTTTTTTTTCGGTATGACGGTGATGTTGACACTTCGATTTCTAGTGCAGTTATGATTTAAATCGTTGAGCAGCAGCCGATTAATTATATTGTATTATAACCGCACTAGAAATCGAAGTGTCAACATCACCATCATACCGAAGAAAAAAAAAATACCCCCAAGAGGGAGTGCCGGTCATCTCTGCCAGAGGTCGAAAGTAACTCTGTGCCAGACTGGAATAGGGGCAGTTCATAAAGTACGTACGCTCTACTTCCGGGTTTCAAAACCACCCACCCCCTTCTGTATGCAGGCCAGTGACCACCCAACCACCCCCCTCATACATCGCTAATCACTTGCAAAGCCAGCAGTTCCTTATGAACCGATGTTTGTAAGTCGTGACGATGCAGTCCCTAGCGGTGTAATTTACCTTTTTCTTTTAATATCACAGCACGTCATTTATGAAAATAAAAGTACAAATTGACATTCAAAACAATGTTAATGTCATAAATGAAAGTAAGTGTGCATATAAACTTGTGTTCCATTGTTTTAGTTAAATCTGACAAAAGCTTCAAATGTAATATTTGTCTCTGAGAGTTCCGGTTCTTAAGTTAATACTTTTTTTTGTATGTACGTACTTCATGAATGGCCCATACGGGGAATCAGAACGAAGTTTGAAGGGCTATAAAATCGGAACGAGAGCAAATTTCAAAAAAATGGCTTGTGTTGTTCTAGATAATAGTCCATAGTATCTGGATCACTAATAACATTTGATCTCTCTTGATAAATGAGGGAGGAGATACGATTTGAAATCGACTATTTTCGCAACTTTGACAACCTCGTGACGTTGACCGCGACCTTGGACGACCTTGTAAGTTATATCGTTGTGCATGTCTCATCGACCTCTCTCCATTCCACTATTGGTTATTTGTCTCCACTCTGTTTGATTGCGTACGGACGGACGGACAGAATTCGAGACTGGGGTTATTAGGTCCTCTCTACTGAGATGATAGAGATGACCGAAAAACCAGGGAGTCTGCAACACTGACGCTAACCATTACATTGACGTGTTTCGACTTATGAGTAACTTACAAGTAACTTTTGTCGACGTGTGCCAACGATCGCATATCGTGCGTACAACTTATTCCCATCGCATGCGGAACATGTGAGGCATATGGCAAGTACGTCATAAAATGTTTAACACGTTTAAAAGTACAAGACGTACTCCATTTACTACGACGTATGATAGCGTACTTTAGCGTTCTATTCACGTATTCGACGTGCGCCAGCGTTTTAGACGCATTTTTCAGAGGTCGGCATACGCTGGCAAGATCGCCAAGGTGTGACTGCGATGTTGACACTTCCATTTCTCCGGCAGTTATGATTTGAATCATTGTGCAGCAGCCTTTTAATAGGCTACGCCACGTGATCGTCGGCGATACGTGCAGCACGCTATGCATAAGTTAGACTATCGTTGGGCATAGGTTGTGAATGCCGACAACAGGCTAAGCATTCATTGTTATAAGTTATCTATAAGACAACGAAACGTTCTGTGTCCGTTACTAGTATGTTATGCAGACGACCAACTCGTTATGAATACGTCCGAATCTTTAAAAAATACATCAAAAGTTCAGCGTAAGCCAGCGTTTTACATACATTTTGATATGTTGCCATTGCTGGCTAAAATGACAAGGTGTGACCGGGCCTTTATTGTTCCAGTCACATAACAAGTGTCTGCTATAATTAGAAGTATTTCAATGAAAATACATAAAGGAAAATGAGTATTGATCACAATGTTTGAACACGACTTTTCTGGTTTTCAGGCAAGGCTGACAATTCAGTTGCATCACACAAATACGAGTAGGAATTGTCATATTTATGATAAGTTTAAACATACTGATATTATTATTGAATTTCCAAGGTGAAATAGACAAGTGCATTTGAAAACCATTAAGTGTTAGCTTAAGAACCATAACCATTAATATATCTTCCCCAAAGTTTCTAGCTGAACCATCAGGTCAGGTATGGGAGCATGTGCCAGAACAGCGCGTCGCTGCGTCCACTTTCCGCCGGTACTCCAGGGGCCTCCGTCTGGCCATCCCCCAGGCAGATGCCAGGCCCATCCCCATCTCCTTGAGATGATGGTCAACCTGCTGCAACCATGAGGCACGTGGTCGGCCCACTGGCCTCCTCCACTCATGAGACTCCCTCGCTGAGAGAATCTGGTGAGCAGGATCAGCGTCAGGAAAACGAGCCACATGTCCATACAGCCGCAGCTGACGCTCACGGACTATGCAGGTAACAAATCTCATCCGAGTCTCTCTCAGCAACCGCTCGTTGGACACAAAATCCGACCAGCGATAGGTCTTGGTGAACCATCACCAAGCAAGTATGTGTGGTACAATCAAACATGATATATGTTTGTGCTTTTTTTTTTTGTTGAGATGTGTCGCTAATCATTCAAAGTCATCTTCAGATTCATCTGAGGAAGAGTTGTATTCCACTTGGTCATCATCATTGGTCAACTCTGCATCTAAGTCATTATCAATATGATTGAATACGTCTTCTGGTACTTGTCGGCCTTCAAACCACTTTAGAGCATAATGGCCATCCTTGGGTATCCATCCATTTTCCTGTGGGTCCCAGCTGCAGGAGTGTGAGATTATTGCTGTTTTCCACACTGATACTACCAGATTGGTGCGTTTCAACTTCTCAAATAGTACAGATCTGCAAGGAGGCAGGTTGCTAGGATCTGTTCCTTTGATTTTATACAAAGGTTGAAACCGGTTCTTTGGGGCCAAATGTGTCTCACCTGCCTGTATTTGGCAGGTGAGACAGTATCAACTGAGGTTCAGAATGGGCTTTTTGAAAGTGTTGTGGAGTTAGGTTCTGATAACAGATACCGACAGTGTTGTGAAGTGTGCCAGCTCCAGATAATGTTTCTGAATTCTCGTCGTAGTTGTCCCATGCAACACCAGTGGCAAGTCCAGCCTGCTGTAACAGTCCATGAGGTGTGACATGACCGTTTTCAGAAACAGTCATGTCTAAGTCTGTTTCCAGTAATTCAACTATATGATAACTTATACAATGACCAAAATGGTTCATAATTTCTATGACTTCCCTTCTGCCAGTCATGCTTTTCAACCCCATTTCTAGACATAAATGTATGGCTGGCTTTACAATACCCCTGGTTGTGGCAAATATAGCATCTTGAGCAGCTGACTGTACATAACGTTCTGCACACTGATTTGTCCCAACCTTCTCAGAACCTGTGTACAATACTCGATAAAATTGCAACAATACATCAGGTGGTGTGACTTGTCCTTCTGCAAGGGCTTCTGTTGTCAGTGGGTTTGGAAAATCTTTGATGCAGTATCTTTTCAGATAATAACTGAACTTTATATGCTGCACCATCAAGTCCTAAGTCATCCAATATTGATTTGTAACGAGCATGAAAAGAAGTCATGAGCTCAGCACGCTTGTCATCTACGACATGTTATTTTATGTACTGGACAATCATCTCAAAGGCTTTTGTATGAATGTCCCTTGATTTTCCATAATCGGTCTTTTCACTTGATGAATCTACTGCCCTGTGGACTTTGACATATGCTTTACGACAAGAATGGTGATATTTGACTTCCTTTGCAACTAAGTCCACATGTCCAATTTTGACAAGAAGATGTGTGTCCTGAAGTATAAGTATAATCGCAGCATCTTTTATGGTCGGAGCAGCATCTTTTGTTTCACAACTGCCTATCAATTGAACTTTATGATTCACAGTTTTACGTTTGTTGTCATAGAAGGTACAAATGGCTTGAAACACCCCAGATGATGAGGCTTCCTGATGCTGTATATGTGATCTTAATAGTTTGTTTGGCAGATCTGTTAAAGGTGTGCTAATGGGATTAACCTTGTCTTCTGTAGTTTTAGGAACTGCTGTGAAATTTTTGTAACAGATTGTGTGATATCCTATACTCTCACTGTCATTATAGTCTGTGGGTAAACTTGCACATACTGATGAATATTTGGAGCTTGTACTGAGTTTGGATAGTCTGGAAGTTTTAGCAGCCATCAATTTATCCCAGGTTCTACTGTCAAATGGTTTGATTTCATCTTTGCTGCAATGTCCCATGTGCAAAACACATGAACGTGTTGTTGATGGTGTAGCCATTTTTACCAGGTCAGCTTCTGAAAAATACAACAAACACTCAAAGTAAATTTACAGCAAAAACTTCTTCATTGCTCTGGACATGCTTTAACCACCAAAGGTTCTATGTGCTCAGCAGAATTGGTGCACATCCAAGACATCATTATTAATCCTAGTCGACTTATTTTTTTACAAAGGTTTGGAGTATTTCATGATGAAAATATAGCACAGATTAATTTTCAAAAGACCTTTAATGTAAATGTTCTATTGACAAGGCTACAACAATTCACTAGATATATAACGCCAACCCTAGTATGTAAAGCATGTCACATTTGCTCTACGGCTTGGATACGGCGGCCGTACCCCCCCCCTGAATTGACAGAAACATGCGGCGGCTGCAGTTTCTGAGGTGGCCTCAGGGTGGCCCTTTTACAGGCCGTAGGGGTCTCCGTGGAATTAAAGCGCGGAGTTATAACTTTTTTCATTTCTCGGTTGGCCGTAGCAATTCGACAAGCCGTAGCCATGACGTAGATGTGTTCCACATCGACCGTACGTAGGGCGTACGGTGGGCTTGCGTTATTCGTGCGTTTTCCGTAAGCTCTTATCAATGAAAAATGAATTTTGCCAACCCCCAAAAAATTACGGCAGCCGCACTATTTCCACGTTCGCCTTAGGGCCCCCCTGCGGTTGCCTTGCAGGCACCTTGAGGCTACCTTGCATCTGCCTTAAATTCTATGGCCGCCGCAGGGACGCCCTAAGGTCACCGTGCGACATCAAATCGAATACCGTATGGCACCCCCACGTTTTCGGTCTCCACAATTTCTAAATACGCCGTGCGGCTATCCAAAAAATAAAATCAAATGTGACTGCTACATTGTGTGACCGTGGAAATACTGCGGCCGCCCTATAATTGCTAGTGGCCGTAGAATTTTTTAGACCCTACGGCCACCGAGCCAAATGTAACTGAAGCATAAGTAAGAATGTACACTTGTGATTTTTTTCCAAAATGATATCAAGAGAATGGATATTTTTCTCTAATTTTTGGCCATAAACAGCTCTAATAACAATAAGGTTCATCCCATATGACATTATTTATATATAGTAACCTTCCGCAGGTCATTAGCTTTAATTTGATACCCTACATGCCAAGGTTGCCATGTGATATTGGATCATGAAAGCTGAAACTGATATTTTCTATTTTTGCAGAAAATGCTACCCGCAACAATAAGAAAATGGTATTTTTCACATAGAACGCAGAGGCTTTGGCCATTAAGAAATGGATTTTCAGAATGTACACAAAATTCTGATTTAGAAAACATCCTCAAACCTTTTGGCCTCAGACGGGTAAATAAAAGTGCCCAAGCTCCTGGTCTATTGTCATCGTTCTCTGCATCTTGGATGTTGGTTTTTACCAGATGTCGTCCATTCCACTTTGTGCCATCTCTGAGTCGGTTGCTATGATGACCCAGTTGCTGCAATATCTGTTGTGGAGGTGATGGTGAAGTCGTTAGTTTATGTGTGCGATTGGGGCTTTTCACTCTGACCCATTGGCACACTGCAAATGAAGGTGACTGCTCTCCACCACTTGTCTGCGTATTCCTTCATTTTCTGCTGTCGCTTCACAATAGACTTTGTCATCACCTCACTCTTTGCATCTGCCGCTGTTGGTGGTTTTACGAGATTAAGTGGCAGGCGCAAGTTACGCTCTATCGTTAGTCTTCCCAGTCAACAAATGAGGCGTAGAGCGATACGAGTGCAACAGAGTATGAATAGCCTGATCAAATGTCTGTCCATCAGCCAGACTTGCTTTTATGCTTTCTTTGACTCTGTTGAACCTCTCCACCCCACCGTTGCTCTGTGGATTATACCGTGTAGTTAGGTGATGTTCAATGCCATTTGTCCTTGGCCCTTGAGGTATTGTGTGAATTCCTCAGATGTAAATTGAGGTCCGTTGTCCATCGCAATGGATTCGGGAAGCCCCCATCGTGTAAATATCTTGTCCAGAATGCTGATAATGGACAAAGTTATCAAACTCGTAGCCGCGATCTTGAGTCATTTGCTGTGAAGATCATGGACTATAATTAAGTACTTCTGGTTGTGAGGTGCTCGTCGAACCTCACCGAAGATGTCCACCTGTAACTGGTGCTAAGGTTTCTCCGGTCATAATCTAGGCTGAAAAGGAGCAGGACATGGATCTCCTGCTTTCTTGTTGAGAACGCATGCTTCACAATTCTTTACAAACTGTTCAATGCGTGTCAATACCCGGCTACCAAACCGAATCACAACATTTCCGTTTCATTTTGACGATCCCAGGATGTCGAGATCCATCACTCGCTGCTGTAGTTCTTTTCGGATCACCACGTAGGTGCCACAGGTGAGACAACCTTCATCAAAGATGGATAGCTCATGTCGAATCCTGTAGTAAGGTAGTAGCTCCTCTGTGATTTGTTGAGGCCAGTCCGTTTGGAGGAATTTGCACAGTTTTTGCAGAATTTCATCCTGTTGGGATTTTGATTTGAGCTCATCGCAAATGACTAAATTTGCAGTTGTATTTGCAATAACGGTCTTTACAAAGGCATCAACTTCACTAATAACCTCATTCTTGGTGTTCGCTTCTGGGGTTTTATGACTGAGCGTGTCTGCCTGTTGATTATGGGACCCCGCCAAGTATTCTATGTCAAATTCATACTGGTAGAGATGGTCTGACCACCTGTAAATTTGAAGTGGTCGATGTCCAGATCCTGATGTAGCGAGTAGTGTTGTCAGTGCTTGATGGTCTGTGCAGAGGGTGAACTTTCTACCAGATATACGAGATCCATCTAAAAAGAAACGGGACTGAGCCTGCTGTGTGCTCCACTTGCACAACTTGAATGAACAGGTTGCGTCACTGTCTTTCGCAACATTCCAGCAATATATATGATTGGTGATGGTTGGCTGCGCTCATTGTGTAATTTTTTTACAGGTCGTGCTTTACACGTTGTCTAGTCTGAGTCGTGAGCAGAGAGCAACTCTGAAGTTTCTGGCCAAAACACCTTCCAAATTCTGCAGCAAGTCTACGGGGAAGAAACTATGTCACGTACACGTGCATTTGAATGACACAAGAGGTTCAAAGAGGGACGGGAGGAGGTTGTAGACGATCCACGGTCTGGAAGACCTTCAACGAGCATAACGGCGGACAACATCGAGCGTGTGAAGCAGATGGTGCGTGCAGATCGTCGACTCGCGGTTCGGATGATTGCTGAGGAACTTTCCATCAACAAGGACACTGTCTGGAGCATCATCACTGAAAATCTCGAAATGCGAAAGGTGTGCGCAAAGATGGTCCCCAAGCTGTTGTCCGAGGACCAGAAACAGCAAAGAGTCACTGTCTGTCAAGACATTATCGAGCGCCTCGAGGATGATCCAGACCTGCTTTAGTCATTACTGGTGATGGATCATGGATATTTGAATACGATCCTGAGACCAAACGGCAGAGTCGTCAGTGGAAAAGTCCGGCATCACCAAGACCAAAGAAAGCAAGGATGTCAAAGTCGAAGGTCAAGGTAATGCTCATCGTGTTTTTTTGACATGAAGGGCATCGTCTACTTTGAGTTTCTACCACAGGGTCAAACAGTAAATCAATACGTGCACAAGGAGATCCTCTGGCGCCTCATGAGATCAGTCCGGGACAAGAGGAGGGATCTGTGCGAGAATAGCACCTGGGTGCTCCACCATGACAACGCCCCTGCTCACAGTGCCCTGAGCATCCGACAGTTTCTGGTGGAGAGGAATGTGCCAACTCTGGAGCAACCCCCGTATTCGCCAGACTTGGCCCCTTGTGATTTTTTTTTCCTATTCCCCAAGCTCAAGGGGGTGATCAAGGGGACCCGATTTCCTGATGTGGAGGCCATCAAAAGGGCCGTGACAATGGAGCTCTAGAGGATTCCAGAAGAAGCCTTCCAGGGGTCCATCGAAGCGTGGAAGAAGAGGATGGACAAGTGTGTGAGACTGGAGGGAAACTATTTTGAAGGCGACAAGCTGTGATTTCAATATATTGTTACGTTTGAGGGGGGGTATGCATTCAAAGGGTAATTGGGATGTTTAATTAGGTATGCCATGCTGTTCGAGTTTACCAGGATCTTGATGTAATAAGTAGCAATTCAGTGGTGATAAGTTGTCTAGTAAATGTCCATTTCTTCAAGGGGGGAAATGATAATTGTCACGTAATTAGATAGGGACACGGGATAGGGTAAGTGTGTCTGCGTAAACCCCTTTTAGTAGTCCCTGGAGGCTTGCCGTGATGTCACAGGACAGTGCTGCGGATGGCTCCGCCCCGTGATCACGATTGGCGGAAGGCGACGGCGCAGGGCCAATAAACGGCTCGATTGGAAGTGACGAGGACGGGAGGATAAAAAGGTTCTGTTCGGGGTCGAAAAGGAAGAGGAAGAAGATTGGGACCGAAAGACTGTTTTGGTGGAGGCTGTTGTGCTGGGAGCGTGCTTGTTGTTGCGCTGATTCGGCCCTGGTTTCATCGTGTCTTGTAGCCTTGCTGAGTCTCGTGCCTCACCTTGGTTGGCTCTGGGGTTCTGCTGGCTCGGAGTACGGGGTCGAACGGCGGGCGGACCTGCCTCCCTCTCCTGCTCGCAATTTGGCGCCAGAACTGGTTCCCTGGCGGCTGTGAGCGGACTTGGGCCAAGACCAGGAGGTCGACAGCACCACGGTTTCTCCTGCCCCCCTGACGAGAGCAAGGCCAGCTCGTCCGACGCCAATCCAGGGACTGTTGCGTCCAGCCTGACCACCAGGAATAGCTACTGTGTGTGTGTGTGTGTGTGTGTGTGTGTGTGTGTGTGTGTGTGTGTGTGTGTGTGTGTGTGTGTGTGTGTGTGTGTGTGTGTGTGTGTGTGTGTGTGTGTGTGTGTGTGTGTGTGTGTGTGTGTGTGTGTGTGTGTCTGTACCGGGCGCCTTAGAGGGTTTGAGATTTGTATATTCATTGGAATTGTCTGTGTTTTCCCCACGCCCAATCCCACACCACCATCCCGTCGAATCGCCCCGGATCCCTCTTCTTGCCAAGTCTTGTTATTTCTGGTTAGAGGAATAAACGTTATCAACTCAGTGAAAAGCGACTCGTTCCACCTTCCTCGTCCCGTTTGAGGTAGAGCGATTAGAACCGCCACCTTTGGGTTATAAATAAATAAACCGCCTCCATCGTTTCGGCTCATTCTACGTTGGCGGGACTGTTCAAGTCCCGTGGATGTCACATTGGTGTCAGGGTGTTGGATGTTCGAACCCCTCCAAATTATATTTGGTATCGGGAGAATATACCAGGACTGAAATCTCGCCACGAATTGGAATATAAAATTACTACAGAAAAGCGCGGGAAAATTTTGGCGGGATTTTTCAAATTAAATTTGATTGGCGGCAAATGGGACTTCTGCACCATGGCGGATGTGCAGATGTTTGAGGAGGAAGGCCACGTGTCTGGCAGCGAGTCGGGGGTAGGGTTGGAACCTCCCCCATTCCGAGCGTGGACCGTGCTTCATCGCCCGTAACGGGGCCGGCAGCGCTGGAAACCGGCGCGATGTCGATCCAGACAATGTTGGAACGTTTAATAGGGGACATGACGGCACAAATGGCAAATCAATTCGTGACACAGAGGGCAGAAATGACAGATCAATTGGGGGTAATGGGGGCACAGTTGGGTGCACGGATTGATTTAATGAGGGATGAATTGGGGGAAAAGATGGAGAAAATGAAAACTGAGATGCAGGAGTGTGTGGATGTTAAATTGGGGGAAATACAAAGTAAATTCGAGGATAGATTGGAGGAAACAAAGGTAGAAATTACATTGGAGGGGGAAAATATACGAAAAAAATTTGTAGATAAAATTGATGCAACGAACATTCGGGTTGATAAAGTGGATGAAAGCCTGGAACGTCATCGTGCCTGTGTGGATGCTCGTATGCAGCTGCAAGTAGAAGAGTGGGGAGAGCTGAGGAAGCAAGGGATGAATTTGGCGGAGGAGGTAAAAGGATTGGAGGCTCGTTTGGACGAACAAGATAAAATTATGAGCCAAGATGAAGTCTTGGATAAAGGTCTGGTAGAGCCGTCTTTTGTAAGTAGAGTGTCCGGGTTGGTTGAGGAGCAGCTACAAACTCGCGACGGAGCCTTGGAGGAGGTTGTGCGGGCCCAGAGGATCCTGCGCGAAGAGGTGAATCGGTCCATTCAACGTTTGGAACAGGAGGCAAAATTGACCCATGAGACCCTCACCACAAAACATCTTTGGCCACAGTGGGCTCCGAAATTGAATACGCAGCCACAAGGGTGTTTGATCCCTGGGCTGGATTCGGACAAGGGAGAAACTGAGAAGCGGGCCACCGTAAAAGTGATCCCCCTGGTAAATTTTGACGGGTCAGGGAGCGTTGAAGCTTTTCTGACGCAATTTGAGTGCATTTCCCGACTAAACGGGTGGAATGAGCGGGAACGTACAGGGAATTTGGTGGCAACGTTGCGGGGACCAGCCGCAGATGTGTTAAACGTGATCGCGGAGGGGATGTTGACCAGCTCCCACATTTGCGAGGCGTTGAGCTGTCGGTTTGGGTTCGCAGCTAACTGTGATCTGGTGCGGGCCCAGCTCCAGCACCGCAGATTAAAACCGGGTGAGACAGTGCAGGAGCTGGCACAGGACATTTACCAATCAGTCAGGATCGCGTATCGGGACCTTACAGTGGAGGCATGGGACAGACTGGCACAAGAGAAATTTTTAGCTGCTTTTCCTGACCCTGAGGTCCGAGCGCTAGTGGAGTTACAGGATCCACCCACCGTTCACCGAGCGGCCGAGTGCGCGGCCAGGCTGGCCTCGTGGAGTCGGCCGGGTCGGGTTCCAGAGAGGCCATCGGTGACGATCCGACAGGCAGAGATCCAGGATCAGGGAGGGGGGCTGGGAGAAATTGGCATTACCCAAATGTTACATGAAATTTGCCAGAAACTGTCAAGTTTGATAAAGGGTAATCCGGTAGTTGGTGCGCCAAAGCGGCGGGGTCCAGCCCAGCCAATAGAGCAATTCGATTATGGCCGAGGGGGTCCGGAACCGGAAGAGACATTTCACCGATACTCACGGGGGCCTTTTATGGGGAGTTGTTTCCGGTGCGGGCGAAGAGGACACATGCAACGATATTGCCGGTACCCGGCGATGGAGAGACCCTCCAATAGACTTTCAAGCCTGGAGAGGATGAATCGTCCTGCTGAACTGCCAGGTCTATACGAGGTGTCCTTACATAGGTCGAGTCTGGAAATCACTGTCGGGGGTCGGGGAGACTAGATTGGGCTGAGCATATAGGGCCATGCTCGGCTGGTGAGATTGTGGCGAAGTGCCTCCTTTGGTGAAAATAGTGAATTGTGGAAAAATTGGCATGGGTTTGTAAGTTCTGCTGGGTTTTAGAGTGACAATAGGGACAGTGGGTAATTGGTAACAAAGCGGGCACGAGTGGCTGTCCAATGGCTGGTGCGTGCATCGGGTGAGGAGAAGTGCTGTGTGAGTTGTTTCAAGTGAAGAAGTGAAATGTAATGTGCACACGTTGATTTTTTTATTGGACATGGTGTGGTAACAAGGAAGGTCATGGTCGGTGAAGTGTTAGAAATGCAGGTGTCACATGTAAGGCCGATGGGGTGGGGGAGTCATGTGGGTTTTGTGGGTGGGGATGATGTGCTTGTCCACAGGGATTGCTGAAGCTCACGGTGAGCGGGAATTGCGACCCCCTTCAAGGAGATTCACCCCTGGTGGCTAACGGTGACAGTGTGTGGAGGCAACTGGGAGAGGGTCTGGATGGGCGACCAAGGCGGGTAGGACCTTGGCGACCCAGGAAGGCCAGAGGAGCCAGTGAGACCCCTTCCAGTATGTTGTACGGGGTTAGAGCTGATGGCTACCAGGGGGGTGGGAATCAAAGGGAGCGGGGCGGAGAAACGTCTGGGTTGGACTAAAGCTTACCTGTGGGCATGGTTGCACCTGAGATACCCCCATCATCTTGTGGGAACCCACCCCACGGCCATGACGGAATTCAGCCTGCATCATTAAAATGGGGACCATGACCAAGAAATGTGATGATGAGCATGGTGTGAGTGTTGTGAAGATGTGTGAGTCCCACTCGATCCCGCACAACTTGACATGTGCAGCAAGGGCATGATGTCGGCATAATTTTGGGGCAAGCAAATTTGAAAATTGGCTCCCCAGGTAACGCTGGGTCTATTAGCATCCACTGGGGGACGGTCAAGTGTAAATATTCCGTGAATAGTGTCGTTAAGGCTGAGAGTAGGAATGTAAAGTATAAGTGTTGTGTTTTTTTTGTGGAACCTTTTGTTTCCCCTCCCCAGATCACTGGAAGAGTGTTGGGCAAGAGCGATGATCCAGAGGATGGAGTGCAACTTCGCTCAGTGCTCTCATGTGATAAAATAAAATAAAAAAATGAATGATTGTTTAGGTGAGGATAAGGCCATAAGGGAGTAGTACATTAAGCAGGATAGGTAAGTGAGCTGCGACTCGCTGCCCATTGCCCCTCCTACTTTATTTCGTTAGGTTAATTAGGTGCGAGTCAGTAAGTGTTAAGGCTGGTACGGTAGCGCCTGTGATATACCTTGCAGGAGCTGCGGTACCAGAGGAGGGGGCAGTGTTACGTTTGAGGGGGGTATGCATTCAAAGGGTAATTAGGATGTTTAATTAGGTATGCCATGCTGTTCGAGTTTACCAGGATCTTGATGTAATAAGTAGCAATTCAGTGGTGATAAGTTGTCTCGTAAATGTCCATTTCTTCAAGGGGGAAATGATAATTGTCACGTAATTAGATAGGGACACGGGATAGGGTAAGTGTGTCTGTGTAAACCCCTTTTAGTAGTCCCTGGAGGCTTGCCGTGACGTCACAGGACAGTGCTGCGGATGGCTCCGCCCCGTGATCACGATTGGCGGAAGGCGACGGCGCAGGGCCAATAAAACGGCTCGATTGGAAGTGACGAGGACGGGAGGATAAAAAGGTTCTGTTCAGGGTCGAAAAGGAAGAGGAAGAAGATCGGGACCGAAAGACTGTTTTGGTGGAGGCTGTTGTGCTGGGAGCGTGCTTGTTGTTGCGCTGATTCGGCCCTGGTTTCATCGTGTCTTGTAGCCTTGCTGAGCCTCGTGCCTCACCTTGGTTGGCTCTGGGGTTCTGCTGGCTCGGAGTACGGGGTCGAATGGCGGGCGGACCTGCCTCCCTCTCCTGCTCGCAATTTGGCACCAGAACTGGTTCCCTGGCGGCTGTGAGCGGACTTGGGCCAAGACCAGGAGGTCGACAGCACCACGGTTTCTCCTGCCCCCCTGACGAGAGCAAGGCCAGCTCGTCCGACGCCGATCCAGGGACAGTTGCGTCCACACCACGGTCCAGCCTGACCACCATGAATAGCTACGTTGTGTGTGTGTGTGTGTGTGTGTGTGTGTGTGTGTGTGTGTGTGTGTGTGTGTGTGTGTGTGTGTGTGTGTGTGTGTGTGTGTGTGTGTGTGTGTGTGTGTGTGTGTGTGTACCTGGCGCCTTAGAGGGTTTGAGATTTGTATATTCATTGGAATTGTCTGTGTTTTCCCCACGCCCGATCCCACACCACCATCCCGTCGAATCGCCCCGGATCCCTCTTCTTGCCGAGTCTTATTTCTGGTTAGAGGAATAAACGTTATCAACTCGGTGAAAAGTGACTCGTGCCACCTTCCTCGTCCCGTTTGCGGGAGAGCGATTAGAACCGCCACCTTTGGGTTATAAATAAATAAACCGCCTCCATCGTTTCGGCTCATTCTACGTTGGCGGGACTGATCAAGTCCCGTGGACGTCACAATATTTTTTGGAATAACATTTCTGTGAAGTCAGTCCCGTTACTTTTTTGGACAGACCTATGTGCCAGTGTTCTCATGTATGGATACATGCTGGCGCTTCGCGTTCCCCTGTCGAGTACTTGTATTGTCTCCAAAAGTTTGCGAGATGCGAATGCCACAGATCGTTCGCTACCTGTGATCCATTGTGAAAGAACTGCTCCCACTGCCGTACCTGATGCATCCATCGTGACGGTCGTCTTTGCATTCGGATCAAAATGTGCGAGGACTGGAGGAGATGTGACCTTCTCCTTCAACGTGACAAATGCATGTTGCTGGGTATGAGTCCATTCCCAGGACACATACTTGCGCAGTAATTTATGAAGAGGTTCAGCGTTCTTGGCGTATTTGGATACAAACTTGAGGTAGAAGTTGGTAGTCCTGAGGAATGATGCATTTGACTGAGTAGGAAGAGTCCTAACTGCTTCAATGTTGTCCTGCGTCAGGTACACCCCATTGGCTGTCACATGATATCCTAAGAAGTCAATCTCTGATGCTGCAAAGGTAGACTTTCCCTCATTCAGCATCAAGTTGTGTTTCGCGATTGTGACATCACTTCATCCAGCCGCTGATCGTGTTCTGCTTTGTCTTTGCTGGAGACGACGACATCATCAAGGAGATTGAGAGTTCTCTCAATACCAGACAGGACTGAAGAAACGATCTTCTGAAATGCACTTGGTGCAGAACTGAGGCCGTATGGCATTCTACGATACTGGAGTATGCCTTCATGAGTCACGAATGCAGTGAAATGTCTGCTTTGCTTTGCTGGAGGTATCTGTAGGTAGCTTATCCTCAGACTTAGCTTTGTGAACACTGTGGAGCCGTGGAATGAAGCAGAAAGTTCATTGATGGTTGGAAGTGGGTATTTATCAGGAATAACAGCTTTATTCACCGACTTAAGATTAACACAAAGTCATAACTCTCCATTCTTACATCATGCAATGACGATATTCGATACTCATCGAGACAAATCAATGTGTTCAATGATGCTCTCTGATTGAAGGCATTTCAGCTCCTTAGAAACCTCTCCGTGAACAGCGAACGGTAGACGTCTCAAACATTGAAATACTGGTGGAACCACAAGGTCTACTCAAAGAGCATGACAGTAACTCTTACACTCCCCAAACCCAGTAAACAGGGAAGGGTACAGGTGTTTGTACACATTGTCTTTGTGTGCAATCATGTGGATGTGTGTACTGGTCAAGTCTAAATGTTTGAACCCAAGCTTTTCAAACAGATTAACACCCATTAGGCTCTTGCCTTTTGCAACATAAAAGGTGAAATTGTTGAGCTTGATATGCCTGTAGTTAACAGGAACAGTTATCGTTCCCAACACCCGGATGATGGAGTCATCGTAGGCTAGAGGTGTACATTGCGCAGAGTTGAGTGGATAAGACGAAAAGCACTTATGGTTGAGATTGTCACTCACAATGATGCTTTTTTCCCCCCTACATCAATGAGTAGTGATATCCGAAATCCCTGCAATATCAACTTCACAATCCTTGAAGTTACCCCCTTGCTGAGGACGGAAAGGCATTTTGTCTGCGATGGTGTACAGTATACACCGTGTTGTCTTTCAACATCAGAAGCACTTGGTTCATCAACCTGACGAATGGGTGATATCCGCTTCTTTGATGCCCTGCGTACTTGTACAAAATGGTTAATTTTAAAACGAGCACTGCATTGTTTTCCACGTGCAGGACATTGTGCTTTGATGCCACGTAGTCGACCACAAGCTTAACATGGCTTCATTCGAGGTACGTGGATGCAGCTGCAGTTGTCGGTTGGTTAGAAGCCCTTGTTTATGAGCTGTCTGCAACTGTGGTGCCTGTTGCATTCCTGGTGCTGAGGTTGCTGGAGATGTATGAATCAGCTTAGAATCCATCATGGCTGATTCTATCTGGATAGCCAGAGCTGTAGCCTTCTTTAAAGTGAGTCGATCATCCTCCATTAGCAACCGTTCCGGAACACAAGGAATGGAAGTCTTTTCTATGAGCTGGTTTCTGATGAGCTCATCTGTTAAAACCCCAAAATTACAGGTCGCAGCCAGTTCAGAAAGTTAAAGAGCAGGTTTTGGGTCGCTGATGACTTCGCGTGATTCGAAGGTTGTAAGCACATTAATAATCGTTGGGGAATTATTTTCTTTCATTTGAAACTCAAAATATGCTAAAATTAACTTTTAAGTCAAAACTTTTGTCAGTGATCGAAAAACAGTCCGGAAGTTACCGAAGATGCTATGACGTTCTCCGAAAACTTTGTGAAAATTCGGAAACAGCGCGTGAACAATGGCGAGATGCGAATCAGAGTGATCTCAGCAGCGATGAAATTGAGTGTTTTCATTCCGATATTGCCGAGGACGAGTCGGAGGATGATGGGAATTTATACTATGGAGTTTCTGGGCCTGAGCCATATAAATTTGAGCCACTTGCAAGTGCCAGAAAACGGCCTATTTCGTGTACAAGTGGCAGGACTGACTGCCCGGCAGTTCACACTGACAGACTCCACCAGACAGATTGGTTTGTAGATTTTCATTTTCTTGTTCAATGCATAAAATAATGTAAAGTTTGATTCATCTGTGACTTGATATAATAATTTTTAACCTTCTAGTCACTCAAGAGTCAGAAATAGAATGAATCAATAATGGACCCAAATATATTATACACCGTAGCCTTGGCGTTGAAGTCTTTCTGACAGCTGAGCTTGACCCCAGCGAAAGTGAACAGTCAGAACAAACCCCAACTTTCAAGAGACTGTTGTGGCATATCTATCTATAATTCCAGCAATCTCTGTGTGTGTGTCTCTGTGTGTCTGTGACCGCTGTTTCTCGACAACCACTGGTCCGATCTAATTGAAACTTGCCAGGTATATTGCTGGGGACCTGAGTATTTGCCTTTTCAAGTTTTGATATTAATCGGACAAGTGCTTCCCAAGTTATGGCCATTTATTTACCAAACCAATGACAGGACACGTTGCTGCGTGGGCATGGCCAATGCGCCATTTCGTTACCAATGACAGGACACGTTGCTGCGTCGGCGTGGCCGTTGGGGAAGAGATCCTCAGCCGCGTTCCCCATTACGGGTTACAACGTACGGACTTCCGGATAGTGATGACTTACTGTATACTAATAATTTATCTTTCTTATGCGCATTTATGAATAAACACAATGCCTTAATCCAGTCGTCATTTACGAGAGCGAAAGAACGGTCTGTGTGGTTGTTTGAACGTGTTTTTTTTTTTTGTTTTTTTTCACTTACGTTTTTTTTTTTCTTGTTTTTTTTTTTCTTCTCTTCTCTTTGTGTTTTTCCTTGCGATGACATTGCAAAAAAGCAAAATACGTTGGCGCTGATTGAATAATTGGCCATTAAAACTAAATTGCGAATAATCGTAGGTGACGCAGTGTGAGAAGATGAAGCAGGAGCCAGCTGAGGAGGAGAAGGCTGAATGGTGGGCACAGCGTTTCGCTGCAGTCTCACTTGAGCAGTTGTTTTGAAACCGAGCTCACTCATTATGTTGACTTCGTAATCCTCGGCTGTGAAATGGTCACCACAAATGACAAGTCGATCCAAAGGGCCCTCTTTACCCATTTTCTTTGGGGGAAAATTCGCCCGTTTTGTTTGTACAAATCTTATCCACTGCCGGTGAATGTTTGATTCCTTTGGGAATCGGTGGGAGCGATTACCCATTTTCCAGCTATTTTCGCAAAACATGATGACACACGTACGAGGCATGATGTACAAATACCCAAATAACTTTGTTCTACAATAATTAAAAATAAAAAGGATAATATAGACAGTTGCAAGCTCAAAAAAAGCGAAAGAATGGCCCGCTGAACTGGACACTTCTTCAATGAGTGAGTGAGCGTCCGCTTTGTTTTGGAGAACGTGACGTCACCATCCATATATGGCACATGGCTGTTTTTTTCAACAGCCTCGAAATAACAACTTCGGAGTTAAATTTCATTAACTTTCCCAATAGTTCGGCAACCACAATAGTTTGCATCAAACTATTTAATGCACATATAATCATATTGATAAATTTTCAGAACATGTTTGGTGACCTGCAACCTTCTCTTTAAGCAACATATTGTTGGACAGGTTCACCATTTCCCTGGTATTGCTGACGGAAGTTGTACCGTTCAATCATCGTTCTCTTTTTCGGCCCAAAGTAGCTCTCACGTGCACTCACCACATTTCTGAATGTGGACGTATCGGCTGTTAGCTGAGTGAACACACACTGGCCCTCGGTGCCCAAGCAGTGAAGCAAGATCACCCACTTACGAGTGTCTGTGACATTCGTACCGTCTCGGCCTGTAGCTTCCAAATAGGTTCGAAAAGCTGCAATCCATCGAGGCCACGGAAGAGGCGGGTCCCCCAGAGAAGCCAAGAAGGGAGGTGGAGCTGGTAACTGCAAGCCAGCCATCCTCATCACCAAATGCATTGCATGTAAACTGGTACAATCACCACATCCAGAACTCCACACAAGTTCGTGCTCCTGAGCCTTTATTCCGATCCGCCCATGTACCCTCCGAGAGTGCTGCCCTCAGGGCAGTTGATCAAACACGATGCCCCCCAGAGCTGCAATCACTGTCACCCATCACAACAGAGACCTTCCCTAAAAGACTCATAACAGTTATTGCTGCAAAAGGTGCTTCCACCAAGTACTGATGCAAGGGGCTGAATACTTTTACAACCAGTGAATTTTGATTTGTACATGTTTTTTTGCGGGTATTCCTGACATGTAACCTCCTTCAACTAATTACTGTGTTTAGTTTGATCTCTTCAGTTATGAATAAAAAAGTTCATTTGGAATTTTTTTTTCCACATAATCCTAATTCATCGAAATGTGGCATTATTGGGAGGCGGTGAATACTGCTGCAGGCCACTGTATTGAAGATACTGCATCAGGAAAGTATGTTGATGTTGTGCTCAGATATTGTGGCCCTCTTGGTCCATCTTATTGCCAGAGGCATCGTGACTATCTCTCCCCATACATTTTCCAATCCACTATTTTTCTGTTTATTTTGTCCGATATGTCATTCATTTGTTGAGTGGACCCGATCATTTATCCCAGCACGGATCTGATGACATCTGAACAATTGATCGGGCAGTTCCTCGTTGTTCCATTCACAATTTATTGACCCCATTTCCTCTTTCCCCTAAACTCCATTCTCCATATACAACCTCTCCTTTCACAGAAAATTATCTTCTTCCATTGCTGCTCAACATGACAACATACTCCCTAAAACCCCATGGCTTAATAGATTTATTAACCTCCGCCATCGAAGATCGGAGGTTACTGTTTTCACCCCTTTCTGTTTGTTTGTTTGTTACTTAAGAAATCTAATGACTTCGTAAGTATATTGATGACTTCCGTTTCTGTTTGTTTGTTTGTTTGTAAGCACGATAACTCGAGAACGGAAGAAGCTACCAATGTCAAATTACACCAGGTGATTCAGGAGGGTGATGGCTAGTGCTGATTAGATTTTGGTCAAAATCGGTCAAAGGTCAAGGTCACGGTGAGGTCAAACATAATTCCATAAATTCACATGGAGAAATGGAGTATTTTTGCTTCGCTCGACGTTATGAGTTCGTTTTAACTTCGATTTTAATTTTGTCTTCCGTTTTTGCGATAGCTTAGGACGCTTAAAACTCGGGTGTCGAAATTTTGGTAAAAATCGGATGTTTTGGAGACGTTTTAAGATTATATAAAAATATTTCACGCGACGCGTCACGGGTCGTCCCATGATGCAGTGCACTCGAGCAGACGCGTCGTTGAGTTACGTTAAGGTATAAGTTAAGGTATAATTGCGTGGAGAAATGGAGATTTTTGCTTTGGTCGACGTTACGATTTTTGATGGTTTGATACAGAATCATGGTAGAAACTTCTGGTTTGCGTCGCTACCTTCTCCAGAGACAGCTTTTATTAGACAAGGTCAGAGGTCAAGTTGACGATTTCGTAAGTACCAGTCTATGACTGCTTGTTACTTACGAAATCTAAAGATTTCGTAAGTATATTGATGACTTCCGTTTCTGTTTGTTTGTTTGTTTGTTTGTTGGCACGATAACTCGAGAACGGAAGAAGCTACCAATGTCAAATTACACCACGTGATTCAGGAGCGTGATGTCTAGCGCTGATTAGATTTTGGTCAAAATCGGTCAAAGGTCAAGGTCACAGTGAGGTCAAACATCCAAAACATTCGATTTTTGATGGTTTGGTGCAGAATCATCGTAGAAACTTCTGGTTTGCGTCGCTACCTTCTCTCAAGACGGCGTTTATTAGACAAGGTCAGAGGTCAAGTTGACTATTTCGTAAGTACCAGTCTATGACTGCTTGTTTGTTTGTTTGTTTGTATGTTTGTTTGTTTGTCGGCATGATAACTCGAGAACGGAAGAAGCCACCAATGTCAAATTACACCACATGATTCAGAATGGTGATGGCAAGTGCTGATTAGATTTTGGTCGAAATCGGTCAAAGGTCAAGGTCACAGTGAGGTCAAATATCCGATTTTTGATGGTTTGGAACAGATAACTTGAGAACGGCAGAAGCTACCAATGTCAAATTGCACCACGTGATTCACGAGGGTGGTGGCTCTCACTGATTAGAATTTGGTCAAAATCGGTCAAAGGTCAAGGTCACGGTGAGGTCAAACATCCAAAACATTCGATTTTTGATGGTTTGGTACAGAATCATCGTAGAAACTTCTAGTTTACATTGCTACCTTCTCGATAGACAGCTTTTATTAGACAAGGTCAGAGGTCAAGTTGACGATTTCGTAAGTAAGTCTATGACTGCTTGTTTGTTTGTTACTTACGAAATATAAAGATTTCGTAAGTATATTGATGCCTTCCTTTTCTGTTTGTTTGTTTGTTTGTTTGTTATCTTGCCAAAACGATGCTTTTGCAAGATATGTAAGTCAGCTTGTATGGTTTTTATTTATTTATTTATTTATTTTTGTTTGTTTGTTTGTCTGTAATCACATATAAAAAATTCTGCAGAGCACAGTTATCATCGGAAATTTTTGTAACTTCGCATATCAGAGGCCTATAGAGGTCCCTTTCAGTGCACAAAATTTTGAAGGTCAAGGCCAAAGGTCAAGGTCAATTTGGCGCAAATCAGGGGGGGTCGACGAAACCCTTATTTTTTGAGTAATTTTGATTGGATCGTCTTCAAACTTCATGGGAATATAGTTTATGGTCTGGTGCTCAGCTGATTATTTTTTGGTGGCGATTGTCCTTGACCTTCATGGTTAGCGCCGAAGGTGAAACATATTTGACCCCAAGGTCAAATTTTTAAGTTTTAGCAACCATATCGTGTTGTACCTCAAATTGAACACCTCGATGAGTGCTTTCTAGATATGTCAAGCTTGAGACATTATGACGTCATTTGGTGATGTTATGAGGCAAAAGCATATTTTTCATGGTTACTCTGTAGAACGATTCTCATCGGAATCTCTCGTCGGCAGATATTCCTCAAGGAGTCGCTCCTGGTGGATAGCAGCTCTGTTCACCTCAGTGTGACCTTTAAGAAGTCGCACGTGGTCACCTTTTGGCAAGATACGGGTCACCCTGCGGGTGACATTGGTTTATTTGTTTGTTTGTTTGTTTGTAGGCACGATAACTCGAGAACGGAAGAAGCTACCAATGTCAAATTACACCACGTGATTCAGGAGGGTGATGGCTAGTGCTGATTAGATTTTGGTGAAAATCGTTCAAAGGTCAAGGTCACAGTGAGGACAAAAATTCAATTTTTGATGGTTTGGTACAGAATCATCGTAGAAACTTCTGGTTTGCGTCCCTACCTTCTCCAGAGACAGCTTTTATGAGACAAAGTCAGAGGTCAAGTTGACGATTTCGTAAGTACCAGTCTATGACTGCTTGTTTGTTTGTTTGTGTGTTTGTGTGTTTGTTTGTAGGCACGATAACTTGAGAACGGAAGAAGTTACCAATCTCAAATTACACCACGTGATTCAGGAGGGTGATGGCAAGTGCTGATTCGATTTTGGTCGAAATCGGTCAAAGGGCAAATTCACATTGAGGTCAAATATTTGATTTTTGATGGTTTGGTACGGACAACTCGAACGGAACAAGCTACCAATGTCAAATTACACCACGTGATTCAGGAGGGTGATGGCTCGTGCTGATAAGATTTTGGTCAAAATCGTTCAAAGGTCAAGGTCACAGTGAGGTCAAAAATTCAATTTTTGATGGTTTGGTATAGAATCATCGTAGAAACTTCTGGTTTGCGTCGCTACCTTCTCCAGAGACAGCTTTTATTAGACAAAGTCAGAGGTCAAGTTGACGATTTCGTAAGTACCAGTCTATGACTGCTTGTTTGTTTGTTTTTTTTTGTTTGTTTGGAGGCACGATAACTCGAGAACGGAAGAAGCTACCAATGTCAGATTGCACCACGTGATTCAGGAGGATGATGGCTCGCACTGATTAGATTTTGGTCAAAGGTCAAGGTCACAGTGAGGTCAAACATCCAAAACATTCGATTTTTGATGGTTTGGTACAGAATCATCGTAGAAACTTCTGGTTTGCGTCGCTACCTAATCTCGAGATAGCTTTGATTAGACAAGGTCAGAGGTCAAGTTGACGATTTCATAAGTACCAGTCTATGACTGCTTGTTTGTTTGTTTGTTTGTTGGCATGATAACTCGAGAACGGAAGAAGCTACCAATGTCAAATTACACCACATGATTCAGGAGGGTGATGGCTAGTGCTGATTAGATTTTGGTCAAAATCGGTCAAAGGTCAAGGTCACAGTGAGGTCAAACATCGAAAAAATGATAACTCGAGAACGGAAGAAGCTACCAATGTCAAATTACACCACGTGATTCAGGAGCGTGATGTCTAGCACTGATTAGATTTTGGTCAAAATCGGTCAAAGGTCAAGGTCACAGTGAGGTCAAACATCCAAAACATTCGATTTTTGATGGTTTGGTACAGAATCATTGTAGAAACTTCTGGTTTGCGTCGCTACCTTCTCTCGAGACAGCTTTTATTTGACAAGGTCAGAGGTCAAGTTGACGATTTCGTAAGTACCAGTCTATGACTGCTTGTTTGTTTGTTTGTAGGTACGATAACTCGAGAACGGAAGAAGCTACCAATGTCAAATTACACCACGTGAGTCAGGAGGGTGATGGCTTGCACTGATTAGATTTTGGTCAAAATAGGTCAAAGGTCAAGGTCACAGTGAGGTCAAACATAATTCCGTAAATTAATGTGGAGAAATGGAGTATTTTTGCTTCGCTCGACGTTACGAGTTCGTTTTAACTTCGATTTTAATTTTGTCTTCGGTTTTTGTGATCGCTTAGGACACTTAAAACTCGGTTGTCGAAGTTGTGGTAAAAATCGGATGTTTTGGAGACGTTTTCAGAGTGTTTCAAAAATATTTCACTCGACGCGTCACGGGTCGTCCCATGATGCAGCGCGCTCGAGCAGACGCGTCGTTGAGTTACGTATGGTTTTGCGTGTGCGGTGACGGTGTTTTCGATAAAGATGGTGTTTAAGTCATTTTTTTCTCCCAATAAAGGTTATCGTCGCATGCCTGACTCGCTGAGCCGTCGGATTATGTAAAGATTGTTGGTGGATGGCCGAATATTACGGTTTTGTGACTTTGATAAAATAATATTGAATAATTGCGTGGAGAAATGGAGATTTTTGCTTCGCTCGACGTTACGAGTTCGTTTTAACTTCGATTTTAATTTTGTCTTCAGTTTTTGCGATCGTTTAGGACGCTTAAAACTCGGTTGTTGAAATTCTGGTAAAAATCGGATGTTTTGGAGACGTTTTAAGATTGTATAAAAAATATTTCACTCGACGCGTCACGGGTCGTCACGTGATGCAGTGCGCTCGAGCAGACGCATTGTTGAGTCACGTAAAGGTTTTCCGTGTGTGCGCTGACGGTGTTTTCGATAAAGATGGTGTTTAAAAGTAATTGTTTATCCCAATAAAGGTTATCGTCGCATGCCTCATTCGCGAAGCCGTCGGATTATGTAAAGATTGTTGGTGGATGGCCGAATATTACGGTTTTGTGACTTTGATAAAATAATATAAAATATTTGCATGGAGAAATGGAGATATTTGCTTCGGTCGACGTTACGATTTTTGATGGTTTGGTACAGAATCATCGTAGAAACTTCTGGTTTGCGTCACTACCTTCTCTGGAGACAGCTTTTATTCGACATGGTTAGAGGTCAAGTTGACGATTTTGTAAGTACCAGTCTATGACTGCTTGTTATCTTGCCAAAGCGAAGTTTTTGCAAGATATGTTAGTCAGCTTGTATGTTTTTTTTTTTTTTTTTTTTTTTTTTTGTCTGTAATCACTTATAAAAAATTCTGCAGAGCACATTTATCATTGGAAATTTTTGTAACTTCGCATATCAGAGGCCTATAGAGGTCCCTTTCTGCGCATAAAATTTTGAATGTCAAAGGTCAAGGTCACTTTGTCGCAAATCAGGGGAGTCGACGAAACCCTTATTTTTTGAGTAATTTTGATCGGATCGTCTTTAAACTTCATGGGAATATAGTTCATGGTCTGGCGCTCAGCTGATTAATTTTTGGTGGCGATTGGCGTTGACCTTCATGGTTAGCGCCGAAGGTCAAACATATTTGACCCCAAGGTCAAATTTTCAAGTTTTAGGAACCATATCGTGTAGCACCTCAAATTGAACACCTCGATGAGTGCTCTCTAGATATGTCAAGCTTGAGACATTATGACATCATTTGGTGACGTTATGAGGCAAACGCATATTTTTCATGGTTACTCTGTGGAACGATTCTCATCGGAATCCATCGTAGGCAGATATTCCTCAAGGAGTCGCTCCTGTTGGATAGCAGCTCTGTTCACCTCAGTGTGACCTTAAAGAAGTCACACGTGGTCATCTTTTGGCAAGATGGTTTATTTTTTTTGTTTGTTTGTTTGTCTGTAATCACGTATCGATCACTCTGCAGAGCACAGTTATCATTGGAAATTTTTGTAACTTCACATATCAGTCCTATCGAGGTCCCTTTCAGCGCATAAAATTTTGAAGGTCAAGGTCAAAGGTCAAGGTCACTTTGTCGCAAATCAGGGGAGTCGACGAAACCCTTATTTTTTGAGTAATTTTGATCGGATCGTCTTCAAACTTCATGGGAATATAGTTCATGTTCTGGCGCTCAGCTGATTAATTTTTGGATGGCGATCGGCCTTGACCTTCATGGTTAGCGCCTGAGGTCAATCATTTGACCCCAAGGTCAAATTTTCAAGTTTTAGGAACCATATCGTGTAGTACCTCAATTTGAACACCTCGATGAGTGCTTTCTAGATATGTCAAGCTTGAGACATTATGTCGTCATTTGGTGACGTTATGAGGCAAACACATTTTTCATGGTTACTCTGTAGAACGATTCTCATCGGAATCTCTCGTAGGCAGATATTCCTCAAGGAGTCGCTCCTGGTGGATAGCAGCTCTGTTCACCTCAGTGTGACCTTAAAGAAGTCACACATGGTCACCTTTTGGCAAGAAACTTGGTTTATTTGTTTGTTTGTTTGTGAACAGTATTACGGAAAAACTCCTTGACGGATTTCGACGAAACTAGGTGGGGGGATTAGGTATGGTCCAAGGATCATGCCATTAGATTTTGGACTTGGTCCAAAATGCAATATGGCCGCTATGGCGGCCATTTTGAAAAAATATTTAATTTTTTTTCTTTTTTGCATTTCTACATGTTTTAATTGATTTCCAACCCCCCCCCCAAAAAAAAAAATTGTTAGAGAAAAAAAAAATTTTTTGCAACTTTTTTTTCAACAAAATTTCGATTTTTTTTATTTTATTTTTTTTGCATTTCTACATGTTATAAGTGATTTCCAACAAAAAAAAATGCCAAAATTATAATTGCGGCTGATTTTGGAACTTCAGTTGGATATACCCACATAAAATCTATTTCTGTCTCAAGGAATCTAGTTATGACGAATGAATTGAGTATGTAAAAGGGAAAGTTGCAAACTATAACTCTGTGAGCACTGTTGATGTCAAATTGAATGAATAGGATGTCAAGTTCACTTGAGTGACCGAGCAGTATTGGCGGCGGAGGTTTTGCACTCTACTGAGTGCTCCCCCTGTAGTTTTTTAACTGAATTTGTGAACTTACCACCCTGAGTCTTTCCTATCTTGTGTGGTCATCATACCCAAGTGAACTCACCCCACATGTTTTTTTTTTTTTTCTGGAAGGTGTGTGAGTGCTGTCTGTCATAGGAAGGTAGTAACACTTGTATTAAACTGAAAAAAACATGTCGGGCTTGTATTCAGCCCTTTGCATCTTAGGACAGGTCTTAGAAATAGCAGCAAAGGTAGTAAGCGATCTTTTGTTCATTTCTTAATACTGCAGATACTGTATATTGCCCATTGTCTCCTACCATGCTGATGTAAGTCTTAAAAATATTTCAACACAGGATAACAATACCCTGAAGTAGCATGCACTAATAAATTCGCTGTTCGGTAGTGGCTTGTAAATAACTAGAAGACAACTGTGGTAAAACCAACATTTATCGGTCCGGCTATTTGCACGACATAGTTGTCCCCTTTTCGTCGAAGAACAAGAGCTGCAGCTTTTTGTCTGCTCCTGTAACAAGTCTGTTCATTGCTCATGGCTTGTGAACTAAAGGATGAAAAATGTTCAATTTCCAATTTGAGGAGAGGATTTGTTTTTCTCATTTTGGTTGTTTCTTTCTGGTGCAGTTACTGTACACTTATGTTCTTTCGCGACAATTTCCATTCCATCGAAAAGAACGCAAAAATAGATCCGGAAAATACATACAAGTCCTCATCAAGGACACAGCCACAGAATGCACCTTAAAAATGGGATGTGTAGATTTTGCAGTCAAATAACTAAATCAATAAATATGAAGGTGGTGGTGATGATGCTACTGTAAATAAATAAATAATTCAAGGTGGTACGTAAGTAATGGAGATGGTAAAGTGTACACAAATAAATAATGGTTCCCAAAAGCATTATGCAGGACTGTACAATCCTGAATTGTTTTCTCCCATAAAACCTTAATTTATTTATTTCTTTAATTCCCAAAATCACATGTGCCTTGTGCCTACATATTATTGCATACACGATCCGACAATAATGTTTCAGGATTTAAGCAATATATATATATATATATATATATATATATATATATATATATATATATATATATATATATATATATATATATATATATATATATATATATACATATTAGCCTGGTGTTGGCGCAGTGGTTGGGGCAGCGGCTTGGAATCCAAAAGGTCCTGAGTTCAAGCCCCGTTGGGCCACTGAATTAATACACCAGGGGGTTGACTCAGCCTGTCATCCTTCCGAGGTTGGTGAAATGAGTACCAATATACTGGGCCGGTGTATACCCCGGTTAAAATAGGTGTACCATATCCCTGTGTCCTAAGAGGCGACCAGGGTTGCGTCAGGAAGGGCATCCGGCGTAAAACATGTGCCAAATCACTATGCGGATCATACGGATGATCCGCTGTGGCGACCCCTAACGGGAGCAGCCGAAAGAAGAAGATATATATATATATATATATATATATATATATATATATATATATATATATATATATATATATATATATGTATATATATTGTTACGGAAATGGCCCTTAGTAGGCAACTAAATATAGGATTAGCTCAGATCCCCCATTAAATGCATGTTTAGCTCGGCTGTTCGGTAAAATGGACGTTACATGTGTGTCTTGAGGTGTAGGATGCATGTTTTATTGTTCGTACAGTGGTGGTGTGCCGATGGCTCCCTCTTCTTCCTTCCCCTCTACGGATGATGGGCCCCTCCCAGTCGGCTGAGGGGGGAGTGGCCTGGAGAGGGAGGTGGAGCTAAGGGGACGAGCCAGTGGCTTCGAAGCAAGCGAACGAAGGAGACAGTGGTGATTCTGCCGGGAGAGAAACTGGACCTGGGCGCGCCGGGTCTGCCTTCTGTGGCCTGGAGAAGCGAGCCATGGCCGAAGGAAAAGGCAGGGAAAGGACTGCAGGAGGTCTGTCTGCCCTCGGATGGATGAGAGACGACTGGTGGGAGTCGTGATCTGCTGTGTCGGGGACGGCTGTGTCTGTCTGCGATCTGCTTCGTGAAGGAAGCCTGGTGAACAGGCCAGGCCTGGACTTGTATGTTGAACCTTGAGAGAAACCAGCTGGGACCCATCTTCGATCTGGCGGTCTTGTGCCGTCGATCTCACACGGGGTCAGAGCGCGTGGAGGCCGCGTGCGGTGCGAAAAAGGAACGCGAGCGCCGTCTCGCCATGCGGCGTGTTCGAGCTTGGGCTTGAATCCGTGGACATCGGCTTGTTACGAGCTACATTCGTGCTTTTGACACTTTCCTCTCGTCCATGAAACATCACCAAGTACTCTGTCTTGTCTGCATGCTGTCTGTCTGTCATGTCTGCATGTTGTTTGAGGCATATCTCGGTAGGGACCCCCTCAAAACCCGTAGTTCCCTAGTTAAGAACGGGTTAAAGATTGTTAATAACATTGTCGTGAATATTTTGCGTATGTGTGTTTCCCCGATGTGCCCCAGAGGAATAAATTCGCCCGATTCGTAAAAATAAATAAATAATAATAATGGTGACTGACTTCGAATCCCAACACAGCGGAAGCCATTAACAATTGGTGTCCGGAGTGGATTGAGAATCCCTCCGTCGTGGATCCGCAACAGTTTGGCAGTCAGGAGTGGGATATTTGGACCTGTGGTGCATTTCGCACCGCGAACATTGGTTACGAGAGGAGCGAAGAGAAAACAACAAAGAAAACTGGTCCAAATTTGATTTGATTTTATGTTTGAGCGGATCGGGTGAAAAACTTGGAAATCATAAAGAAAATGGAGTCGCAAAATGGTGGCTTGACTCCACCTTGGCGCGACATGAAGCGGGAGTGGGCTATTAATCGTGCAATGAACGGCACCACACGAGGCGGCGGCTCCCAACAACCTGTTCAAACCACGTGGTCACGGCATGCGCCATGGCAGGCGAGGCAGGACGAGTACGCGAACATTGGCAAGCTTCAGATACGATTGGGGGATGCCTTGGAACAGGTGAGGAGTTATGAGAATTATATAAAGGAGGTACAAATTGAATTGGACGAGGAACAACGGCACGCAGATGAGCTTCAGGAAAAGGATGTGTACGGTGGGTTACAACAATTGGCCGATGTACGGGAACGAACTCGGTGGCTGAAAGAGGACTTAGCCAACAGAGTCGACGAACTATGTAGAGAAAAGAATAATGTAGTGTTGTTTACCCGTCAGTTGGAATATGAGAAGAGCAAACTGAACAAAAGAACTAGTCCAGGCAATCTAGTCCATTTTTTCACTTGATCGAGAACAAATTGCAACAGAATTTGTTTTCGCACATTGCATTTCTATGAGGTCCCCAGAACACCAGACTAAAAGTCCAAAGAAATCCCTGTTGGGGAAACGCGTCTAATTTGCATAAATCCAATATGGTGGCCAATTATCAATATTGTGCCATATCTTTGCTCACAGATGACATATTTGAGTGATTTCAACTTCTAGAATGGGTATTTTGTATACAAGGATGCATTTTGCATACTTTTAAACTTCCTCGGAACAAAATCTAATTTGCATAAATCCAATATGGCTGCCAAATATCAATATCTTGCCAAATCTTTGCTCTCAGATGATGTATTTTAGTGATTTAAATTTCTATAATGAGATCTTTGGATCCAAGGATGCATTTGTAATACTTAAAAATTTCATTGGATGCATCTAGGACACACGCTATATGCATATGTATACCTGCAAATGATGCTTAATCTGCCAGAAAGTCATCCAGATGTCCATCAGCAATTTGAGAGGATACCATGTGGTGAGGTGCAGTGATAGGTACTGGGCAGGACTATCCACGGATCTCGCAATTGAGCAAGTGCTGATGAGAAGTATAAAGACACATGGAGGCCTGACAAGAGGAAAAGGAATGACAGAAACTCAGCGTTTGGTGTAGGTCCTTTCCATGCCAGCATGTGCAAATATCAACAAGGCCATGCAGAAGCTCAGTGGCATCTCATTTGAAACCAGTGACTAGCACAAAGGCCTGTCAAAAGCTAGACAAGGTAGAGACGTCAATGACACCCTTGATCTTATCAGCTATCTCAGGGAGAGAGATCCATTCGCACGGTATCCGTCCCTGTTTAACATTGCAAATGGCATGACAGCCCAGGAAGGAGTCAACGTTGAAAGATCAAGAACAGTTGGAGAAAAGATTCTAGCATCCATGGTTGGGAAATCTGTAGAAGAGTTCACCTTCCGGAAATGTGATCGGGCAGTGACATTTAATTCAAGATCAACTGTCAAGATCAAAGGAGAATCTGTGAAGGTAGATCCACAGTTGATCTTCCAGAGACTGGTAACCATTGCGGAGCGCTGTGAAGATCCACAGTCACGCTTCAAATATGAACTGTGTTGTTACCGCTCAGCATTGTTTGAATCTTCCTTCCTTCCCCTGCAGGCCAATAAGGCTGTCCTTGCCGATGTTCTCTGGAAGACCATGTATGGGAGCAACGAGAACCAATTGGAAATGTCCAGTATATTCTCGATGGTGGTGCGCTACTTCATCGTCTTCCATGGCCAAGAGGTTCCACATATGAGAGTGTCAGTCAGCTTTATGTTACACATATATATGGGGCTGCTCCCATTATCTTTGATGGATACCAAGACGGTCCAACAACAAAAGATGCCATGCACATGAGAAGGACAGGGGCTTGTTCAGGCATGACAGTAAACTTCACTGGTGGAATGGTTATACAGTCCAAGGAGGAATTCTTGAAAAATGTGACAAACAATCAGCGATTTATTGTTTATCTTAGTGACAAACTAGAGCAGGCTGGGTGTAATATAGATCATGCAAAGCATGATGCTGATGTGCTCATTGTCCAAACAGCTGTTGCATCTGCTAGAATCAGACACTGTCCTGATAGGGGATGACACGGACTTGCTCATCCTCCTACTGCATCATGCTGAACTGGATGCACATGACTTGTTCCTGGCCCCAGAGCCCAGGCAATCAGCAAAAAAGACCAGGATATGGTGCATAAAGCAGTCTAAGGAATTTATTGGTCCTGATGTTTGTGACCATGTGTTGTTAACCTCTGCCATCTTCAAAGATGGATGGATGTTACTGTTTTCACCCCTTTGTTTGTTTGTTTGTGAACAGTATTACAGAAAAACTCCTCGACGGATTTTGACGAAACTTGTGGGGGGGTTAGGTATTGTTGGGGAAATTATTACTCTCTAGACAAGAAACCTTTGCCTCAGTCTGAGTAGGTCAAAGTGTTTGTGTTTTTCCTCTACTGTTCTACTATTTAGTTGTTAAGGCCTACCACCTACTTATAATCTTGTCTTTCTTTGACACTTTGGACATTGCTTGGGTTTTCTGCAAGTACAAGGTGACCGGGCTGATAAGCTGTGCATTCTGTTCTTGCGATCAAAAGCCCTCTCTGCTTATAAAATGGAATGGATATATGGGGAGGAGAGGATGATCTGAGGGACAGCAAATAAATGGTACAGAAGAAAGAACTCCTCGTGGACATTGATTATTACTGGACTTCTGTGGTTTATTTTATCCCGATACATGCAACACTGAGTTGGCTAGATGTTGAATCCTCGAGGAGGACAAGATCCCTCAACAATCTAAAGAATCCTTTCGATCACAACGCGGTTCGAGGGTAGAAATCCACGTCAGTTGGTGCCGTGACTCGGATTCGAATCGGCGTTGTGCGGCGCTTGTGACCAGAGGTGCTTAATCTGCCGGAGGCAGTGCCTGGAGGAACGACAAGTGCTTGAGCGAAGGTAAGCAGGGAGGGTTCTCCGAGGGTGCGATTTATTTTATTCTGTGATTTTAGAGTGAATTTAGCGGTTGTGATTTGTGTGATTTTAGAGATGGGAAATAGAAATTGTAAAAGGAAGGAAATTGTGTATACCGAGGCAAATTGTATTCAAAAACCACGGAGAGGTACATGTGCAAGAATTATAATTATGTTTGATAAGTATGGGCCTGAAGCTGTGAGAGACATGGGGAAATGGTGCAATTGGACCAAAAATAGTCGATTACCCTTCCCTGAGAATGGAACGTTCGATCACGAGTGTTTAGACAATTTAAGAAAAGTACTGGAAGTGAAAAATAGTGACAAAAAGGTCCAGAAGCAGGTGAACTGGAGCGTTTATATAAATTGGATGAAGGAATGTCATGACAGAGACGAAAAGGCAGGGCTCAAACCAGAGGATCATTACAAATGAGGCGAAGTAACCACTCTGCCATGCCAGCGCCGAACGGGATTTGCAATTGCATGGGTCCCAGGGGTTACTTTTTTGCAATTACACAAATCCCAGGGGTTACTCCGACAATTGAAACAGGTCGCTGCATGGCCAGATGAAGCTCCTGGAGACAGGGAGGAGCTCAAAGAACATATCGACACCCTCATTGACGCTGTCACAGAGGTGGTAACACTTAAGACCGACTGGGCAAAAATACAGATGTGCAGGCAACGTGCTGGCGAGGACCCATTGGAGTTCTTAGAGCGTTTTCGGGGTGTATACCAATGTCACTCTGGACTGAAAGAAGAGGGGGTACCATTTGCTCATGTATACCTTAATGGTTTGACGGCCAAATTACAAAATGAAATAAAGCGAGTATGTATTGGTTGGGAATTAAAGGAAGTGAAAGACTTGATGGAATATGTAACGCATTGTAATTCATTGTTGAAACATCGTTCTGACAAGGAAAACGAATCAACATTAATGCTATCCCAGGTTCAAGGTCAAGGTGAATGCCCCGGGGAAAGGAATGTGAGATATAATGCACAAAACCGAGGGCAAACCTATTACCGTCAGAGACCAAAATACAGAGACCAGCGCAGAGATTTCTGTTATACATGCGGAAAACAAGGACACTGGGCTAACGAATGCCGAAATCGTAGAAAAAGTCGAACTTATAGTTCGTATGAACTGGTAGAACAGAGACCAGCGGCACAATACAGAGATGAAACTCGCAGACACTCCACGCCTCCAGTGAATGAAAATCCATATTATAGACAACAGGAAAGATGGGGAACACAGTTTGAGCAAGCTGGTTCATTTCAACCCACTGCACCTCAAACCGAATTCCCTCCTCCTCCTCCTCCAGCCTCGTTCCCTCCTCCTCCACCCTCATTTCTTCCTCCTCCATCTCAAGGTTCATTTCAAACCCAAAACCCATTCGTTTTATGACAAAGAAAAGAAGCGACTTCGTCTGAGTTACCCTTCCTGACTTTGAAACCATGTGACGAACCGAAATTGACTTTGAAAATTGAAGGCCAAGAGATTCCTTTCTTAGTCAACACAGGAACGACCAAATCTGCGCTCAGAAGGAGTGATTTCCCAGACGCCCCGTTATCGCGAGAACGAGTAAAAGTAGTGGGAATGTCAGGAGTTGCTAGTACGATTCCACTGACAGAGCAGCTCTGGGTGGAAATTGGACCATTGTCTGCAAACCATGCATTTTTGATGGCAACTGATACACCAATTAATCTGTTGGGGAGAGATCTGTTATGCAAGCTGAATTGTTCAATTAAGTGTACCCCTGATGGTGTATATTTAGAAATACCTCACGAATCACACATAACTATGATGAATTTATTACAGAAAATCTTGTATATCAATGGACTGTGATTAATTGTGAAGCATTTAACCATTTGCAGGAATATTTATCACATTTGGAGAGAAACATACCCGAGGTGCTCGATTGGGTGAGTAAACACGGCATGGACAGACGGTACTTACAGACTCGACTACATTGCATTGCAGATTGCAACATCAAGGGAAAAGATAACGTCTATGCGAGTGAAACACTCTCGAAATTACACCAGACCTTTGACTTAGTGTTGGGAACAATTTGGATTGGGAAGCAAGGGATTGGCCTGGAGGTGCATCTCACGCAGGAACAATTAAAATTGTGGAACCAACCGTCCAGTGTTACACCACATGTTACTTTAGCGATTGCAGAAGGTTACCAAGAAACGGACATTGGTCACATGGTAACCTCTTTGAAAAAAGCATCACAAGCGACTTTGATGGAATCGAGCCAAGTAAACGGACTTTGGAAGATCGGGGAACAGGGATTCTGTTGGACAGAATGTCAAGGATCAGCAAAAGCTGTGTTCAAGGTGGTCGATCTCTCAGAATTAAATGGGTCAGGAAAATTACATGAAATACTTGAACAAGTCCCGACTTGTCTGTGGGCAACACATGCCAACGATGTCGGCCAAATTAGAAGTATGAATCCAATCAAGATCACTATAGATCCAAAAAAGAAACTGCCTCGAAAACCGCAATACCCTTTGTCTCCAGAAGCAGAGGTAGGAATTGCTCCTGTAGTGGAAGTGCTATTGAAACAAGGGATAATTATTCCCACTGTTAGTCAATGTAATACACCGATCCTACCTGTGAGAAAACCTGGAAAGCCAACGTGGAGATTCGTACAGGATTTGAGGGCAGTGAATGATGCGGTAATTCCAGCTTTTCCTGTAATTGCAAATCCCGCTACCTCTCGCACTACCTATTTTACAACACTACCTATTTTAGTGTTGTGGATCTTTGTTCAGCTTTTTTTAGTATACCAATAGCCCAAGAAGTACAGTTTCTGTTTGCATTCACCTACCAGGGAAAGCAATACACTTGGACTGTATTGCCCCAGGGGTATTGTGAAAGTCCAACATTATTCTCGAGGGCCCTCAAAGACGACTTGGATGATGTAGTTTTCCCTTGTGGATCCACACTGATTCAATATGTTGACGACCTGCTGATCTGTTCAGCGTCAAAAGACGCATGCGAACGAGATACATTGACATTGTTGAGGGCCTTAGCCAGGAAAGGACACAAAGCATCGAGAGCTAAATTGAAATTTTGCCAAGAAGAAGTGAAATATTTGGGGCATATTCTGAAGGGAGATACAAGACGCATCTCCCCTGAACGTATAGCGGCAATATTAAACCTGCCCAAGCCAACTACTGCTAAACAGATGAGGTCTTTCCTCGGAATGACCGGCTATTGCAGACAGTGGATACCAGATTATGCGGCCTTAGTGCGCCCCCTGGTGGACATTGGTTCGGCAAACGCGCCCAGTCCACTTGCATGGACACAAAATGCAGACAAGGCTTTTGTAACGTTAAAACAGGCTCTTTCTTCGGCTCCCGCTCTGGGTTTACCAAACTATGAAAAATCTTTCCATTTGTACGCATGTGAGAGACAGGGATTCGCACAATCTGTGCTGACACAGAAGCACGGAAATAAATTACGGCCTGTTGCATATTATAGTACTAAATTGGATCCGGTAGCGCAAGGATTCCCCCCTTGTCTCAAGGCAGTAGCAGCCGCTTCGCCCGCGGTGCAGGCGACAGAAGCGCTCGTCGCGGGAAACACTTTCGTTCTCCTGGTACCGCATGCAGTGACAGCTGTATTGTTAAAAACGAAAACACAACATTTGTCGGCTTCAAGAGCAACGACATACGAACTCTCACTCACAGCACCCACGAACATTACGATTAGGAGATGCGCACCGCTGAATCCTGCTAGTTTGTTGCCAGGAGTACAAGATGGTGATCCTCACAATTGTGAAGAGATAATTAATCGCCCACACGTGTCAACCCCGTCCTGACTTGAGAGACACACCAATCCAAAATTCTGAATTGGTTCTATATGTCGACGGCTCATCATCGCGTGCACCTGATGGATATTTATTAACAGGCTACGCCGTTTGCTCTGATCACGAAGTAATCGAAAGCGGGAGATTGGCTGAGAGCTGTTCCGCGCAGCAGGCAGAACTGTTCGCCCTCACTCGTGCATGCCATTTAGCCAAAGGCCAAATAGTGACAATCTACACTGACTCCGGCTATGCCTTTGGTGCTGTACACGAATTCGGAGCACTCTGGCGCGAAAGGGGTTTTATAACATCATCAGGTGCGCAGGTGAGGAATGGAGCATGGATTGCGAATCTGCTGGAAGCAATACTTCTGCCCACAAATTGCAGTGGTAAAATGTGACGCCCACACTGGGAGATCTGATGACGTCTCACGGGGAAATGCCAGGGCAGATGCAGCTGCAAAATCTGCTGCCCACACCAGAGCTCTTTTAATATCACAATGTGTATTGAGACAAGAGGCAACGCCGACCATTGACGATATAAACACTTTGCAGACAGCTGTCAGTGCTAAAGAACGAGATTTGTGGATACTGGCTGGATGTGAATTCGAAAATGAATCCAAATTATGGAGATCATCTGATGGTCGTGTGGTGGCACCAAGAGCTCTATTACCTTGGCTCGCCCGATTGGCACATGGGGCCGGGCATACTAGCAAAGGGGGCATGAGTGCTTCAATTGGGAGACAGTGGTTTGCCCCGGGGTTTAGTCCAATTGCAGAACAGTATTGTAAGACATGTCATATTTGCCAAAAACATAACCCAGCAAGGGGGGTGGAGATGGCCCCAGGAGGTCATCCAATTCCATTCGGACCTTTTGTTCATATCCAGATGGATTTTGTTCAGTTACCAAAATGCTGCGGTTTTGAATTTGCGTTAGTCATCGTCGATTTGTTCACCAAATGGGTTGAGGCTTACCCTTGTCGGAAAGCAGATGCCATTACTGTGGTTAAACTGTTGATGAAGGATTTCATCTGTAGGTTTGGAATACCTTGTAGGATCTCCAGTGACCAAGGTACTCATTTCACAGCCGAAGTGGTGAAAGAATTGTGTTGCGTATTGCAAATCAAGCAACATTTCGACTGCCCGCATCGTCCGCAATCTGCGGGGGCAGTAGAGAGGCAAAATGGATTCCTGAAGAATAAACTGGCCAAGATTTGTGAACAAACTGGATTAAAATGGCCAGATGCTCTGCCAATTGCTCTCATGACTATGAGATCTACCGCAAATCGAAACACTGGCTTATCTCCACATGAGATTCTGATGGGAAGACCAATGAGATTACCGAACTCACCTCCTTTGACTATAAAAGACATGAACGTGCAGCAAATGGACGACACGTTGCTTACGTTTTGTATCTCTCTGAATCATGCTGTAAGAACTTTTTATGCACAGGTTAAGCAAGCTCTGCCAAAACCAGCCACATCTGATCATCACAACTTCAAACCCGGAGACTTTGTTTATGTGAAAATTTACAAACAGAAGAACTCTCTTCAGGCACGTTGGTGTGGGCCATTTCAAATACTGCTAACTACCCATACAGCTGTGAAGTGTAAAGGAAGAGCAACATGGATCCATGCCACACACTGCAAACTGGCACACGGCAGAAAAGAACCCGAGGAGAACATTGCTTCCTGATAACTTTAATGATTCTTTCCATTGCAGGATTATTTGTACTACTAAATGCAGGTGGTGCAATGTGTACTTGGTCTGTTAAACCGATAAGTACTGTCTGTGATCAACGTTATTTGCATGTTCTTTGGAGATGGGCCTATCAGACTACCCACCAAACTAAGCCGAGGGCATTCAGAGACCGAAGAAGCTTAACGAGCAAAGTGGGTTCACCACATGGAATAAACACTTATCTGGCTCTTTCTCGTAAACAGGCGAAGGCTTTTAATAAAACCAATTGCTGGGTTTGTACCAAGATACCTCATTCAGCAGTTACTGGGATACCGCTTCTGGCTATACCATTCAATCTGAGTGAATGGTGTGGGTACTGGGCAAAGGAAAGAAACTGGGATAAACAAGATAATAACCTTGACGACCACATCGTTACCAATGGAAATGGAAATTGCCTCCGACAACGAAATTTCAGTAACTGGTTTTGGCCAAATTTTAATTTAAGTAAAATGCCTCCACATTTTATGGTTGAACGGGCAACAGAAAAAACCCGAACTATGCTTGGTACAAGAGACATGGGGAGAAAGAAGATTAGGGAATTCTGAATGCAGTAATTATGTTGATGAAAATCACACGATGGGACCACAAATCGCTTTAAATAATACCTATTTCGTGTGTGGAAATCGAGCATATCCATGGCTTCCAGTTAATTGGAGTGGATCTTGTTTCTTGTCATTCATTTTGCCACATATGCGCCTGTTATCTAAGTCACCTTTTGAGCATTTGAAACGGGGTAAACGGGGTTTCACGTCAACTGAACTGTTCTTCATGATTTTAATCCCTCACTACGGTGTTGGACAAACGTCTGTGGGATTGGCAGAGTTAGCTGCTTCGCTTGAATTATTGGCAAATAAAACTGCTCTAGGCATGGTTGATATCAACTCGGAGGTCGTCGCCCTACGTGCAGTTTCAATGCAAACCCGAGTTGCGCTCGACCTCATTCTCGCGGCTCAAGGAGGAACGTGTGCTGTAATTAACTCTGAGTGTTGTACTTATATCCCTGATAACTCGGAGAAAATCACAAACATAGCTGACAAGATTAAGCAAGAAGGAGCCAAGTATCACAATTATTTTACGAAAGATGGGCTTTATTCCTGGTTTGAAGGGATTTTTGGAGGCTGGGGAACTACCCTATTGCATTGGATTTCCGTTGGGTTATTGTGGATCATCATTGCAGTGGTGCTTGTTAGATGTGCAACAATTACAATGCCGGCATTGATTGTTTCTTGTCTAAAGAGGAATACTGCTAAAAGGTGATGGTGGCCCAAGCACCACCCTCATACCCTGGTTTTGAGACTGAGTCCTACGACTCTTTTGAGATAGAACCTGAACTTGGAAATCCATAAGTAGCGCAAATGAATGTGTTCAATATTCACGGGAATTGTCAATCCACTCTTGTTCATCTGCTTTGTTCCCGAAATAGGTTGTTGAAAATCAGCTGTGCAGCCCAACGGGTAGCCTTATCTTCTATCGGCCTAGGGGCCTACCGGAACCTCAACCAGGTCCGAAGCTGTACAACCACATGAAGCCACCTGGCTTGCGGGACAGGAAAGGCTAAGGGACTGAGCTCTACGATGGGGAAAAGGGGGGATGTGACTACCCAAGAAAATGGGCACACTCGAACGCAAGAGAGAATGTATTTCCAAGTGAAGAGAAAATATATATCGTTAAACTTAACTAGTGTTGCCTTTTTAGGCAACAAGGGGGGAGTGTTGGGGAAATTATTACTCTCTAGACAAGAAACCTTTGCCTCAGTCTGAGTAGGTCAAAGTGTTTGTGTTTTTCCTCAACTGTTCTACTATTTAGTTGTTAAGGCCTACCACCTACTTATAATCTTGTCTTTCTTTGACACTTTGGACATTGCTTGGGTTTTCTGCAAGTACAAGGTGACCGGGCTGATAAGCTGTGCATTCTGTTCTTGCGATCAAAAGCCCTCTCTGCTTATAAAATGGAATGGATATATGGGGAGGAGAGGATGATCTGAGGGACAGCAAATAAATGGTACAGAAGAAAGAACTCCTTGTGGACATTGATTATTACTGGACTTCTGTGGTTTATTTTATCCCGATACATGCAACACTGAGTCGGCTAGACGTTGAATCCTCGAGGAGGTCAAGATCCCTCAACAATCTAAAGAATCCTTTCGATCACGACGCGGTTTGAGGGTAGAAATCCACGTCAGTATGGTCCAAGGATCATGCCATTAAATTTTGGACTTGGTCCCCCCCCTCCAAAAAAAATTGAGAGAAATTTTTTTTTTTTTTTTTGCATTTCTACATGTTTTAAGTGATTTCCAACCCCCCCCCCCCAAAAAAAATAGAGAAAATATATATATTTTTTGCATTTCTACATGTTTTAAGTGATTTCCAACCCCCCAAAAAATATTGTTACCCTCCCCCAAAAAAATTGTTACCCCCCAAAAAATAGATTTTTTTTTGCATTTCTACATGTTTTAAGTGATTTCCAACCCCCAAAAAACAGTTACCCTCCCCCCAAAAAATAGAGAAAATTTTTTTTTTTTTTGCATTTTTACATGTTTTAAGTGATTTCCAACCCCCCCAAAAAAATTGTTCGAGAAAAAAAAACATTTTCGCAACTTTTTTTTTCAACAAAATTTCGATTTTTTTTTTTTTTGGCATTTTTACATGTTTTAAGTTATTTCCAACCCCCCCCCCCCCAAAAAAAAATGTTGGAGAAAAGAACTAACTGTCAGCACTGTTGACATCAGTAGGGTAAGAATACTGATTCTGGCTCACTTTTCCCCATGTAAATGAATGGGGGATTTTCAGCGATTCCCTTTTTTTTTCCCTAAAAATAAACCCCCTTTTTATCCCAAGGTATATTTATTTGTCTCCCCTTTTAACCTGGAGGTTGAACCTCATTGAATTGAACACCTGGGGGTTGAACAGCTCACTCATTGAACCTATAAAGAACCCAAAAAATATGAAACCATCAGAAACATTTACAAAATTAAAATATGAAAAAGAGATTAATGTCAGAAAACCTAAGTTCAAAGTTGGTGATATCGTAAGAATATATAGGTGGAAATCTCATTTTGAAAAGGGTTTTACTGAACGATGGACGAAAGAACTTTTTAAAATTGTTGATGTAATAGATACAGTTCCTTGGACTTATAAAATATATGATTTGGAAGGGGAAGAGATTTTAGGTTCATTTTATTCACAGGAATTACAAAAGACAAAACTAAGCAGATAATACACCTTTGTGGACACTAGAGGGACAAGTCCGAGGTGTATAACAGTATATAATGTGTGTCAAGGGGTGGACGTTCTTAGATCTGTGAACCCCAAACACAGAATCCTCAACTGAATAGTCAAGGCTGAACTTTTGTTTGTGTGTGTGTGTGTGTGTGTGCAATGGGAGCAATAGGTTGGCGCTTCACTCCCTCCTACTATACACCGTTGTGGACACTCGAGGGCCAAGTCCGAGGTGTATAACAGTATATAATGTGTGTCAAGGGGTGGACGTTCTTAGATCTGTGAACCCCAAACACAGAATCCTCAACTGAATAGTCAAGGCTTAACTTTTGTTTGTTGATGTGTATGTGTGTGTGTGTCCCAACCCTCACATTCAAAATCTCAACCCCAACCCTCACATTCAAAATCTCAACCCCAACTCAATCCTCACCCAACACAATGTCTTTTTCAAAATGAGATTTCCACCTATATATATATATATTTTACGTTTTTTTTTTTTCTCTTCTTCCAATTCTGTCTTTTAAGGCTTTCAGGTTTGATGACATAGAAAGAGGGAGTAAGAACTTTCTTGATAGGTTTAAATCCCAAAGAGTGGTAGCATTTCAAGTCTTCAACATAACCCCAACTTTCCAAGTGTCCAAGGTAGTTATTTAAACCATCAAGGCAGAACTCATTTACTGATTTTTTCAAAATTTGTGAGTCTCCAAGGTAGTTCCCATATTTAGAACCATCTTGGCAGAACCCTTTTCCTGAGTCTCCAAGGTAGTTATTTAAACCATCAAGGCAGAACTCATTTACTGATTTTTTCAAAATTTGTGAGTCTCCAAGGTAAAACTTGTATTCTGGCTCCAACGTATAACTTGTTCAGTGGGTATTGTCTTGATAACTCACAATGAGTACTATTGCTGTAAAACTCTTTTTCAGGATTTTGCTGGTCTCCAAGGTATAACTCTTTGGTTGGGTCATCAAGGACGAACTCGTTCTGTGGGTCTTGGTCGCTCATAAGGTCTTCAACCAAGCCAACAATTTCGCCCCAAGTTGTAGCAAAAGCAGTATTTTCATTTCGTATTTCAGACACAATTTCCTGTGAGAGAAAATAATAATGTATTAATTAAGTTATTTAATTATTAAATGAGTATGCTTCAATCAAAGTTTGAAAATAGGAAAATAAAAATCTTACCTCAACAGATAAGAGGTTTGAATCCAGTTCATCAACTTGAAGGTTTAGTTCCATACAAGACAGAGAGTTCCAAGGAACACCAAAGTCATCCCACTCAAGGTCTTGCTCGTTCTGTAGGTCTTGGTCGCTCACAAGGTCTTCAACCAAGTCAACAATTTCGCCCCAAGTTGTAGCAAAAGCAGTATTTTCATTTTGTATTTCAGACACAATTTCCTGTGAGAGAAAATAATAATGTATTAATTAAGTTATTTAATTATTAAATGAGTATGCTTCAATCAAAGTTTGAAAATAGGAAAATAAAAATCTTACCTCAACAGATAAGAGGTTTGAATCCAGTTCATCAACTTGAAGGTTTAGTTCCATACAAGACAGAGAGTTCCAGACAAGCACACAGCACACCATTGTCAGCAAAAACAAATGTTTAAAATGGAGCCTGGGTTTGAAGCTTTTATAGAGAAAGACTGGTGGGTGTGGTTTCCTTTGGAAATTCCCTGGGCAAGCCTAGGCAAGCCTTCATTGGGAAATTTTTCAAAACCATAACATCCTGTAATTTTCTAGTGATTTCTTTGTGAGTCAGAGATGAACTGGAAATGATGTAAGAGTGGGCGGGGCTAAGCAAAAGTAGGCGGGGCTTAGGAAAAGTGGGCGTGGCTTAGAAAAAACCTTATGAAAAGTGGGCGGAGCTTAGCAAAAGTGGGCGGGGCTTAGGAAAAGTGGGCGTGGCTTAGAAAAAATACCTCATGAAAAGTGGGCGGAGCTTAGCAAAGTGGGTGGGGCTTAGAAAAGTGGGCGTGGCTTAGAAAAAATACCTCATGAAAAGTGGGCGGAGCTTAGCAAAAGTGGGCGGGGCTTAGGAAAAGTGGGCGTGGCTTAGAAAAAACCTCATGGAAAGTGGGCGGAGCTTAGCAAAAGTGGGCGGGGCTTAGGAAAAGTGGGCGTGGCTTAGAAAAATGCCTCATGAAAAGTGGGCGGAGCTTAGCAAAGTGGGCGGGGCTTAGAAAAGTGGGCGTGGCTTAGGAAAAAGTACCTCATGAAAAGTGGGCGGAGCTTAGCAAAAGTGGGCGGGGCTTAAAGAAAAGTGGGCGGGGCTTATTGAATACCTTGTGGAAAGTGGGCGGGGCTTAGCAAAAGTGGGTGGGGCTTAAAGAAAAGTGGGCGGGGCTTATTGAATACCTTGTGGAAAGTGGGCGGGGCTTAGCAAAAGTGGGCGGGGCTTAAATAAAAGTGGGCGGGGCTTAACAAAAAAATAACCTGTGGCTCAGGAGGTGGTCAAACAAGAGCATTAAGAGAAGTTTATCATTTCGTAATGGCACAAAAGGGGTATCCTAAAAAATATAAAGATTCAAATGTTTTGTTTGTCAATATTTTAGATGGGGATTATTGTGCAAAGAAAATTAAACTATTGAAGGAATTTGAGAATGAACAAATCTTTATAGGTTCAATGAGTGAGCTGTTCAACCCCCAGGTGTTCAATTCAATGAGGTTCAACCTCCAGGTTAAAAGGGGAGACAAATAAATATACCTTGGGATAAAAAGGGGGTTTATTTTTAGGGAAAAAAAAGGGAATCGCTGAAAATCCCCCATTCATTTACATGGGGAAAAGTGAGCCAGAATCAGTATTCTTACCCTACTACTGACATCATATTTAATGAATAAGATATAAGGTTCATTTGAGTGACCCAGCAGTATTGGCAGCGGAGGTTTTGCACTCTCCCGAGTGCTCCCCCTCTAGTTTATCCATGCAATCCTTGGCTGCAATACAACTTCTCACCTGTTTGGATTGGGAAAGGGTTTAGCAGTAAGGAAGATCAAGAGTGTTGCCCTGTTCCGTCAGCAAGCTAAGGTGTTCAGCCAAGAAGGACACGTGGCAAAACAGGACATTATTGCAGCAGGAGAAAAAGCACTTGTCATTATATGGTGGTGCCAAAGAACAAGGACTGGACACTTTACGATACAGGCGATTTTGTGAGAAGGTTTCCAAGAGCACATCTCATGTAGAACCTCAAACTCTACCCCCAACCTCAGCAGCTGCAAAGTATCACAGCCTCCGTGTATATTATCAGATGATAGAGTGGAAAGGAAGAAGCTTCAATATTGAAATGAGGACGAGAGAAGAACCTTCAGAGTGTCGGCTTTATTCCATTTGATTGAAGCCGCTTCTACGGGCACACCAGGAAATACAGACGCAGCATGGAGTACATAAGCAGTAAGGTATACACGCGCAACTAATCACCGCAAAATAAATCAGTATTATATATCAATCAGTATTCTCACCATTCAATGAGCACCAAGTGAGCCGCCGACATAAAACGACAATGCCCCTGGGACAATCCCCCCGACCGAGCCGAGCCTCAGCTTTATCTCTTCTGTGCTCGAGCCGGGCAACATGTGATCACACGTCACGACCTTCAATTCACCACATTCTCCCCGTCTTTAAAATGTAACTAGAGGCCCAGCTAACGCACCATGATTACTTCAGTGCTACAGGAGTATACATTTCAAGCAACGCGAACTATCTAAACTACAGAAGCATACATGCCAAGCAGTGAGGATTATTTTGAGGTGTAGGGGCATGGTAATGAGCATCGATATATTATGTAACGAGCATATAGGAGCATGAGCATCGAGGATGCCGATAATCCCCTTTACAGATTGAGTCGGCGAGGGGGTATTATTCGTCGGCCTCTCCGGGAGTAGATGGCGGTTTCACTTGAGGGAGGCTTCCGATCCTCTTGGTGAGCCTCGACTCGTGCCGGAGATGACTCCCCGATCGCTCCCGGGTGGAACGCGGTAGCCCCGTCGTCACCCTTCTCGGGTGGAGTCCCTGGGGGGGGAACACCTGGGGAGGGGATGTCAGAGGGAGGTGTGCCAGATGGTGGTGTACCTGCGGGAGGAGTGCCTGAGGGAGCCAAATGACGAACCGACACAGTGGTCTCCCTGCCATCCGGGAGCCTGACATGAGCGTATTCTGGATTAGTATCGATGAGTTCGACCTCTTCCACCAGGGGTTCATACTTGCTTTGTCGTACCGGGCGTTTCATGAACACTGTTCCGGGATGGGTTAGCCAGTTGGGCACCGATTGGCCGTCAACATAACGTCGCTGGTGAGTAAACATTCGTTCGTGAGGAGTTGCATTGGTGGACGTGCAGAGCAAAGAGCGTATGGAATTCAGATTGTCGGGAAGGGTAACCTCCCACCGCTCGGGGCCCAGTCCTCTTGATTTCAACGCCAGAGTTACGGCTTTCCAAATGACTCCGTTATACCGTTCCACCTGACCATTACCCTGTGGGTTGTAACCCGTCGTTCGACTAGTTGCTATGCCGTGCTCTAATAGGAATTGTTTTAGCCCGGCCGACATGAAACACGGCCCTCTGTCTGAATGTATGTACGAAGGTTTCCCAAACATAGCGAAGAGGTCAGACAGACATTTCACGACAGTGCCCGAGGTCATATCCGAGCACGGAAACGCGAAAGGGAACCTTGAATACTCATCAACAACAGTGAATATGTATCTGTTGTCTGTCTCGGTCGGCAGGGGCCCTTTGAAGTCAATGTTTAGTCTCTCGAAGGGAGAAGTGGCCTTGATCAGTCTGCCAGAAGCCGCACCATAGAATCTGGGTTTTAGTTCAGCACAAACAGGGCATGAAGCATTCATTTGTTTAATATCTTCAATAGAATAGGGCAGGTTCTGTCTGCGTACGAAATGTGCCATTCTGGTTACCCCGGGGTGGCACAGAGACACATGGAGGTCTTGCAAAGCCTGACTGATTGCCGCCGAGCAGTAGACCCACGAGAAGGTGTCTGCAGCAGGGTTTTCCCTCCCGGGCCGGTAAACATCTATCCGCCATCTCATAATTTTTTCATTCTTAATTTTCCCGTTATTTTTCCCATCAAACATGAATGCCACGGATCGTTGGTCCGTAATGAGCGTGAAGTGGTTTCCCAGTAAATAGTGTCTCCATTTACGCAGCGCTTCGACGATGGCGTACGCCTCCTTCTCTATTGCCGAGTGTCTCTGCTCGCTTCCAGAGAGAGTTCTCGAGAAGAACGCGACGGGTCGCCCATTTTGATTAAGCGTAGCAGCTATCGCGTGATCTGAAGCATCTGTCTCCACCACGAAGGGCACCGAGCTATCGATCGATAATACCACGGAATTACTGATATCATCTTTGAGGCTGTGGAAAGCTTTTACAACAGCGGCATCTGGTGGGAAGTTTTTGCAATGCACTAGGGGATGTATTTTCTCGGAGTATTGCGAAATCCATCTTGCATAGTAAGCGAACATGCCGATCACCCGGCGCATTGTCTGCAGGTCCTGAGGTGGGGGTAGCTCACGAAGTGCGCGCAATCGCTCAGGATCAGGCTTAATCGTGCCGTCGGCTATCGTGTAGCCGAGAAGGTCAATTGACCTTGCCGAGAATACGCATTTCTCGTAGTTGAGAGTCAGATTATATTTTCTAGCAATGCTCAAGAATCTGTCCAGATTCATGTCATGTTCCCCCTGATCCCTACCGCACACTGTGACATTGTCCACGTAAACAAAAGTGTCTTTGAGGTTTTCATCTGAGATGATGTCGTCCATAACCCGTTGGAAGCAAGCTACTCCATTCGTGACACCGAATGGAATTCTCCTGAATTGGAAGAGGCGCCTACCTGCCTGGAATGCGGTGTAAGGTTTGTCTTCCTCTCGGATGGGAATTTGGTGATAGGCGCTTCGCAAGTCGATGGTGCCGAATATCTTATAATTGGCCACGCGTTCGACCATCTCGTCTATGCGCGGCAGGGGGTAGGCATCGAGTTGGGTGAAGCGATTGACCGTTTGGGAATAATCGACAACCATTCGGTTCTGACTGCTGGTCACCAACACCTGTGCGCGCCATGACGAATCGCTCGGTTCTATAATTCCTTCTTCCAGTAATCGCTTGGTTTCTGAAGTGATGAAATTCATGTCAGCAGTGGTATATCGCCGCGATTTGATCGCTATCAGTTTGCAGACCGGCGACAGGTTAGCGAACAGCTGGGGGGACGTTACCTCTGCGGTAGTCAAGGCATTCAAAATTAGAAGAGGTTTGCTTCCTCCAAAGGGTATTTCGACGCTCGTGTGCTGCTTGAGGACATTATGACCCAGAATTACGTCTGCGCACAAATCACGAAGCACCAGTACCCTTACATCCCGATGCGTGTACCCTTTTACGTCCAATTCAACATTGCAGTACCCTCGTACGCGGGACTGTAGTGATGTGGAGGCCATGCATACCGTATTGTCTGTCGGGTGGATTTTCCATTTCCTGCCCTTCACTAGCGAGCTGTTGACGAAACTTTCAGAGCTACCGGTATCAATCAGTGCCTCAACCATATGCCCGTTAATTCGTACGTTGATGATAGCCTTAGATAGATTCCCCGGGGAGGCTGCAGTTAGTTTATTTTGTGAGTAGAGAGCCGCAGAAGTGGGTTTATTTCTCCTTAGAGTAGATTTACATACCCTGGCATAATGCCTTTTCTTGTCACAATTCATGCATGTGGCATCTCTGGCGGGGCATTTTTGGCGGGGTGTCTTTTGTACCCACAAAAGAAGCATTTACCAACCGGAGCAGTTGCTGAGGAGTTTGACGTGGCCTGGGTATCCGGCTCCTCGGGTGTTTCTCCATCCCCTGTGTCTGGCTGTGTCTGTGCCAGTGGGGTTCCTTGACTTTCCACCGTAGCGGCGTTCATTAGCAGCATCGGTGTCCCAAATGACTCAGATTGCTGCTGTGCCGTATCCATCGCTCGAGCCTGATCGACTACCTTTTCAAGAGTGGGTTGCGCTTTCTCTAGTAAGCGTTGCCGTATGTGGGCTGATCTAAGTCCTTGGATGAATGCCTCCCGTGTCGCTTCCTTTCGGTGTTCCTCGGCGCTTACGGCCCGGAAGCTGCAGTCTTTTCCCAGCTGATTCAGAGCTTGCAGGAACTGATCGATTGTCTCCCCGGCTGCTTGCTTGCGTGTGTTGAGAAGATGTCGTATGTATACCTCGTTCTTGCGCTTCACGTAGAGCGCCTGCAGCACGTCGATCGCTGCTTCGTAAGTGTCGCACTCCGAGAAGAGCCTGTATACGCCGGGCGAGACATGATTCACGAGGGCGGCCAATTTGTCAGCTCCCTCTTCGATGATGGTCAGATAGTGTGAGAAGGAACGGAACCAATGCGACCATTTCATTTCTGAGTCAGTCGCGTTTGGGTCTGCGTCGAACCTCTCTGGTTTGTAGATCTTGTCCATCGTTGGTTGAGAGAGCCGAGAAAACCAAATGGAATAAATTGAAATGAGGACGAGAGAAGAACCTTCAGAGTGTAGGCTTTATTCCATTTGATTGAAGCCGCTTCCACGGGCACACCAGGAAATACAGACGCAGCATGGAGTACATAAGCAGTAAGGTACACACGCGCAACTAATCACCGCAAAATAAATCAGTATTATATATCAATCAGTATTCTCACCATTCAATGAGCACCAAGTGAGCCGCCGACATAAAACGACAATGCCCCAGGGACAAACCCCGCGGCCGAGCCGAACCTCAGCTTTATCTCTTCTGTGCTCGAGCCGGGCAACATGTGATCACACGTCACGACCTTCAATTCACCACAAATATGAAGCCAGAAGAGTGGGGATGGTGAAGATGGTGGATGGACAATGTTTGCCAATACAAACTGACCAGCTTGCAGCCCCATCAAAACTACTGGATGTCATCTGCTGTAACTGTAAAACAGACTGTAATACAAAGAGGTGCACATGCAGAAAGTATAGTCTGCATTGCAGTGCTGTTTGTGGAGAATGCCGTGGGACAAGTTGTGCCAACTCACAGCTACCAGATTTCACTGATGACTATAATGATGACCTTGATGGTAATCTTCAGTAGGGTATTAATATGCCTGCAATGAAACACGAGCCAAATAAGTGACTGTCATAAATTTGATCACAAAATATCGATATTTGGTGGCCATATTGGATTTTCTTAAATTCATCCATCATTTTATTTAAACCCATCTAATCAAAATATTAAACTATCCCAAATTTATCCTTTGATCCCCTCAAATATTCTAGAAATATAAACCACTCAAACCCGTTGTCTGAGAGTAAAAAAAAAAGGCAAAATATTGATATTTGGCAGCCATATTGGATTTATGCAAATGAGACATGTATCAAAATACATCCAAGAAAATTGTTAAATACTCTAAATGCATTCTTGTATGCAAAAGATATATATATATATATATATATATATATATATATATATATATATATATATATATTAGAAGTTGAAATGGCTCAAATATATCATCCAAGAGCAAAGATGTGGCAAAATATTGATATTTGGTGACCATATTGGATTTATGCAAATGAGATTTTGTTCCAGGGAAGTTTAAAAGTATTCTAAATGCATCCTTGTACACAAAATACCCATTCTAGAAGTTGAAATCACCCAAATATGTCATCTGTGAGCAAAGATATGGCACAATATTGATTAATTGGCCGCCATATTGGATTTATGCAAATTAGACGTATTTCCGCAACAGGGATTTCTTAGGACTTTTAGTATGGTGTTGTGGGGACCTCATAGAAATGCATTGTGCTAAAAAAAATTATGTTGCAATTTGTTCCCGATTAAACCTAATTTGCCAGGACTATAGAGGAAGAGCAGATTGGTATCTCCCAGGATAGGAAGAGCTTGGAGGAAGAATGGGGAAAAAAAAAACTAGAAAAGGAAAAATGAACACGATTTGGAATTGAAACAACTGAAGGAAGAGGTAAGATCAGGCAATCAGATAAGAGAAAGCCTCGAACAGAAGACAAAAAAGTGGAGAGAAATATCTGGAGCAAAGGAAGGAAGAATTGTTGGAAAAGTCAAGACAGTTCGAAGAACTACAGGAAGAAATGAGGGAAGTAGAGTGGAGTACCCATGAGTTGGAACAACAGAAGAGCGAACTGAACAAAAGAATAGAGGAAGAGCAAATTAGTAATTCTCGGGATAGGAAGAACTCGGAAGAAGAATGGAAAACAAAGCTGGAAAAGGAAAAACGGAAACACGATGTGGAATCGGAACAACTGAAGGAAGAGGTAAGATCAGGCAATCGGATAAGAGAAAGCCTAGAACGGAAGATAAAAGGAGGAGAGGCATTTCTGGAAATTAACAAGGAATACGGTAAGAAAATGAACGAAATGAGGAGGGAAGCATTGGAAAGTGGTGTGGAGATGAGCAAGACATACGGTAAGAGAATGGACGAAATGAAGGGAGGAATGCAAAAGAGGTGCGGAGATGAGAGAGAAATTATGGAAAAATGCTTCTGAGTTACAGAGACACCAAAGCAAAGAGAGAGAATTGCAAAACGAACTGAGGATGTTAAGAGAGGAAAGAAAGAGAACGGAGAATGAAACGTTAAGGAACCACACTGTGCAGATCGAACAATTAGAAGCTGAAGCAAGACTAAACAACGAGATGCAAGAAAGAGTAGTGAAAGAACGAATGAAACAGGAAAGGGAGATCAACCAATTGAAAGAAACGACGAGATTGGAGAAGGAAGAACATGAGACAGTGGGAGAGGAAACAAAAAGGACAAGAACAACTAGAGGAGAAAGCAAGGTTGGAGTATGCGGAGATGTTGGAAGAACAACGAATGAAACAGGAAAGGGAAATCAATAAATTGAAGGAAACTATGAGATTGCAGACGGAAGACCAAGAGAGACAGTGGGATAAGAAACAAAAAGAACAAGGAATGAAACAGGAAAGGGAAATCAATAAATTGAAGGAAACTATGAGATTGGAGACGGAAGACCAAGAGAGACAGTGGGATAAGAAACAAAAAGAACAAGGAATGAAACAGGAAAAGGAAATCAATAAATTGAAGGAAACGATGAGATTGGAGAAGGAAGAACAAGAGAGACTGTGGGATAGAAAACAAAAAGAAAACTAATTTGAAATTGACCAACTAAAGGAGAGAGCAAAGTTGGAGTACACGGAGATGGAAAAACTCTGGAAAGATAACGAACAAGTAAAAAGGCTCAGAGAGGAAGAACGACTAAAATGGAAAGGAAAATGGAGCCAGGAAGTAGAACAGCACAATAATATGGGATGTGTGGCATCACCACAGGGAGGAATGTTATTGGTGCGGGACTTGATTGACATTACTCGTCGGATGACACCACAATTAGAGCAAACCCTGGTGAAGGAGACATTGAGGGAGCATATTGGGTTGTTGATGAATGAAACACATTTTGAGCAGGTCCAGCATGTGGAGCTGACAGCCCCAGAGGAGTGTGGAAAATCAATGATGAGCAACCTGCTGGAGAGAAGCGACCGGAAGAAGAAGGGGAGAAGCTGGAGAGATCAAAAAATAGACAGAGGTGCCACTTGAACGAAGCAGGTACGTGGGCACATGCATACATGGTGCGGACGATGAGCTTAAGGTGGAAATTGAATTTTACGTTAATGAAGAGACTCTGTCCGATGGGGTGCACGTATGCGTGACCCCTGAATGTGTGTGTGGAATGCCTGTGAATGAATGCTGTGAGCCCACACTCCAGATTACAGTACTGGTGTGTGCTGCAAAGGTCGAAACGTGTGTGGGTACTCACCAGGCGGTCGAGAATGTAACCCTGGAGTGCGAGGCAGTTAGTTGGTACGCAGGCAAGGTTGAATGTGTGGGAGGTCAACACATAACCTTGGAATGTGGGCAGCCTGCTGTGTGTGGGAGTCCTGGGCATGGAATGAGTGGTGACGGAGGAAATAGGTTTGAGGTGTAAGGGAAAATAGAAATGCCACCAGGACAGAACTTGAGCCAAGGGACGGAAATCATAATGGACAGCTCCGAATGGGTTCTTACAGAGTTGGAGGTGCTGCACCCAGGAGCAGGCTTTAGAAATTGCATTTTAATTTCTCTATCAGCCTCACAGGAACTTTGGAGTGGAGTGCAGATGAGTAGCGGGTGGCACTGGCGTGTGTCACTTGGTCTTCAAACCTTTCTGAGCACACGAGGGGTTTGGCTAGTTGAGTGGGGTTTATCTGTCTTCAGAGAGTTATGGAGATGAGGGGGAGGCCATTCCACCGATTGGGTTTTTCCTGATTTCCGTGAACCCTGGAGAAGAGGGGGAAGCCATTCCACTGATTGGGGTTTACCTGATTTCTGTGAACCCTGGAGAAGAGGGGGAGGCCATTCCACTGATTGGGGTTTACGTGATTTCTGTGAACCCTGGAGAAGAGGAGGAGGCCATTCCACCAATTTGGGTTTACCTGATTTCCGTGAACCCTGGAGAAGAGGGGGAGGCCATTCCACCGATTGGGGTTTACCTGATTTCCGTGAACCCTGGAGAAGAGGGGGAGGCCATTCCACCGATTGGGGTTTACCTGACTTCCACGAAACCTGGAGAAAAGGAGAGGGTAGACCACAACCCCAATTGAGACGTGACCTCTTTGAGCTGTGGTGGAAAGGTCATGTAATGGGAAATGAGGGATTCGTTCCCTCACTCCCCTTCCGATGAGCCAAAGAAGAAGGCCATATTGGGATGTAAGAAATTGATTGAAAATTGTACCGAAAGTGATTGCAAATTGAGAGATGACAGAAGGCATAAGAGTGGCACGAGTGGATTTGGGTGATTATTCGAAAAAAGTGGTGGAGACATTACAGGCAGAGCGTTAAACGCACCTGAAGCAAGTGTATGACAAAGAGTGGCTTGTTTGAGGAAGGATTGAAATGCCTGGTTGGAACCATGCAGAGGTTCCATGGGACTGGTGAAGAGATTTTGATGTTTTGTTTAAATTGTTGGAAATAAACAATTAGGGCAGTATGGAGGAGGCCAGCGGACGACGGACATAGCAACAAATTAATTGGGGTTTGATGAAAAAGTGTACTGGTTAAATTTGATGACCAAGTGGGATCCGAGGGACTGGTGTTTTTGTTTTCACATAAAAGTGAAAGGTGTTGGATGGTGTTGTGGACTGGGTGTGTGGCACTGTGGAATGAATGACTAAATTTTTTGGGTGAATCGTGTGATTGTGCAAATGAGGAGAGTGAGTGCGAACAACGTACCCTGTCGGTAGGAGTCTCCTAACCAAGTTAGTGTAGGTTAGGGGGAGAGGATTCGACATGGATTCTGGCTGTTGTTCCATTGTGCAGGCGGACTGGGAGGGGGAGGTGCAGGCCAAGGTATGGTGGTACTGGCTATGGTAGTGTGACATGGTATTGGAAGTTGGTGAGTCAGGAAATAGGGCAGCAGGGCTTTGGGGGTTCCTGGCAGGTGGAGGCTGTCAGAGGTGCCAGGAGAGCACCGTAGGGTTCGGTGCCAGGAGAGCACGGTAGGTTTTAGTGCCAGGAGAGCACAGTGTAGGTCTATGAGAGCACAGTATGGGTGCTATGAGAGCACACAGTGTGGGTGCTAGGAGGGCACAGTATGGAGCTGGAGAGAGGCACCCCTTAGTTAGGAGCGCCAGAGGCACACTCAGGTGAGCCCCGAGGTCGCTGGGTGTCCCCAACCCCCGATTGGAAGCAGGCGCAAAGGCCTCATAGTAGTCGCACTCCCCAGCCAGCGAGTTATGCCTGGCACCAAGAGAACTTAACCAAAACAAATCAGGCAAGGAAGGTTAAGGGTACTCTCTCACCTGGTCTGAGGTCATCACACCCATTTGCATCCTCAAGAACACCTCCAAACTGCATTTGCTTACCATCGATATCACCGTGCCACCATTGCTGTGTCACCTGCTGTCCACCGCAGGGCTTGTTGCCTGCTGCTGCTGTGAGTAGGCCATATGGGCCAAAGCATTTTTGTCACCTGCTGTCCAACGCAGGGCTTGTTGCCTGCTGCTGCTTGTGAGTAGGCCATATGGCCGAAGCATTTTTGTGGGCCATGGAGGCCAAAGTGCTTTTGTGGGCCGTTGCAGCCAAAGATTCATGCCATTTTGTGGGCTCAGTGGGCCGAAGAACTCTTTGTGAGATAAGGCCACTGGGCCGACTGAACTCACCTGATGAGAGGCCAATAAGGCCACGAAGTGAGGAAACCTTCAGGGGTGAATAGGCAATACTGCCGGGAGGGGGCATGAAGGAGCGAACACGTGAAAGAACTTTGAACCTTTGAATGTTCTGCTCCTATGCAAATGTTGATGTTAAAAGTAAAATTGAATGCCCTCCCGTTCAAATCCATAATTAGAATGTTAAGTAGTGTCAATAGAGTGTGAATTTGATTGTTAGATTGGTGACCCGACACACTAGGATAGGGACACGCCAATCCTACTGTGACACTTTGGTTTTTGGAGTTAAGTGCTTCCCATGTTGTGGGTTAGAGTGAATGGGAGATCTGTGCTGTGTGTTAGACAGGGCCATTGCCGTGGGCTGCCCCAGATGGAGGGTCAGGAGAGCCTCGGGAGAAAGGTGGGGGTAGTGTTACGGAAATGGCCCTTAGTAGGCTACTAAATATAGGATTAGCTCATGTCCCCCATTTAATGCATTTTTAGCCAGGCTGTTCGGTAAAATGGACGTTACATGTGTGTCGGGATGTGTAGGATGCATGTTTTATTGTTCGTACAGTGGTGGCGTGCCAAGGGCTCCCTCTTCTTCCTTCCCCTCTCTGGACGATAGGCCCCGCCCAGTTGGCTGAGGGGGGAGTGGCCTGGAGAGGGAGGTGGAGCTAAGGGGAGAAGCCAGTGGCTTCGAAGCGAGCGAACGAAGAAGAGACAGTGGTGATTCTGCCGGGAGAGAAACTGGACCTGGGCGTGCCGGGTCTGCCTTCTGTGGCCTGGAGAAGCGAGCCAGGGCCGAAGGAAAAGGCAGGGAAAGGACTGCAGGGAGGTCTGTCTGCTCTCGGCTGGATGAGAGATGACTGGTGGGAGTCGTGATCTTATGTGTCAGGGACGGCTGTGTCTGTCTGCGATCTGCTTCGTGAAGGAGGCCTGGTGAACAGGCCAGGCCTGGACTTGTATGCTGGACCTTGAGAGAAACCAGCTGGGACCCATTGTCGATCTGGCGGTCTTGTGCCGTCGACCTTACACGGGGTCAGAGTGCGCAGAGACCGCGTGCAGTGCGAAAAGAAGGCGAGCACCGTCTCGCCACGCGGCGTGTTCGAGCTTGGGCTTGAATCCGTGGACATCGGCTTGTTACGAGCGACATTCGTGCTTTTGACACTTTCCTCTCGTCCATGAAACATCACCAAGTACTCTGTCTTGTCTGCATGCTGTCTGTCTGTCTTGTCTGCATGTTGTTTAAGGCATATCGCGATAGGGACCCCCTCGAAACCCGTAATCCGTAGGTCCCTAGTTAAGAACGGGTTAAAGATTGTTAATAACATTGTCGTGAATATTTTGCTTGTGTCCAGTTCCCCGATGTTCCCCAATAAATCTGGTTGGTTCATATGAAGTTGCCGCGATGGATTAATTCGTGCCGCGTCGAGGAACGATCCGTTCGATTGGTATATAAAACCAAAATGGTTACAGATTGGCAGAAAACGCTCGGCATCTGACAAAACCTGTCTGTCACCGGGGTTCTATTTCCCCGACTGGTGAGGTCCAGGATTACGTTGGTATCGCGATTGAAGACGCGTGACCCAGGGCCTGTGCGTTATAAACTCCGGAGATGGCGGTGGTGAGGGTGGTGCCAAGAGTCGGGTGAGAATCCCGCCACCCTGGATCCGCAACAATATATTTTATTGTAAACGTACCAATTATGTTTTGTGGTCGCCTTCAAAGCGATCTACCTAGGAGTCTATACACGCTTGCCAACGTTGCTGCCATGCTTCAAAGCACCCATGGAAGTCATTGTTTGAAAGGCTATTTATCTCATTGGTCATGGCTCTCTGGATCTCTTCTGTTGATGCTAAATGAGTTACTTTCACTAGAGTTTCAGAAGTCGGTCAGATCGGACAAACATTTTCACTCTTTCGACATTTTGGCAATCGATGGGCATCCCGATCACGCATCATCAGTCACGTCCATTCTCTCTTGCGCAAACCGACCTCTTGGCCCACTGAAACTCGTGATCTTGATATTGTGTCTTCCCTATACACCAGCTTTAACTTGTCAAACATGTCCGTGCCACTTTCGTTTAGTTTCACCAAAAACTTGATGATTCTCTGTTTCATAAATTTGTCATTCATCTTCAGAACACAAATGCAATACTTACAATTTTAACAAACCTTCAGTATGGCCACAAAACACAACCAATCGATACAACGGCTAACACATTGTTGATAGGAAAATTACGATGCACGTCCAATTACAAAACCCAAGCTAGTGCTGTCACTTGTCGAGTAAAAAAAAAAAAAAATCAGTCCTGGAACTTTACTGTCAGACCTTGTACGTGTGCCGAATATGAAAGACATGCACGCAGTCATCTTCAAGTCGAGGCTCTGGATAGGCGCACAGATGTATGGATGGACACAAACCAAAATATTGATACGAATTTGGGAATTCGATTGTTCACAACATTCAGGTTCCTTTAGTCAGTTATGTCAATAAGTGCTTGTTCCCTAGATAGTTCACCTTCCATTGTTTAATGGGCAGAAATCGATTAAGTGCGCTGTGTTATACAATTCAATAGTTGGGGAGCGATCACGAAACAATAGAGACGTCCCTCCCCCTCTTCTGCGAAGAGGAAGAAGAGCCCTTCCGTCCCGTGATTCATGACGTCAACAACTCCCTCCCACCCGTGGTTGAGCAGGGGATGGATCACGAGGGCATGAGTCATGCCGGGCGCGGGGGAGAGGTGGAGAAGGATAAAGAGGAGATCCTTTCTTTGTTCGTGCTGAGTAGTCGTTGAGTAGTCGTTCAGCAGACCTTCGGGTCCTGTTTGGCTTGGGTTAGGGTTGAGGCTTTCGGAAGCTTTTTGCTTCTGCTGGGTAGTTGTTCAGCAGGCTGTCGGGTCCTGCTTGGCTTCGGTAGAGCTTTGGCTTGGCTTGGGAGGAAGCTTTTTGCTTTGGTGGTTCAGTGGGCCTTCGGCTTCTGCTTGGCTCGGTAGACTTCTTGGAGAGCTGCTTTGTTTGGAAGAGTTGAGCCGGTTGCTCGACTCAAGCTGCGAGGGGTGGCTTCTTCTTCTTGGTTCGTGGAGCTCTTTGTTCTCCGTTTGGTTCCCGGCTTGGTGTGACTCGTCGGCCTCTTCTTGGAGGTGGTTCCTCGAGGAAGCGACGCATCGACGGGAAGGATTGGCGCCTCGTCTCACCAGCACGTGTTGAGAAGCGCGGGAGGATTTGCGGGAGCTCGGGAAGGATCGTGGCTCACGGCGATTGGATCCAGCTCACTCTCGCTGGAACCTGGGTCCGAACAACTTGAAGACCATACGAGGTGGAGAGGTTCGAGATAGGATCTGGGGTTCAGCTCACCTGTCCTCCAAGTTGGAGCCCGTTATTGAAGGCCTCAGCCACCATTTCTTGGGTGTGTGTGTGTTCGAACGTGTGTCCGTGGGCCCGTCTAATAAGTAGGAAATTGTTAAGTGCTTTGTGTGCTGTAAATGTTTGCATTGCATTTCGCATAGTCAGGATAGTTCTGCTCTTACGTGCTTCCCTAGTTCCCCATTATTATTAATAAATACCCCAATTGTTAAATGTTTTCAGCTTGTCGCGTCGATTCTTTCATTGACTGAGCATTTCGTGTGTTGGAGTTAGAAAGCCGTTGGTTTGCCGTAAAAGGGGGACATTTGGACCGACAGTTCTCTGCGATTAAGCCGCTCGGAATTGCGCACGGGACAAGCTGCTTAAGCGGCTTGTTCCGTACGAGTTCCGTTGAGGGTGGAATACCCCAGTAGTTGGATCACGTGGGTATTTAGGTACATTGAAGATTGGCAATCGACCCTACCCCACGTGATCTGCCCATTGGCGTATTTCGGTTCTTGTACAAGGACCCGTCGACTCAGTTATCCGGGCGGCGATCTATATTCCGGGCGATCGGTCGGGCCGACTCGACTTGCGGCTCCGTCAGAGCGGTCGGGGAGCGGCTGACCCCGGCACCGTAACAATATAAACCTCCAGCTGGGCTAGTATCGGTGTAGTCTTAGAATGATCAGCTGAGTGAGGGATGCAGGAGTATATTAGGTGAATTTGTGTGGAATCGAGGAGTTCAAAAAATTCCAACAGTGCACAAACAAATTTTATTTAAGCAGAAAACAAAGTAAAACCTCGTTTAGCTGGCCATAAATAATCTGGAAAACGAACTGAGCTGGAACAAATTTAGCAAAAGAAATGGTTCCGAAATAACAAAAAAACAAACAGTTGTTGTACATTGTCCAAGGTTTGTGTAAGATCTTGTACGTAATCACATGCACGACAATTGTCCGAGGTTTGTGTAAGATCTTGTACATAATTACATGCATGACCAGACAATAACGATTTATTGGCAGCATTTATGGAAGTGGTAAGGAAAAGAAGGCCGAGACATGTTCAAGTCATATGGTGACTATTTCATGCAATGCATGAGGAATCGTATGATATTTACAGAAACAGTGATCTTGCCTGAAATGTGACAAATACATCAGTCAGAGATTTCCACAATCGCATTATCTACTGCAAATTACTAAACAATTCATTTATTTTAGTTATTCACATCTGTATCCATTGTCACCCGTGGTGTGCACTTCCGATAACTATATAGCATTTCTGTACATTTTTGAACTTGTGTACTCATTATATAACATATATGAAGGGTGTCTGGAAAATTTCTGAAAAAATATGACAATATATAATACTGTATACATATATCATCTGTACACCAGTTAGCCTGGAGAAAGAAAGACCCCCCCCCCCCCCCACTTCAACAGACAGGTGTTTCTCAATTGCACCTGAGTAAAACAGGTCTTCGTGTCGTGCTTTCTAAATATTCGTAATATCACCAAATGCACATCAAAAAAGAGAATAAAAACAATTGCGTAAACAGCAATATATATGTGCGAAACATAGCAATGCGAGACCCCACATGAGCCAGGAGAGGTGCTGGACATGATCTTTGGTAGGTATTCCACCAGAGAAAATTACCATAGGTGTTTAAAGAGTTCTATGAAAAATATATTCACAAGAGCCAAAGAATCACTGAAGCTTTTAAAAATAACTTCTCAGTATACAAGTATTTTATATACACCTGTATAATAAGGGGGGGGGGGGATAAATAAATAAATAAAAACATTGGCATTGCTTGGACTATTGCGAGTTATCTTAATAGTGTCACCTTTCAAACTCCCCTCGCAGAAATGTTGAGTGTTCTGCACTCGCCAATAATGCGCTGCAACATGTTGCGTTTCCATTGTGCATTTAATACCTTGCAATTTCAATGCGGTTTAGATCCTGACCACCACTATTGAGTATTACTCTGCCCAAAGGCGCATGGATAATTTGCAAGCAGGACAAAGGCATTGGCCAACGTCAGGGGGCACCTCGACATGAACTATACAGGACATCCGCAGACGAAGGACAAATACACGGGACATGGTGACTGAACTCAAGGTCCTACTGGCCCGAATGGGAATGCCAAAGGCCGAACTTTAGGCCAATGTAAACAGAACCACACAACTGCACATTCGATGCACAACGTTGTCCAAGCTTGTGCAATACGTTCTGGTGTGGAAAGGGTAATCTATGAACAACCTTAACCGCAGGTGAGACATCATTAAAAAAATAAATAACAAGGAAAATTGTGATCGTATTGTTGAAAGTCAGGCATTTAGAAGTGGTTGTAGAGCTGGGGATACATCTATAATTCTGCTGACTGAAAATCTAAATATATATCTTTTTATTACTCTTTGTACTTTACAGATTCGTAATCGGCTTGTGCGCATGTAAACACGATTATGCACGTTTACCCAAAGCTTTAAAAGATGAACAGACATTCAAGATCAAAATTGCAACCACCGGAGTGACATTCAAATTTTATAACATAAAATATTATTTCAATACAATACATAATAATAATGGCGTTTTTCTTTTTTTCTTTCAACTGTAACCACATTGTGAAACAGTTGCAAAATGCAGTATCGCCCCATTAAAATAATACAGCTATACATAACATGTGGAGAAACTGCCTTGTAAGCCCATGTAAGTTTTCTTACGTCTTAACAAGTTTCTTGCTTTTCCAACTCATCACAAATGTCACGAATCCAAACTCAAAATAAACTTCAATTCACAAAACTTAAAATTGTTAATCCAGTCAACGATAGTTCCATGCAGCCCCATATTGCTGTCAATAGGGCTGAAAGGATGGCCTACAGATGCACACACCCACCTCTGAGCCATCTATCCTGGGTTTGAATCCCAACCCAGCTATAAACTGTCATCCCAATGTTTCATAGGCAGGGTGATTCATCCGTGTGTGCCATCCCTCGGATGGGCATTAAACCAAGCGTCCGTTCTGCCAGCATTCTTTGCTGAATGTTAAAGACCCCCACGGCATACTTCATGAAGAGTAGATGAGCTTTCGCCAACATCATGAACTAAGTTCCAAATTTCTCCTCTAACCTACAGGGGGTACTGCATCAGTGGCATAGCTGTACTCCCAGCAATGACGCAAACCAGCAGCCAAGTGCTGCAACAAAATGATGACTCAGCTGTCAATTTATTACTTTTGAAACAATCCATAAGTATAATCGCGCTTCATACTCACACTTGCAGCCAAGCAATGACAATCCAAAGAGGGTAAACAAACATTGGGAATGACAAACAGAAATGGTATCTACAGCTCTTTGGCTTAGCATGCAGATCCTTCATTAAAAAAAAAATTTTCTCCGACAATTCGTTTCCGCAAGTTGCAGGATCAAAAAATGTATACTTTACTGGATTAGGCCTTCCTTCAAATCAACCAAGCTCCTTGTCATGGATGAGGGCATTCCATCATAAACTTTCCTTTTGGGTTGAATAATCCCACTCTTATCATGAGGCTCCCTTGATTTAGAATGCAAGAACAGATACACAACAAGCTGAATCTCTTGCGATCACCTATTGATTTTCTGATTCGTAATTGCTTTTCTCAGCAGGGAAAACCATTGAACATTTGGAAACGGAGATGAATCAATCCAACACCAGGTGCAGTTTTCATGTTAAAAAGTTCTACAATGTCAAATCGACCGATTTAAAAAGAAATCTCACTGCACTTCGTACAAGGAAGGAGGCAATAATGAAAGACATCAAGAAA